>NC_057720.1:72395494-72526935 GCF_004010195.1 Chiloscyllium plagiosum | reverse complement strand
TCATTTCCTTAAGACTGATCCCACAACTTCTGTTTGTCCGGCCTTGTCAGTGACAAATGTCTATATCTGCTCCCATAAGGGTGTTTGACGTCATCCCATCCTTTGCTTACCATTATCTGCTCCCTCCATCTGCGCTGCCCCTCACAGCATCTTATCACTAAGCCCTTTTAATTGGGGTTTGTTCCTGTGTCTCTGTACAAGTGGGAAACCTACTGTTTATAAAGGCCTTTTTTTTCCACAGCATTTTATCTAGTGCCTGTATTTCTACCATTGTTCTACCATTGTCCTTCCTCTATGTAATTCCCATTTTTGCTAACTCAGCTCCTAGCTGAGAAAACAATCACAGACTAATGTGAATTCATTTACTCTGTATCAGAACTTATAATTTGCAGAAATAACATCAATTCACCTATATCCCACAGTACATACTAGATTCTCAGCACCCTCAGCGTGAAAAGGATTTTTTTTCCTCAAATTCCTTCTAAACCTCTGCTTTTCATTTTATAATGATGCCCCCTCCCCACACAACATTGTTCCTGATCCTTCACCTAAGGGGAACAGCTGCTTTCTATTCATCCTGTCCATGCCTCTCATATTATTATACACCTCTATCAAGTCGTCCCTCAATCTTCTCTGCTCCAGAGAAAACAATCCGGACTTATCCAGCCTCTCTTCAGAGCTAAAATGCTCCATACCCACTCCAATGCAATTACATCCTTCATATTGTGTGGTGACCAGAACTGCAAACAGTGCTCCAGGTGTGGCCAAACCAGAGTTCACATAGTTTCAATATAGCCTCCCTTCTCCTATAATCTATGCCACTACTGATAAACATCTTCTTAACGTATGCCTTCTTAACCTGTTCTTTCACCTGCAGGGATCTGTGGACAAGCACCCTAAGATCCCTCTGCTCCCCTGAGCTTGCTCGTGTCCTGCCAATTACTGAGTCCTCCCTTGTCTTGCTCTTTTTTCCAAAATGCAGCACCTCCCATTTACCAGGCTTAAATTACATCTGCCACTGATCTGCCCGTGTGCAAAACAATTTCAACATTGGTAAGTGTGAGGTTTCTTGTTTTGCTTAAGAAAAATAAAGTGGTCAACATGTAACATAGAAAGAAAAAAGCTAAATGGGATAAAAACAGAAAGACTTTCTAAACAAAGTCCAAATGGTCTTGTGCACAATTGTGTCCAACTGTCAACCAGCACGTCCAGAAGTGGCACTCCTCGCCTACTCATCCACAGCTCTTTCCTCATGCTC
Organism: Chiloscyllium plagiosum; assembly: GCF_004010195.1. Lineage (NCBI taxonomy): Eukaryota > Metazoa > Chordata > Chondrichthyes > Orectolobiformes > Hemiscylliidae > Chiloscyllium > Chiloscyllium plagiosum. Next base: position 72,525,677 of record NC_057720.1, on the reverse strand, counting down.
CAAGTCATAGCAGTCCCCAGCATGGCTATTCCATGTTTTTGACACTTGGGAATAGGCTGGAAATTTCTGTCGAGCTCAGTGCCACTAATTGAATGCTAAGTTCACTTCCTGACCAATTAGACTATTTGCACTTAATGGGCACGGGGGCAGGACCAAGAATACGTTTGGGTATCAGGTTCCTGACGTTGGACTGAAAATCTGGCTCGTTTTCTCTCCATTTATGCTGTCAGACCTGCTGAGCATTTCCAACATTATCTGATTTCATTTTATAAATAGCTTGGATTTCTTTTCATTCTTAAAGGAAAATGCTGACCAGTAACCTAACAGGTCTTCAAAACTGCAAAGATTTTGAGACATTCAACATAGAATGGGATCCCAAGCCGGCACTGGCCACCCAATGCAATTTTCCCCAGGGCAGCCAATTAGTGGCCAAAAGACAGTCTCACAGTCCAATTAAGGATGAAGGGCAGCTCTCAAAGTCGAGGACAACATGCTTTCAAAGCAGCTGGCTGGTACAACATGAGGAAGAAGGTCACCAAGGAAACCAATTGGGAATCTAGAAGAAACTATTTTCTAAGAGACTGGTGTGAATATAGAACTCACTAACAGAGGCAGTGTTTGAGACAAACAGTATAAATGCATTTAGGGAGAGGACATCTCGTATATTTGATTGACAGCTTCTTCTGTCATGACCTGCCATGACCTTCACTTCTGGCTGTCTAGCTGTCATCGTTTGAAGAATTATGAACAAGTTCACATCAGGTAAACTCAACAGTCTGAAGCTTTCTGTCTCTTAATACAACTGTGTCATTTTGCTTTCTTCAACTTTATAATAGGTGATTCTCTCTGCAATCTTTTCATTTGATTTTCCTTCACGATTTGGCAATGGTACAAGAAAATATCCTTTCTTCTCTCCAAGGTTGCATTCTGTCATAAAAAGGAAGTTATTGACATTTATTCCACCCATCAGCGAATCCATTTAAACTGACAATTTATTTTCTTCACCCTAACAACTAGAAAATGTATGAAAACTATTTCCTGTTAGTTTATTATTTTAGCCGCGATTATCACCCATTCAACACTGTGATTGACAATATCCACAAAATTCGATCCCCTACTCATTGGCTAGCATGACTCAACAAAGCTGTTAACATGACCATGATCCCTGATGGAATTATTTTCAGGCTCTATGTAGAGGTGCTAATCAAGGCATGAAATGTTAAGCTTCTTTTTTTTTTAATTGCTAGGCATACAATCTTCCTCAGGTGTGCATCCTCCAAGATGGACTTTGAAATACGCAACAATACAGAGTTGCTAAGCAGAGAGTGATAGCCAAGTTCCGTACCCATGAGGATGGTCTCAACCAGGATCTGAGGTTCATGTCACATGACAAATGACCCCACTACACTATACACTGTCACACATACACTCACACATAAGTATGCATATACACAGACTCACACACACACCTCTCCTGAGGAGTAAGTGTGAGAGTGTGTGTATATGCATGCTTATATCGACCTTCTCTCATACACACACTTTCTCCTATACACACATTCATGTGCATACCCTTTCACAGGCATATACTCCTTCACTCACTCACACACACATGCACACACACACACACACAGACACCCTCTCCCTCTCTCTCTCTCGTGACGAACCCGTTCCTTTAACAATATTAGGTTGGCCTTGGCTTTTTTTCGGACAGGTTGTAAATGACACAGGTTCTGGAAGGTCTGAGGTCAAATGGATTTCAGGGCTAATTTGTTTATAGCTAACAGATACCGCCTCAGGCAGAAGGCTTTCAAATTCTGAGGGGAAAAAGCTTATATAATGAAAGAGGAGTGGCCAGTTCTAGCAGCTCAGCTATGCTTTGGTTTGGTTTTAATGCAACAGTGGGTATGTGAAGAAAGGCTGCTGGACTCTCTCTCTTTCTCTCTCTCTCTCGCTCTGACTTCATTCCTTTAAGAACTTGTGGTTGATTTTATCTTCTGTGCCATGGATTGTTCATGGGGATTGTTGCAAGTACTTTGGAACAGCAGCATTATGTTGGAATAGTCTGTTGGGTTTTTAGATAGGTTAAGTTATTCGGGATTCCGTTTTATCTTCTTTGTGTTTCATTCAGTAATCTTGTAAATAAAATCTGTTTTGTTTAAAACTAAGTAGTCTGACCAGCTGATTCGCTCCTGGAATATCCACAGTACACTTGCTTAAAATCACCTACAAAGTTAGGGTCTGGGCTACCTTCTTGAAATGTTTTGAAGGGTCTGGCCTGGCCCATAACACTTCCTCTCACCCATATACACACACTCTCTCTTTCCCTCGCTCTCACACACACAAACGCACACTCTTCTCCCTCTCTCCCGCGCACACACTCTCTCCCTTTCTACCCCCCCCTCCCTCACCCCCACACACACACACAAAGTTTATGGGATGAATTTGCAATTGCTGATTTGTATTTGCAGATACATTTTATTTTGCTCAAAAAGCACACAATCTGTAGGCAGTCAGTCCATGTGACATTTTATAAATTCCTACTTTGGAAATAGAACCAGTCTGACTCAAGGGTGGCATATGGACAGACACTAAACTCACATTTCTAATGAACTGTCTGAGCTGAGGTGTCACTTTTATTATACTGATAAAACCGTAAGTTATCTCGGGACTGTGACTTGAAAGAATTTCTGTGATTTACATTTTAATCAATTGAAACCTTCATCCCCATTCTAAGTGATTAAAGACTGAACAGCAATCTAGGTTTGCTCAATACATTGCATCAGTTGTATGACACTTTGATCTTTTAATATAAAATCTGTGTCCTATGGTCCTGCCCCACTAGCTACCTGAGGAAGGAGCAGTGATCCGAAAGCTAGTGCTTCCAAATAAATCCATTGGTCTATAACCTGGCGTGGTGTGATTTTTAACTTTGTCCACTCCAGTCCAACACCGACTCCTCCACAACATGGTTCCCCATTCCCATCATTATTGTGTTTTCCTTTCATAGGTTAGGAAGTGTTTGGTTACAAAATTCACACCTCTCTTCTTGGATCAGGGTCACCACATAAAATATGGTAAAAATATGTAAAAAAAAAAGTTTTTCATCGTAAGTACAGACATTTTCAAAATCTGCTCAAAATAACTATTTCTAACAATTTGTGAACAATGGACCAGAGCAAAATGTAAAGTAGAGTTCATTGATTTTACTGGATTAGTGGAAAGCCTGGGCCTGCCCGTGTTCGCGGTAGTAGAAGTCTACACATGCATGGCACTGGAGTCTTGTGTATGCACAGTGGGCAGAAGTGCCTGGTGTTAGCAGGCACTATCTTCAATAACAGACACCTCGGCTCCAGAGACAAGTGGAAGCATGGACCAGCCTTGGGCACTCAGTCAAAGCAGCAATGTCTCCTGAACATTTCATAGCACACTTTACACCTTATCACAGCATACTGGCTTGGAAATGACTGCATTACAATGCTATTTCCACTGCAGAAACAAAAAAAAACTATGCATTACGCATAATGCATTCAAAGTATTTCTTAAAAAAGTCCTATTAGGGCCTCATGTTGTGTTTGTGCTTAATTTAAATTGTCTAACCGCCCTTAAAAATTATCTCTGCAGCTGCTCCCATCCACTTAGTGTCAGGCATTCTGCCATGAAATGCGGAAATGTCACTCTCAAGCAATGTAGCTGGCTGCTTTATCGATGACAGTTGTAGCCATTTCCAATGCTTTGCTCGGTTTCAAAAGCCACTATGGCTTCAGCTCAGCAGGTGGCCTTTTGATCTTAGGATGACTGAAATATTTAGGCAATTGTAATAAAAGAATATGCCTTTGGGGTGGTTCCACTTCTCTACAAAACTAATTGGTACCTAAAAGATGATTTTTATTTTCCATTCCAGCATCAATGAAAGTGTTTAAATTCAGGGTTAAGGGAAAAGAAGGTAAACATTTAACAATGATTAAAGATAATTCCCATTGCTAATGCATGACCATTGAGCAATGTGCATAATGCATCATGGGTGATTGGCTTTGGACAATGCACAGAGAGAACACCAGGCTGGCATGGAGAATCCAAAGACACATGGCATGTTATGGAATGCATGGAGAGGTGATGTTACATAAGGTGTTATGTGTCCAGAGGGACTACAGAGGTTGCATGAATGATCTCAAGTTTCATCAGGTAGCAGAGGTCACCTGATGGTGCATGGGGATGGGTGGGGAAATGGGGTTTAAGGATCCTTTAAACAATGTTGGCAGGTGGGTTGAGTACTGGCCCATTTTCCCATGGCAGCTCACAGAATGCACTGTGTGCGCAGAAAGAAATCCAAAACACAGTCACACCTGGGCCAGGTGAGCATTTCAGAACACACAGAGTGAGTCCACAGGGAAATGCAGCCACGGTACTCTATAGGCAAGAGGTTCTGCCCCTCTGCTGAGAAGTCATGGGGACAGTTATCAAGGTTTTGAAAATCGCACTCGTCTTGTGTTCTCAATTTTTATCGTGCCTGATTTTCCTGCAGCTGCAGCTGATGATGCTTCAATGCTAAGACATGAAACACAAATAACCTTAATTCAGCAAATTATGACTAATATTAATTTAAACAAGTTCAGGAAATGCACTGTTTACCCAAATAAAATGAGTGATTGATAGTGAGGAAGGAAATTGGTCTTTCTAGCTTTGAAATTTCCTAAAGCTTAGTGTTTTAATGAAACAATGTTGAAGTCTGGCTACTTCTGTTTTTATCGATTTATACTAATTCTTATACACATTATTTCTCAACATTTTGAGAAGTTTTACTGGAGTCTTCAGTTTACCAGCATAGTCTCCTGAAAACTTAACAATTACTTCTACAGTTCAAATTGCGGTTAATGAAGTTAAGACTATTTCGATGGTGCTGAAAGAACTGGATGAGGCAAGCCAATTTATAAGATTGCAAAACCTTCAAGTTCAAAGTCACCTCATGGGATATAACTGCTCCAGGTAATAGATTGAGAGTGTTCACAGACAACATCATTCTGATGAAGTTACATCAGAAAGGCAAGCTTGTCTTAAATCAGTGAAGCAGAAAGCAGGTCACTTTTTAATAAATTTCAATCATGAATGTGAGAATCACTGGCTAGACCAACACTCATTGCCCATCTCCAACTACTGTAGAGGTAGTGAGCTGTCTCCTTAAACTGCTGTTGTCCTTGGAGTGACGGGAGCCTCACACAGTGCTATTAGGATGGAGGTTCCAGAATTTTTTACAGAGTGACAGTGATGGTGCCAAGTCAAACTGGTGAGTGGTGGATGGTGCTGACCTACTGGTCTTGTCCTTCAAAGGGATAGAGGTCATAAGCTTGAAAGCTGCTACTGAAGGGCCCGTGGTGAGGAACTGCAGATAAAGAAACACTGCTACCATTCTGCACCAGTGGTTGAATGGATTGAATATTGAAGCTGATGGATAAAGTACCAATCAAGCAGGCTGCTTTGTCCTGATGTCACTGAGGATCTTGAGTATTGTTGGAGCTGCACCTATTCAAGCAAGTGGAGGTTATTCAGTCACACTTCTGACTTGTGCCCTGTAAATAGTAAACAGGCTATGGAAGGCAGAAGGGGAGTTACTTGCTTCAGAATTCCCAGTATCTGACTTGCTCTTGTTGACACTGAATGTATCTGGCTAGTACAGTTCAGTTTCTGGTCAGTCGTAAGCCCAGGACATTGCCAGGGAGTATTCAATGATGATATATCTGTGAAAGTCAAGAAGCAATGACTCGTGCCTGCCAAAAATAGTCTCTGATTGGCATTTGCTTGCTGCAAACATTACCTGCCATTTGTCAGCCCCAACCTATTTGCCCAGGTCTTTTTGCATTTGGACATGGACTGCTTTAGTACCTCATAAAATCGCAAATGCTGCTGAACATTATGGAGACATCAGTGAAGATTCTCATCCGTCACATTTTGAAGGTAAGAAGGTCATTGATGGAGCAGCTGAATTGGGTTAGGCCTGGGGCACTATCCTAAGGAATTCCTGTAGAGATGACCTTAAATTGAGATGAATGGCCTCCAAAAAGCACAAACATTTTTTGTGCTTGATGTGATCCAACCAGCAGGGAGCCTTGCTACCTGATTTCCAAAGATTCCGGATTTGCAAGAGTCCCTTGATGCCAACCTCTGTCGAATGATGCCTATGATGTAAAAGGCAGTGACTCTGATGTCCACCTCTGGATTTCAGCTATTTCATGTTTAAACCAAAGAGGCAATCCCAATGAGAATCATTAAGCATGTTCATTCTTTTACAAGTTCTATTTAAGAGCATTGTTGACAATTCCTTTCATCACATTGCTAATGATTTTGAATAGACTGAGTGTGGTAATTAACTAGATTGAATTTATCCTGTATTTTAATGCTAGGACATACCTGGACAACTTTCCACAACATGCCATCTACAATGCAACCAGCTATGTGGTTCATCCCATAGCTATGAAGGTCACTGTTGTATTAAAATTCCTAAGCCACTGGACCATTCCAGACGGATACTAAGGTTACCAGCCAGAGAAACATGGTCTGCATTTCATTCCTGGAAAGATCAATTTGATAACATTGTATTGGCTAGGGATAAACTTTTATTACAGCTCAAACAGAAGGAAGAGAGTAAATGGAAAAAACCCATTAGGATTAAGAATCTTTGGGTTTTGATTGAACCCAGGTCTCTGGGGCTGTGAGGCAGCAGTGCTAACCACTGTGCCACCGTGCCGTTATTGATATAAAAAAAATGCTGTCAAAGCTTTTCATCTAGTACTCATTACAACAATTTGCATGAAATACCAAAGGAAAGAGAAAACAACATTGGTGCTTTATGAGAAAAGAATGCTTATTGTTTGGTAAATTGTTAGAGGTAATGCCATGGAGAATGTACCAGTTTAAATAAGGCAGATTGACTAGGTATTTTCCTGAGAAATGAATCAGAGATTGCCTCTCACTTACGTTGTTGTGTTGAAACAAATGTAATATATGCACAGGCTTCCCATCTGGAATGAACACAACTTTGTGCACTTACATAAGTAGATTCTAATACATGCAAATGTGTGCCACACTGTACTCTCAAATGAATCTTAAATTGTCCGTCAGTATAAGAATTATCAGTAAATTATATCCAGTTATTGAATTACAATTAATGTTGGACTCTGTGTTGTGAATTTTGGAAGCACAGGCTGGTTGGGTACAGTCAATATGTTACTTTTCATCAAACAGCCAAAGGGGTAGACTTTGCAGTATGATCCACCAATCTTTGTGATGTATGTCCTACATCCTTGGCATCACACAGACACTGAAATTCATATAACAAATTACTCATTTATTTAATGGCAGAACATCTTCTCAACTTTACTGAAGCATCCTGCTGGTCATGAACACTATTCGTGTTGCTAGAAGGATAAAACAGTTGCTCACCTTTTGCTCAAACCTTGGAGATATCTACTCTTCCATGATAATTAGAGGTACGCTGAGCACAAAAGAGAGTCAGAGTTATACAGCATGAAAACAGACCCTTGGGTCTGACTCTTCCATGCCAAACAATCTTCCCAAACTATGCTAGTCCCATTTGCCTGCACTTGGCCTATTTCCATCAACCTTTCCTATTCATGTATCTGTCCAAATGTCTTTTAAATATTGTAACCATACCCACATCCACCACTTCCTCAGTGGGTTCATTCCACACCTATGTGTGGAAAAGTTGCCCCTCAGGTCCATTTTAAATCTTTTCCCTCTTGCCTTAAACCTAGGCACCCTAATTTTGAACTCCCCCCATCCTTGAGAAAAGACCTTTGCTATTCACCCTATCTATACCCCTCATGATTTTACAAACCTCTATAATGTCGCCCCTCTGCCTCCATCAATATTCTTCATTACTTCTTAAAAAAAACTGAAATAAATTAGTGATACAAGATTCCCTACATACTATGTTGACTATTCCTAATCAATTCAAATACATGTAAATCCCATCAATCAAACTCCCCTCCAAAACTTATCCACCACTGACATCAGGCTCACCTGTCTATAGAGCCTTGGCTTTTCCTTACGACCTCCCTTAAATAATTGCACCACGTTAGCTAACCTCCAGTCTTCCACACCTTACTCATAGCTATCGATGATTCAAGTATCTCAGCAAGAGGCCCAGCAATCACTTTCCTACTTACAACAGAATTCCGCAGTACACCTGATCAGGTCCCGGAGATTTATCCACCTTTATGCTTTTTAAGACATCCAGCACCACCTCCTCTGTAATATGGACATTTTTCGAGGAATCACGTCTATATCCTTCTCCACAGTAAATACTGGTGCAAAATACCCGTTTAGTATCTCACCCATCTCCTGCGGTTCCACACATAGTCAGCTTAATTGTTCTTTAAGTTGATCAGGTCCTGGTGATTCACCTCTCTTTATGCTTTTAAGACCTCCAGCACCTCCTCTTCTATGATGTGCACTGTTTTCAAACATCAATATTTATTTCTCTGAGTTTCCTGGATTCCATGTCTTTCTCCACTATAGAAACTGATGCAAAATATTCACTTATTATCTCTCCCATCTCCCCAATTCCATAGACAACCTTGTTGATCTTTTAGGGGCCATATTATCTGCCGAGTTGCTCTTTTGGTCTTAAATGTACTTAGAGAATCTCTTTGGATTATCCTTAACTAAGGCTCTTTCATATCCTTTTTCACCTTTCTGATTTTCCCTTTATACTCTTCAACAGATTCACTTGATCCCAGTTGTCTGTACCTAACATATACCTCCTTTTTATTCTTGACCAGAATCTCACTACGTTTACTCATCCACTGTTCCTTATTCCTACTAGCCTTACCCTTCACTCTGACAGGACTGTAATGTGTCTGAACTCTTGTTATCTCACTTCTGAATGCCTCCGCCTTGCCAGGTGTCTCTTTACCTGTGAACAGACTACTTCAATCAAATTTTGAAAGTTCCTGTCTTATGCCTTCAAAATTGGCCTGCCTCCAATTAAGAACTTTAACTTTAATACAAGATCTATCCTTTTCCATAACTACTTTAAATAAATAGAATTATAATCACTGGTCCAAAAGTGTTCCACCAACTAACACTTCAGTCATTGCCCTCTCTTATTTCCCAAAAGATCAAGTTTTGCTCTTTCTGTAGTTGGTGCATCTACATGTTGATAAAGAAAATGTTCTTGAACACAGTTAACATATTCCTCACCATCCAAAACCAAACAATATGGCAGTCCCAGTCTGTGCAAATTTGCAAAATTAAATTCCCCTACCATTGCAACCCTATTCTTCCTACATAAATCTGAGATCTCTCTGCGTATTTGCTCCTCAGTTTCCCGATTACTGTTGGGGTTAGGGAGTCCACAGGACAATCCTATCAAGATGATGCCCCATTTATATAAGCAAGGATGTTCTTACATGCTGCTGCTGATTAGAATGCCGCAATTATACCGTCTATATGTTAGATGTACGCAGGGAGTAGGTTAGGTGTCATTCCATCGAAAATGCATTTCTCATGGAATTCAGGTTTCTAGAGCTGGGTCAAGTAGCGATTATGTAGCAAGATAATCTATTTGAGCATACATGAGAACATTCAAATTGATAGCAATTGTGTGAGTTTGATTTCATAAGTTCAATGAATACTGATTTCTTGACAGCAGTGGATCTAGATCACCATGACATAACGCTGTGATATGAAAGTCTATAGCTTCCTTCAATGGTAAATTAATGAATAGACAGCAATGTCAAATGAATACATGAACGCTGCAATACTAACTATGTGCAAGAGCTGTATTGTCTGCAAATGTGAAAGAATCCTTCACAAATGTAGCAATTCAAGCATTATTTGAAGGAGAGTCAGAACAGAATTGTAAATTGTGTTTCTTTCTCCACAAAAGCTGCCAAACCCGCTGAATATCTTTTATGACTATTTCAATATATTTACTAACACAAAGTAGATGGCACAGTGGTTAGCACTGCTGCCTCACAGCACCAGAGACCCGGGTTCAACTGTCTGTTTGGAGTTTGCACATTCTCCCTGTGTCCACGTGGGTTTCCTCCAGGTGCTCTGGTTTCTTCCCACAGTCCAAAGATGTGCAGGTTAGGTGAATTGGCCAAGCTAAATTGCCTGTAGTGTTAGGTGTAGGGGTAAATGTAGGGGAATGGGTCTGGGTGGGTCGCGCTTCAGCGGGTCAATGTGGACTCGTTGGGCCGAAGGGCTTGCTTCCACACTAAGTAATCTAATCTAATTTCAACTCCCCAATTGCACAGATAAGCAGTTTTACTCCTGCCATTATCCAGCAGAAGCCCACCAAACTATGTGGCAGGTATCAGGAAATTACAAATTGCCCCATCCTAAAGTCTATGTATATGCAACGGAATGTACCTAAAGGCCGAACGCCATATCCACGGATCTAGTTTCCACAGTTTCAGTTACCTGCAGCCCGAACATTTTACCGATAACATTCTAGAACCAGGGACCAGGGAGCTGCCGGGTAGGTAAATTTTCTATTTAAATGATAAGGTTCACTCCTTCTTCAATTTCAGGCTTCTGCAGTAGGTCTTGGAATGTGTCTCTCGTGGGTACGAGGGGACTACTGTATTACAAAGTCCTTCAGACGCTCAAGTTTCTATGGGAAGGAGAATCAATGCTGCATTGCTACTCTGACTGTCAGGTACTCTATAATCCAGCCAACATTTCCAAACTCATTATATTTGCATGTGGCACAATCTGCTGCCAATTGACAAAGCATGCTGCTATGCTTAGGACAATGCCCTGCAGCAAGAGAAGCAGCAAGACAACAACATGAATGTAAATGATGTCCAAACTTGTTGATTAGTATGGAACTCGGGGCAGCGATTTGCATGACTAGGTAGATCCTGTCACGGATTAATCTCACCATTCCTTATGGATAGTACTCATCCTCAAATGTGATATTGTGAAGCAAAGCTGCCTAAGGTACAGTAATTAGAATGGAAGCTCTTATTCTCTGTGTTGCTACCTCCATTGGACGGTGAGAACTATGAATGTCCAGATGTAAAGTAATGCAACTGCAATAACTGAAGTCAGGTCAGAGGAGTTGAGGCATGTCACCAGCGGTGTTCCACAGGGACCGATTCACAGTCCTCTTCTGTTTGTAATTTATATAAACGATTTGGATGAGAATATGGAAGGCATGGTTAGTAAGTTTGTGAACAACACCAAAATTGGTGGCAAAATAGACAATGAAGAAGGTTTTCTAAGATTACAAAGGAAACTTGATCAAATGGGTCAATGGGCTGAAAAATCTGGATTAATGCGAGATTTTGCATTTTGGTACAACAAACAAAGGTAAGCTTAAGTTTGCACCACATCTAGACAGGGTGGTTAAAAAGGTGCTTGGCATGCTTCCCTTCATCGCTTAGTCCTTTGAGCATAGGAGTTGGGAAGTCATCTTGAGATTGTGAGGCCGCCTCTGGAATACTGAGTACATTTCTGGTCACCCAGTTTTAGGAGGGATATTATTAAGCTGGAGAGTGTTCAGAAGAGATTTGCCAGGATGTTTCCAGACATGGAAGGTTTGAGTTATAAAGTAAGTCTGGAAAGGCTGGGACTTTTCTCACTGGAGCGTAGAATTTTGAGAGGTGATGTGACACAAGTTTATAAAATAATAAAGATATAGATAGAATTAATGGTAGTTGTCTTTTTCCGAGAACAGGGCATTACAAGACTAGGGGTATACTTCTAAGATGAGAGGGTAAAGATTTAGACAAGACATGAGGGGCAATTTTCTTTTACACAGAGGCTGGTTCATGAGTGGAATGAACTTCTTAAAGAAATGGTGAATGTGGTACAGTTACAATGTTTGGATAAGTATATAAGTAAAAAAGATTTGGAGGGATATTGGCCAGGAGCAGACAGGTGGGACTAGTTTAGTATGGGATTATGGACTGGTTGGACCAAAGGGTCTGTCCCCGTGTTGTATGACTCTATGACAGCACCGAATTTTCTGTAGTACTTCACAATTCAGAGAGGAGACTCTCTGGAAATGGGAGAAAATGCAGATATATTGAGAGAATATTACCCGAATAGAAACTTGGTCCTAAAGGACCCCAGACAAATAACCCACAATTAACTGAGATCAGTCTATAACATGTGACAGATATCATGTACAGCCTCAATTAATTGCTCTTTTCAAGCAATCATTAAGTCTTCAAATCAGCAGAAACAGATACATCTGAGAATGCATTATTGGGGTTGAGCTTGAAAGTGAGGTGCCAACATCAAACCATTAATTTTTTCTTAAATGACTCCATGTATTCTCTTCCTATCCAGATTCGGCAGCTATATTTCCTAGCAGCAACACGTCGGGATGGTGATGGGGAAATCTTAGGATTTTTAGATTTTATTGTCATGCTTACTCAAGTCCAGGAGTACAGTCAAAAGTGTGTGGTGCTGCCACACGTGGTGCCATCTGAGGTTCCAAGGAACCTAGGTACAAAATAAGCTTAGGTACAAAATAGCAGGAGAAACAAGAGTTAAAAAGTTAAGCATTACTTCACAAAATAGAATAATAATAAAGGCATAGGTAATACATCAAAGTCTTTCATAGGTTAAACTTGGAAAATAAAGGAATGAGTTAACAGTTCAACGATCTTTGATGAGTCCTCCACTTATCTCGCTCTGCTGTCTGTTCTCAATAGTGCCACCGTAGATACCATCACTGCACCCTCTCTGATCTCCCCTGGTGCCTCGGGAACACGCACAGGCAGGATCCACTCACACGCCGAGCTGAGACACCGTCATGAGCCAAATCTTACTCCTCCCCAGACCTTATTTAGATTCTTCCCAAGACGAGCAGTTCCAAACAAAGTGGTGCCGTGGCTTCAAGGGTTTCATAGCATATTTTGTAGCTCACTTTCCTGCCACCCACCACCATCACACATTTTTACATGCTTGACTATATACTGTAGTTACAAGTCTGAAAAAAAAACCTGAGATGAACCGCAAACTTCAGGCTCTGTACTAAGATCATGACATTTAACTGACATGTTCTTAAAAACGGTTTTGTCTTCCTGAAGATGTTGTTCCCACTGCAATTTTTTAATATTTGCACACCAGCTTGCAAGAAAGCACATACTTCACATTCTAATATTCCCTTCATATGTAGTGTGGAATATGAAGTTTTTCAAAGAAAACTATTAAGCTCTCTTCAGCTCTTTATCAATGGACGAAACAGTTGGATCAATATAAAATGAGCAACTCAATTACAGTAAGGATGTTATTTACCTGAAAGGGCACGGAGAAGATTTAGAAGGATGTTACCAGGACTGGAGGGTTTGAGTTATAAGGAGAGGCTGGATAGGCTGGGACTTTTGCTCTGGATCATAGGAGGTTGAGGGGTGACGTTCTAGAAGTTTACAAAATCATGAGGGGTATAGATAAGGTGAAGAGTAAAGGGGTAAGGGAGTTCAAAACTAAATGGCATAGGTTTAAGGTGAGAAGGGAAAGATTTAAATGGGACCTGAGAGGCAACATTTTCACATGGAGGATGTGACATATATGGAATGAACTTCAAGGGGAGATGGTAGAGGATTGTACAGTTACAACATTTAAAATACATTTTGACAGTATATGAACAAGAAAGGTTTAGAGGGATATAGGCCAATCATAGGCAAATGGGACCAGTTGAGTTTGGCTTATCTGGTCGGCATGTACGAGTTGGACCAAAGGGTCTGTCTCTGTATGGCTGTAAGTTAACCCTTTCACACCCTCACTGGATTTGTGTCTGCAATTTCCTTCAGCCCATCAACCCTACAGCAATGTCCTACTTGCTTCCCATTCTGGACTTGGGTAGGACTCCCTGTCGTATGATGGCGACGAGAAAAAAATTATTATTATTTTCTATTCATCTCTTTTTCTATTATGTGTAAGGTAAATTGAAAACAGATTTGGGTTAATTTCTTTTATTATAACCAAACAGATCAAAACTTCTAAAAAATGACCAAAGGTTAATGTCTTCCTACTTTGACTGCAATATCTATGATGTCATGTTTGAAACCCTATCTAGTTTTAATTGAAAAGTGGCATTCATATTTATCTGACTTGCACAGATGTCTGTGGTTAAGCAATAGAGTAAGGTATTAAGCATGCAGCCAAACAGATTTATTGCTTAAAGCACAGCTTTCACCACTCTCCAATACTTTCAAACTATTTTGTGGTCACATTGCAAAATTAATATTTCCACGGAATTCAAAAACATGTTTGGCTCACTCTGATTCAAGTAATCAATTATTTTCCTTTAAATTTTCTGCCACGACTAAGTTCTAACTGAATTCTGAGTGCTCTTGTTGTCTGCATTAAACTGGTTAAACAGGTGGTTAAGAAATAGACACAAGTTAAAAGTATTTCCATTTACATGCTGCACTGTTCTGTATGCATATTACTTTCTTAATAGAAATGCGAGATACAATCAAGATTACCAAGATCAAATATTATCTGCATCATCAGGTAATTGTGACTCCAGAGGACATGTTGTTCATAATAATGAGCGGAATAAATTTAGCATGACAATTTTCTGACAACCCCATGGACTGATTTTCAAGGTTGCTTAAGGTGACAGCAGTAAGCAGCTCATAATAAAAAGTGGATGATACTTGGAGAGAAATAAAAAAGGTCCAAGGTTTGGAATCAGAGATGAAGCAATGGCTCTTAGCACTGATTTTGAAGAAAAATGCCCACAAAGATCTGACAGGCCGTGTTTCACAGATTTCACTTTCCCCAATGTGCATTTGAATCTCCTACCAAACCAGTGGAATGAGCAGTCAAATGCATCAAAATATTCTCACAGACAAAATGCCAGCAAGGAAAACACCATGATTATCCTTCACTTTTCAGAAATTTTACACAGAACAAAGTAATAAATTAACAAAGTAAAGAAGGACAGGGTAGACCAGAAAATGAGAAGCCAATCAGTCAAAACCGCAGTGATGGTAAAATTATTAGGAAGGATCAGGAGGGATCTGCACTTTAAGAGATGGGGATTATTCAGGGTAAAACAGCATGGATTTGTTAAGGGATGATTGTGTTTGATGCAAGAAAAGAAGTAGACCACTCAGCCCAACAAGATAGGTGGAGATGAGTACTGCAGATGCTGGAGGTTAGAGTCAAGATTAGAGTGGGGCTGGAAAAGCACGACAGGTCAGACAGCATCCGAGGAGCAGGAAAATCGATGTTTCGGGCAAAAGTCCTTCATCAGGAATGAGGCTGGGAGCCTCAGGGGTGGAGGGATAAATGGGAGGGGGGGGTGGGGCTGGGGAGAGCTTAGCTGAGAGGTTGGAACTGGCGTAAGGTGGGAGGAGGGGAAATGAGGAAACTGGTGAAGTCCACATTGATGCCATGGGGTTGAAGGGTCCCGAGGCAGAAGATAAGGCATTCTTCCTGTCGGGTGCTGAGAGAGTGGTGGTGGAGGAGGTACAGGACCCACATGTTTTTGGCAGAGTGGGAGGGGGAGATGAAATGTTCGGCTGTTTGGTTGATTGGTGCGGGTGTCCTGGATATGTTCTCTAAAGTGCTCTGCAAGAACGTATCCTATCTTCCCAATGTAGAGGAGACTGCATCGGGAGCAACGGATACAATAGATGACATGTGTGGAAGTGCAGGTAAAAATTTGATGGAATTGGAAGGCTCCTTTGGGGCCCTGGACAGAGGTGAGGGGGAGATGTGGGCGCAGGTTTTGCAATCCTTGCAGTGGCAGGAGAAGGTGCCAGGAGGGGAGGGTAGGTTGGGGGGGGGATGGACCTGACCAGATAGTTGTGGAGGGAACAGTATTTGCGCAAAGCAGATAGGGGTGGGGAGGGAAATGTATCCCTAGTGGTGGGGTACGTTTGGAGATGGCGGAAATGTCAACGGATGATGCGATTTACGCGGAATATAGCTCCACTACTCAATGAGGCCAGGGCTATTCTGATCATTTTCCTCATTACTTTCCCACCTTTTGCCCTCAACCCTTTACTGATTAAAACCCCTTCCACTGGAGCCTTGGATATACTTAATGACCCAGCCTCAATGGCTTTCTGCAGTAAAGAGGTCCCCAGATTCACCACCTTCAGAGAAACAAAAACTCATCTGTCTCAAATGGAAAACCCCTTACCCTGAGATTATGCCATCTGGCCCTGGACTCACCAACAAACAAAAACAACTTCCTTGTACCTGCCCTGTCAAGATCCCTAAAAATCTTATATTTCAACAAGGTCCCCTCTCATTCTCCTAAACACCAATAATGTAGGCCCAACCTACTCCACCTCTGTTCAGAAGAAAATCCCTTCATGCATGGATCAACTTCGTGAGCCTTCTCTGGATTGCCTCCAATGCCAATACATATTACCATCAGGAAGGGGTCCAGAACTGTCCGCAGTATTCCAGCCATGTGCCTTGTACAGTTTCAGCAAGACTTGCCTATTTTAACTGACAAACCTGATATTTTTTTGACAAAGTAACCACGAGTGTTTATGACGGTAATGCTTTGATCTAATCTGCATGGACTTTAGCAAGACTTTTGATATGGTGCCTCTGTCCAACGCCCCTCCTCCAAGTCCCTCCTCCCTACCTTTTATCTTCTCCTGCTGAACACTCTCTGCTCATTCCTGAAGAAGGGCCTGTGCCCGAAACGTCGAATCTCCTGTTCCCTGGATGCTGCCTGATCTGCTGTGCTGTTCCAGCAATAAAGTTTCAACTTTGATCTCCAGCATCTGCAGACCTCACTTTCTCCTCTGTCAGACTAGTCAAGAAAGTAGGAGCCACAGGATCTGAGGCAAAATGCATGCTGGGTCCAAAATCGGTGGAGAACCAGGAAGCAGAGGGATGTTTCAAAAATTGGAAGTTGATTTCCAGTGGAGTTCTGCAGAAATCAGTTCTGGGAGCCTTGCTGTTTGTGATACACCTTAATGATTTGGATTTAAAGTTGAAAATATGATCTAGACATTCTTTGATGACATGAAAATTGGTAGATGGCAAATAGTGAGGATAGCTTTAAATGTAGGAGAGTATCAATGGACTAGCCAGGAGGACAGAGCAGTGTCAAAAGGAATTAAATCAATAACAGTGTGAGCTAATGCACATGGGGAGGGCTAATAAGGCAAAGGCTTATATTATGGATAGGAGGACCTCGGAAGCATTGACGACCAAAAGGACCTGAGTGTTTATATTCACAAATCAGTGAAGACAGCAAAGCGAATGGACAAGGTGATTCCATCATCTGGGAATATTTGCCTTGATTAACAGAGCTGTAGAATGCGAGAGAGGTGGTTGTACTGGAACTGTATAAACGTTGGTTGGGCCACAGCTGGAGTACTGTGTGCAAGTCTGGTCACCACACTCCAGGAAAGATGTGACTGCACTTCAGAGGGTGTGGAGGAGATGATTGAGAAACACACTGAATTATGCTAAAACGTTGAACGCTTTTAGAATGGGAAAACCTGCAACCACACAAACAAGCAAACAGTTCTTCAGCAGTGTTAATGATTTGGTATGCTCTTAAAAAAATCTTACACACCATTAAAATGCAGGCTGGGCAGTGGATAGGGGGAAGTTCACAGCAATAGAGAGAGCAGAAAGGAAAGCTTTTATCAGTTTCACTGATTATAAATAGTTGCTGTCTGTGAACACTTATGGGCAGCACAGTGGCTCATCGGTTAACACTGCTGCCTCACAGGGCCAGGGACCCAGATTCGATTCCGCCCTCAGGTGACTATCTATGTGGAGCTTGCATATTCTCCCTGTTTCTCTGTGGGCTTCCTCTGGGTGCTCTGGTTTACTCCCATAGTCCGAAAATGGCTAAATTGCCCACAGTGTCCAGGGATGTGCAGGCTACCTGGATTAGGTATGGGTTATGCAGGGTGACAGGGACAGTATGAGGAGAGGTGGGATGTTTTCAGAGGGGCGATATTGACCAAGTAGCCTGCTTCCACACTACTGTAAATAAAAGACTGGTGATGACAACATTGAAGTTCTACGTTTATCTGCACATGCTCAGAACCCTGAAGTTACTGTCAGTTTCAGGGGATTCCCACAAAATCTGAGATATTCTAATTTATTGCAACTTGCTTATTTCATGGCTGCAACACCAGTTTCATTACATGCTGCTTTGGTTCAGTTCTGCTCTAATATTAGAACAGATTTTAGGACAACAACCTATGCTCAAACAGGACCAAAACATTCCAAATATTACCAAATAAAAATGTGGCACCAAAACACTGCAGAGACATTTGGCTTGATGACCAAAATCTTGGTCAAAAAAGGGAAGTTTTAAAGTGTGATTTAAAGCAGGTAAGAGAAAGAAAGAGGTGAAGAATACTTGGGAGGAAATATCAGCATGAAGAGACTCTGGTAGCTAAAGGCAAAACAGCAACGAAAGAATAATTAATATCGGCAATGCTCAAGAGGCCAGAAACCGGTGAAACAAAAAACACTTAAGAGTTAATAAAGCTGGAGGAGGTCACGAGCATAGAGAGGGTGAGGCCAAGGAGAGCTCTGAGAACAAAGTAAAGCCTTGCATCAATGTTAAAACTCTGTGCTGGGAACCAAAAGGTCAGCAAGCACGGGTGAGATAGTGAGAGTTCGGATAGACAGCCAAATATCAGCATGAGGAGGGTAGATGTGCAGAGGTTAGCCATCAGTGTGTTAGAATACTTAAAAATTTGAGGGAATGAGAGAACAAAAATTTTGATGGCCCACTGAAGGAAATGGCTGGAAACTCCTGGATTTCTAAACTTCACGGGTATCAGGACAGTTCCCTGTCCAGATCAACAGTCACCACCCGGATTGATTTTGTGAAAGACAGGCAACTAATGGGCTGCCTTTGTGTTCGATATCCAGTTCAAATGGTGGGATACACACAGGTATTGGGGGATCAGAGTGCCTGTTAGGAGAGGTGAGCACAAAACGGCAATGTGAGCAGAAAAATGTTAATCACATTTACAAATGGGGAGGCAATGGCCTAGCGATATTATCATTGGACTGTTAATCCAGATACCTAAGTAATGTTCTGGAGACCTGGGTTCAAATCCTGTCATGGCAGATGATGGAACATGAATTCAAAAAATAACTGGAATTAAAGAGTCTAATGAAGACAATGAGTCCACCGCCGATTGTCAGAAAAACCCATCAGGTTCACTGATGTCCTTTAGGGAAGAAACTGCTATCCTTTCCTGGTTTGGCCTACATGTGACTCCACCACCACTGCAATGACTCTTAACTGCCCTCTGGGCAACTAGGGATGGGCAATAAATGCTTGCCAGTGACAGCCTCATCCTGTGAATAAATAAATGAAAAGAAATAAACAGGGCAGCCAAAACCGTTAGAATAAAGGCAGAATACCTCCTGATGAATGCTTTCAGCCACATAGTTCCTGCTTCCAGCCTTGTATTATTAACTCTGCCATGTGTAGGAGCATCCAATTCCCCGGCACCTCCTGCCTCCAAAGTGTTGCCAGTCTCCAGGCACAACAGGGGAGTGAACAGAAGCCTGCCCAACCCTGTGCCCCTCTCCAAAAAAGGCCACAAAATCATTTCTTAAACATCTTGATTGCTTGCCCAGGTGACCAGTTTTTGCAATGTCAGTAACAGCCCAGCCCTGGGAAACTTGCCCAGAAGTGGGAATATGTTGGAGAGTCGTCCCAAACAGATTTTGGAAAACTTTCACGAGCGAACAACCTTCAACTGTCATCTTCAACGAACTGGGAAATCTCCTCAACATCTGCATTCTTCCTAATATTCAGAGGTTGGAGAAAATTTCCGCTCATCCGGCATCGGATACCAGGCAGGACTTAGAAGTCTGACAGTCAAGGGAGGCACTGTCATGCGGATACCTGGCAAAACTAATGCGATGCTTTTGACTGTTGCCCCTTATGTGTAGTACATCATTGAAAAATAAGAAAAGGCCAAGAATAGATTTTTTGGGGACGCTATATGTTTGGGCACAGGAGCAGAAAAAGGCTTTATCACAGTTATTTTTCCAGCACCAAGTATGCGTACATGGCTTTGGTAAAAGCCATTTCATTAACGTGGTGCTGTATTATGATTTGTGAAAAGCCAAGAACTCATTGCTATGTGACTATATATCCCAGGATTCTACATTTTGGTGCTAGACTACAATCAGGGGTTTAAACATCATTCTACCAGACGCATGGAAGACAGAGACAAAAGGGAAGAGAGAGAGAGTGGGAGAGAGAAGAGGAAAGAGAGAGAGAGAGAGAGAGAGAGAGAGAGAGAGAGAGAGAGAGAAAAAAAGAGGGAAGGGAATGTGAGCAAGAGAGAGAGAGAAGAGTATGGGGAGAAAGAGAGAGAGAGAGACAAAAGGAAGAGGGGGGCGAGAGACAAAAGAAAGAGGGAGGACTGATTGAATCATATAAAAATGAAAGGACCCCAACACCAACAAATATAAATCTCCTGCCCGTGATGAGCTGAAAGGCTAATGGTATCATACAGGCGTTTGAGAAAACTGACCATATAAATAGACAAATTTTCAAAAGTCAGTAGCTTTAGAAAATGCATTGATGAAAGGAAAAAGCTAGCTACATTCTTTTGTAGGCAGGGGAGAAAAGAAGTTAAATTGATTTAATAGCTGGGAGCTGAGTGAACCAGCAGAAACCCAGACCAAACTTGAGAAATTCAGCAGAAAACTTCAGCCAAAGTCAAACCATTGGGTCTATTGATATGAATTTTAAGGCTGCAGACAGGAGCTAGGTCAGTCTATTGACAATTTGATAACAAGATTGAGAAATGCAGTCAGAAAACGTAAATTGAAGGACACAGATAAAAGGCTACGAGATCAGCTTGTCTAAGTTCTGCACACTCTGAAGGAGGAGTGCACACTCTCAGAACAGATAAAAACGAGAATGGACTGGAAAAGTGATTTATGACTCGAATGATTAGCTTTCAATAGAGTCAAGAGAAACACAGCGGGAATACTGCAGTGAAAAGGTAACAGAAGAAAGCATAGCAGGAAAAGATGCACAACAGCTGGAGATGATGCTGAGTTGACAAACAGAGGAAATGTCCCACATGTGGTTCACACTGGAGAGCTTGCAGAAATCCAAATTGCTGGAAAAAGTTGTGCAGAACAAAAAGAATATGGTAAATGAATTATTTTGGATGGACAAGTTAAAAAACAAAGCATGTATATCCTAAAGATGACAATGGGTTTGAGCACTCTCAGACACTGGTCCCAAAGAAATGCATTAAATGTTTGTGCTACAATTACCAGCGAAAGAAAATTCAAATGCTCATTCAGATCAGAAAGAGAGCAAAAACAAAAGCTTACAACGATGATTGATATTGGAGCACAGTACACCTGAAGATCTTTCCTGAAAATGTCAAAGCAAATGAGAATCTAAGGAATGGCATTCTGAAACTGAACAACGTCACACTAATGGCATATGACAAAACAGATTCAACAGCTAAGAATAACCAAAATCAGACACACACATAAGGAAAGGAATGTCAACCGTGTGTTCCAATGGAATAGATGATCCTTCTATCCTCAGGCTGAGCAGCTGGAAAGAGCCACAGTTTCTCTAATTAAAAAAAAGGGAGGTGCTGTGGGTAGAATGGAGAGTGGAGAGGGTGGAGAATTAGGGTACTGAGCTGACTGATAAGGCATTGATAATAATGAATGGCAGAGCAGGTTTGAGGGGCCCAATGGCCTGCTCCTGTTCCTTTCTTAATTGGTTCGATGTTTCCCATTCAGGGTGGCATGGTGGCTCAGTGGTTAGCACTGCTGCCTCACAGCACCAGGGACCCAGGTTCGATTCTGGCCTCAGGCGACCTTGTGTGTGGAGTTGCACATTCTCCCTGGATCTGTGTGGGTTTCCTCCCACAATCCAAAGATGTGCAGGTTAAGTGAATTGGCCATGCTAAATTGCCCATAGTGTTAGGTGTAGGGGAATGGGTCTGGGTGGGTTACTCTTCAGAGGGTCGGTGTGGACTTGTTGGGCCGAAGGGCTTGTGTGTCCACATTGTAGGGAATCTAATCTTAAAAACTTTCAGTAAGACCTGAAGCTAGAACTGACTGTTGGAAGATGAAGGTTGATTAGGAAAATTCAATGTTGACAATGTTCATCATCCTGTTTGCAGTAGGAGTTCCCATATCTACATTTTGGTATTAAAGTGAGTGAGAAAGTGGTCCAGCAAAAAGCAGACGAGGTACAAAGGCTAATGACATCCAGATCTGCGTAGGATCAGGAACTTAAATGAGAAACAATTGACCATCATGCACAGGGAAAAAAAAACTAGAAATGCTAAGTTCAAGTTGCGCGCATGCTCAAAATGACAATGCCAGTTTATTGGAGTGTTGTATACACTTGACAGTCCTCAAAGGAACACAGCCATCCCAGAGATGGAACCTCCAGAAGACAAAAAAATAGCTGAGGAGTTTCCTTGGCTTGATGCATGACCTGAATTCTGTCATATCTCATTTGTCAGCAAAAGAGCAAACCTACGAGAACGGATGAAAGATGATGCTGAGTACTGGTGGTCAGTCACACAAGAGGACTTTCAACAAAAAGGTAGTCTCTGCAAGGAGACAAGCCTGACATGCTACAGCAGCAAGAAACTGGTCATCCTCCAAGTACTTGATTGTGTGGACATGAGAAGAGGTGGCACAGATTTAGCAAGTCACTAGCGACAGTAACGTCACGATGAATTGTTGGTGATTGACTTTATAGTTGAAAACTTGAAAGTGCATTGGAAAGTGACTTAAGGGAGAATGGTTTTCCAGGAAAGATAAGAAGGGAGTTGAAGTACTGATTGAGTCGAGAAAACAACAAGGAAATATAAAACAGGAGAATGGATAAGAATAAGTAGGAATGTTAACATAAAGGAAGAGATTTAGAGGAGAAGGAGAGTAGCAAACTCAGAAGAGAGACAAGAAGCATTGGGTTGGAGATCAAAATCCCCAAGGATGAGAAATCATTCAGTGAATGGATAAGAATAAGTAGGAATGTTAACATAAAGGAAGAGATTTAGAGAAGAGAAGGAGAGTAGCAAACTCAGAAGAGAGACAAGAAGCATTGGGTTGAAGATCAAAATCCCCAAGGATGAGAAATCATTCAGTGCAGAAGCCAAGGGGGAAAGCAGAAAAGGTGTCTCAGTGAGAAATAAGTGGGCAGAACAGATCAGGAACTTAAATAAAAATTATGAGGAGATTAAAAAGGAGCAGGTTTGTCAGAGCAGGGGAGGTTGCCAGAGGAGCATGAAT
This sequence comes from Chiloscyllium plagiosum, assembly GCF_004010195.1. NCBI lineage: Eukaryota > Metazoa > Chordata > Chondrichthyes > Orectolobiformes > Hemiscylliidae > Chiloscyllium > Chiloscyllium plagiosum. The sequence continues at coordinate 72,502,436 of NC_057720.1, read as the reverse complement.
TCAGACCAAGGTGAAAGGTAGTGGCTGTACCACCACCACGATGGTTTGGTTACGGCAACTACATCCATTCAGAGAGGACTTGCTAAGAGGAAAGGTATCATCCTGAACCACAACTCCATCAAAGTCACAGTGTCACCATGATCATCCACAATAAGCTCATCGGTGTCATGGCCGTTCTCTATAAATGAGCATTCTGATAGGAGATTTGGAAGTGGTAGAGATATGCAGAAAGAGTGAGAGTAAAAGAGAGGAAAAGAGAGAAATTTAAAAACAAAATGGTTTGATTAACAATGTGTAACTAACAGTCTATTTAATTATAACAGGCCCCATGATGTTTCTTAATTGGAATACAATCAGTCAAACAATTGAATGTTTTCTCCTGTCGTGAAGCAATCTGAAGTCCAAATGTAAAATATGTGCACAACTTTATTGCCTTATGCAACAAGAATGATGTTTAGTGTCAGAGATTCTCTAAGAATGCCAGTTTTAAACTGCTTGAACAGAAAAATAATGTGATTACGAGATGGATTTCATAGTTTCTGTGCTTTTGGATGTTGCAATGTGTCGCACACATTTTTGTAAACAAATTTGTCATCAAACACGTATGCTATTAAAATGACCTCTAAGATGTGATGAATTTGTTTGGCATTCTTTTGCATGGGTTGTGATTCCACTCCCACTGACTCAATGGCTGGCAGTTACAAACATCCTCTTCCAAAATGTGCTCTGCTAATATGTTAATGGTTCATTCTCCTTAATCATCCTGGTGAGTTTGAATTCACGCAAAACAGGTTGATTTCCACATTATTAAAATCAGATCCCATTTCTTGAATTGTCTTTCCTGTTTTCTTTCCTGCCGATGTGATTCTCATTGTAAAAACATCATTCAAAGCAACATGATCTCAACAGAGATCCAGTCATTGCAGTGTGTACCTAATGTTAAAGGCCTCCAGCAACACTCAAACTCAATGATATCAAGTTATTAAACTAAGTCTATCCAATACAACGTACAGCATCCCAAGAAATTGAAGTGGATTTATGGTTAGAGTCAAATAAATGAAGAGATTAAAGTAAAGATGGATGAAAGAAATTGTGTGTCGAGTGTAAAGGCAGCAGCATTGGTCAATGAACCATTACAGACAGGAGCCACAGCCAAACGCACAATACTTGAGTCAGTCAAACCAGTGAAGCTGGAATTCAAATAACACAACAAAAAAAAAATTGGAGAGAAAGCATGCCTACCAGCTTCTAGTTCAGTGACCTTTTAATTCCTTCAAAGGGCCCAGATGAAGCGTAAATTTACTCCTGCACCCAATGGTGGGCCATTATAGCCATTCAATGTTAATAAATCTCAACTAAAAATGTGGATAAAAGAGCCAAGATCTGGATAAAGCACTGCACACTTCAGTTATTGACACAGGGCCTGCTTGTAACCAAGATGTAGGAAGAAATTGATCTCAGGTTTATTGTAGCAGGATAACCAAAGTACAGTGAAATCTATGGAAAGAAATGTCTGGCAAATGGCTGATTACACGACAGTGTACAGTCAAAACTGATTTATTGGAAGTTCTACCAAGACGTGAATTAACTTCTAATTAAATAGAGGAGCAGGATGTGATTTTGCATGAGAGAAGAAAAAGAATGGAAACAACTGAATTTTCTTTCTCCTAAAGCTGTGTGTTTTTATATAGAATTAAGTATAAGGCACATCTTGTTTCGATATATGGAATTGCAATGTGCATGGGGTCAGTCGATATTCATAAAATATGATATTGGTAGAATCACACAGTGTGAAAGGAGGTCATTCAGCCCATCAAGTCCAGACTCCATCCCACCCCCACTGCATTTCCCACGGTAAACCCACCTAGCCTGAATAGCCCTGGACATTATGGGCAATTTAGCATGCTCAATCCACCTATCCTGCACACTTTGGGAGGAAATTGGAGCACCCCAAGAAAACCTGAACAGACACAGGGAGAATTTGCAAACTCCATGCTGACAGTCGCCCGAAGGTGGAATCAAACTTGGGTCCCCCCTAGCACTGTGAGGCAGCAGTGCTAACCACAGAGCCACCGTGTCACCCCTAAGATACTGGATTGCTACAGGAGTTACCTGACCTTTGTCAGATTTACAGGGTGGTAATAGCATGTTTTGTTTTTAAATCAAATACACAAAAACATCAGTAACAAGATCGACAAACTAATGTCAGAATAGAATTAAATAGTTTTGATCATATGACCACACAAACGCAAGGCTGTCAGGTGACCAAGGTTGGGGGAAAAAAAATCTGAAAAAGGCAGGCAGAATGGAATAGAAGTAGTCCTCACCCTAAAGCATGACGTGTACACAATAGTAATACAGCAGCAAGTCAAAAATCAGTCTGGGTGAAAATGAGGGACTACAAAAAATGGTTGGTGTAATGTATTGGAATTTATGGAATACTTCCATGGCAGCTTCCTGGAGCAACACATTGTGGAACCAATCCAGGACAAAAGTATTGCTGATGTGTATGGTGTAATAAGTCAGAGTTAATTAGTAATTTTAATTCTATGTCAAGTTTGAAAGCAATATATTTGAGGCAAAAACAAGAATCTTGAACTTAATGTCAGTTGCTTTGGTATGAGGGGAGAATTATTGAATGTTGACCGGGTAAATATACCGTAAGATATGGCTTTAAATATTCAATAAAATTTTACTGTCTTTGAAAACTTTAAGGGCAGTATCACATCAAAAGAAAGGACATAGAATATGAAGCATAGCAATAAGCCTGAAAGTTGGGAGATTTTTAGAAACAGCAAAGAGCAAACAAAACATTGACAAAAATAATGAAAACAGGACATGAGAATAAACTAACCAGGAATATTAAAACAACAGATTCTAAGCTTTAACAAATATGTAAGGAGATTAGCTAAAGAACGTGCTGGTTGATTTAAGGCAGAGGCAGGAGAAAATAATGTGGGAATTATAAATAATACAAGAGAGGACAAAACAATATTTCACCCGTCTTCACAGCAGAAGACACAAATTACATGCCAGAATCAGAGGGTAACCATGGGGAATATAAGATTAATAATCTTAATATAACTAATATTGGCAGAAGGTTAAAGGGACCAAATGCCAAAGAATGTTTAGAACCTGATGATCTGCATCTTTGGATCCAAAAGAGTTATCTAGCGAGATGGTGTGTTCACTGGCTGGGATTTTCTAAACATTCCCGAGATCCAAAAATGCTACCAACTGATTGAAAGTTAACTAATGACACAGTTATCATAATGTCATGCCACTTTTCAAAAAAAGGAGCGAGATTAAAAAAAAGTGAGTTATATGTTAGCCTGATATCAGTCATTTGGAAAATGGAACATGTTATTAATGAAGTCTGACCTATACATTAAAATAAAACATGATCAGACTGATCCAATGTAGCTTCACGAATGGGAAATCATGTTTGTCAAATTTATGAGAATTTTATTGAGAATTAAATTAACAGTGCAGATAAAAAGTGAGCCATTAGATGCAGTATATTTCGATGTCCAAAAGACATTAAAGAAAGCAGCACACATTATAAGAGCTCTGAAGTGTAAGATATTGTCACAGAGGGAGGATTCAGACTGGAAGCTGAGATTAGGGATAAATGGAAAAATTTCAAGTCACCAGGCTAAAGCTAATAAGTATCTCAAGGATCTATGCTGGCTGCGAGCGTAAGTTATGAGCATGCCAAAAAAGCTACCAAGAGTTATAGATCGTTTTGAGAGTGGGTAGCAAATGGCAAATGGCCTACAATATGAGGAAATGTGGGTTTATTCAATTTGGAAATGAGAAGAGGCAAACAGAATATTTTTAAAAGTCATGGAAGTTTTAAATGCTCATGTTCAGAGCTGAGTGTACTCAAACAAAGGAACACAAAGGAATATTCATCAACAAGTCAAAAGGACATTCAGTAAGAGGATACATCTCTGCCATACTATTTGAACTTAATCTCAGAATCCCTACAAGCCCACACCGACCCTCAGAAGAGTAACCCACCCAGACCCATTCCCATACCCTATCACTCTACATTCATTTCCTAACTAATGCACCTAACTACATATCCCTGAACCCTTTGGGCAATTTAGCATGGCAAATTCACCTAACCCACACATCTTTGTACTGTGGGAGGAAACCCAAGCAGCAACGCTAGCCACTGACGCACCATGCTGCATAACTACAGTAATGTTACTGCAGTTACAGAGATTCAGTCAAAGAATTGTCATGCTGAAAGCAGAATTAATTTTATTCAGAGCTACCATCTCACTAGGCAGGCTTCAGGCCAATCCACATTCAACAACGTGCTCATAAAACTCTGCTCGCATTTCGACAGCTGGGCCAAATTCTGCCATAGCTATGACAAATCACAATGTTCTAAAACAATAAACAACATTCACAATAAAAAAACACATAACATTCTTCAAAAGTCATCAAAAAATCCTATAATTTTAAAGAACCATTTAAAACAAACATCCACAATCAAACTTTGGAGCAGGAGCAGGCAATTTGGACCTAGAGACATTCTCCACCGTTCAATATGATCATGGCTTATTTTTAACCACAGCAATACCTTCTCACATGATCCTCATTTCCCCTTATATTCAAAAATCTATTGACTTCTGTCAAGGATTAAGCATTGCTCTTGAGTAGATTCACATATTTCAGTCAATAGATTTCTCATAAGCCCAGTTTTAAAAGGCTAATTCTTTACTAAAGGGGAAATATCCTTCCAACATCAAGCCTGTCAAACATTTGACAGTTTCACAGCAGTCACCTCTTATTCTGACCTAAAGGGAATATAGGCATAAATTGCTCAATCGTTCCTCGCAGAACAACTCTATCATCTACGGAACCAGTTAAGTGAACTCTGGTTGCACTCGCTCAAAAAGTGTATCCTTTCTTAGGTAAAGTGATCACAAGTACATCAATAGGGCTGAAATTAATGACTGTGGCCATTTGGAGGAGCCCTGCCTGACTGAAAGCTTGATCAGACACTGCAGCACCTGCTGTGGGGAATTCCCAGCTCTCTCGAGACAACGATCCTACCTGCAAGAACTTGCTGGTCAATCAGTCAGAGGTTAGCAGCTCTTCAGTCCCAACAACATTCAGTGCTGGTGCTCCAAGAGGCCCAGAGCAAGGAGAATACACGGGAGGCCCCAGTGATGAGGCAAGTGAATGGGCCTTGGTTTTAGTTAGGCTCCAAGGAATGGAAGGCATTTCATGTTGAGGGGTGGTCGATTCTTAAAAGCAGGGCACTGCATGAGTTTGATGGTGCTCAAAAGGATGAGCGCAGCAACGCACAACTAGCCAACCCACATTTCCCACCTGTATGTCCACACACTACACTTGAGCAAAGACCATAAGGTCAGTGGTAAAATGAACTGCTGGTACGTTTTACCAAATGATCAATTTATCTCATGAAACAAAGTAAAACAATCATGGAATAATTTATCAACCAGGTAGCACAAGATCTTTCCTAAAAGTGAATTTTCCCAATCAAGCATCAAAATGATAAATTCTAAATTAAGTACTGGCAGAAAGATTGTTAATTAACAAGCACAAATAAAATAAAAAAGATGGCAACTTCTGTTGCTTTACATTAAATTTAAATGACATGAACATTTAAGAAAGATTTGGGTGCTTCTTTAAGCAAGTATATTATACCAAAAAAAAATTCTGTTAAGAAAAACACAAATTTAGTCTAGTTACTGTTAAGTGGATAAAACTTCCTGAAAAGGTTCAAGCTTTTACATTGCATCATTGCTCTAGCATCTGATAAAAATACTGAAATGCATCTGAACATTAGAGAAGAAACAAAGTACCCTAAACATTACTCAAATACTGATAACATTAATTTCCAAGATGTACAGATGTAAAACATTGAAAGAAATTGCTTTCCTGGTGAACATCATTAATACAATTTACTGTCACTGTGAATATAAAATTGAGCACAATACTTTCCTACTACTGAGATGTCGATGGTCAGTCAGATATGCTCTTGCACATGATGCTGATTGCATACTTTACCTGTGTATTGCATCAGCTGCTATCAAATCGTGGCCCTGAAATTGTACAAAGGTAGAACCACAATGAATAAGATTCTGAGCTTCGGTGGCACTTTTCTGACCAGCACTCTCCCGAGATGAGTCTACCATGTTCAAAGCCATTTCACACTATTTACTTCAGTCTGACAAACATAAAACTGTGCATGTTCCAATCATCTGTAGGTAGATAATACAATTGTCTGCTCTTTGCCAATGTTTTTCTACATCTTCACTGGCTGCTTTAATAGTCACTGGTGCAGAATTTTACAGGCATTTTCAGCTGAAAGCAGGGAAACAAATGATCTAACTAACTTGATTATGATCCAGCTCTGCACAATAATTACTATCAAGCAACCTGTCGTACAGAGTTTGTAGTTCTGCAGTTTCCTTGTCAAAAAGACTGCTCAAGCTTAACAGAAGTTCCGGTGATCACCGTATGCTTCTCTTATCAACAATCCACATATTTTTACCAAGAGGAGTGGCAAAACTAAGTGAATCGCTGTTGCTAAAAAAAATGAGAAAAGATCACAATACCAGTTGCTTAAATGCAGTGCAAGAGCCATTTGTTTTCTTCCCATGTGGAACAGATACGAAAAGAAAGACTCTGTTCTGCAGCATTAGGAATTAGGAAATTAAATAACATCTATAAATTGGCAAGAGAAAGGAAAATGCCAGCTTATAACATATATAAATGATTGGACAAAACAACAAAATGGAAAACAACGTGTGCAGAAAATTGCACAGCACATGCAAAATTAACCATTCCCAGCCAAGACAGTAACAGCCTGCAAAGGGTCAAACCCATCGGTCTTCCATATTTGAAGTACATATGATGAAGTTACATTGTTCTCTCTTCAACGAGTTACTCTCACTACAAAAAATGTAGCAATCACTTGTTCATTGTTCATCCTGAATGCTACAGACACTATTATCGAACTGGTAGATTTAAACCTTGTAGGAATATCAATAGGGACTAAATTGTATATCTATTATTTCTTATGTGGACTGCAACAATAGATGGACATTTTGGAGGAAAGACAGAAAAACACAATATAGGGTGGATTCTCTTCATTCCACCATTTAATGACAATGACACAACGGTATTTGGAATTGTTGATTCATCAATATCAGTTAAATTATGTTTTATTTCCAATGAATAGTTTATACAATTGAAGTCATCACTTCTACTGCTATGCATCCAAAGAAGTTATGGGATTTTATTCTTTATCCCCCACCTAAGAAAGTTCCATTGAAAAAAATCTAACTTCCTGTCTTCCAGAGTATGCCTTTACCTGGTCAACCTGAGGCATTAGTTTGTTGTATTTGGTTTTGCGATACCAACCACAGGAGGGTGGTGTTTGGGTTGTTCACTGCCACAAGTTAAGTCTGAACAAGAAGAGGCTCATATCATAAATACAGACTCAGAAATGAACAGCATGGAAATAGACCCTTCAGTCCAACTTGTCCATGCCGACCAGATATCCTAAACTAATCTAGTCCCATTTGCCAGCACTTGGCCAACATGTATCTGTTGCACCCAATGGGGTCCCCTCTACAGTGGAGAGACAGGACGCCAACTTGTGGATCATTTCAGAGAACGTCTCCGGGACACCCGTGCCAACCTACCCCACCGCCCCGTGGCCGAACATTTTAACTCCCCCTCTCACTCCACCAAGGATGTGCAGGTCCTAGGCCTCCTCCATCACCAAACCCTAACTACCCGACACCTGGAAGAAGAACATTTCATCGTCCGTCTTAGGACCCTGCAACCACACAGGATCAATGTGGATTTCACCAGTTTCCTCATTTCATCTCCTCCCACCTTAACCCAGTCCCAAGTCTCCAACTTGGCAACACCCACTTGCCCTGTCCATCTTCCTTCCCACCTATCCGCTCCACCCTCCCACCTTCATCTACCTATCACATTACCAGCTACCTTCCCCTCCAGCCCAAACACCCTCCCAATTATCTCTCAGCACCCCTGCCCACAAGTCTAATTCCTGATGAAGGGCTTATGTCCAAAATGTCGATTCTCCTGCTCCTCGTATGCTGCCTGACCTGCTATGCTTTTTCAACACCACACTCTCGACCTTTGCACAAATCCCTCCAAACCCTTCCTATTCATATACCCATCCATATGCCTTTTAAATGTTGTAATTGTATTAGCATCCACCACTTCCTCTAGCAGCTCATTCCATACACGCACCACCCTCTGTGTGAGAAGGTTGCTTCTTAGGTCCTTTTTAAATCTTTCTCCTCTCACCCTAAACCTATGCCCTCTAGTTCTGGACTTCCCCAAACCAGGAAAAGGACCTTGTCTATTCACACTATCCACACCCTTAAGCCTCTCACACTTCAAGGAAAATAGCCCCACCCTATTCAGCCTCTCCCTCTAGCTCAAACCCTACAACCCTGGCAACATCCTTGTCAATCTTATCTTTCAAGTTTCACCACATCCTTCCGATACTCAATGCTCTGACCAATAGAGGAAAGCATACCAAACACCTTTTTCACTATCCTATTTATCTGCAACTCAGCTTTCAAGAAACTATGAATTTGTATTCGAAGGTCTCTTGGTTCAGCACCGCTCCCTCGGACCTTACTATTAAGTGTATATGTCCTGTCCTGGTTTACCTTCCAAAACGTAGCACCTCACATTTACCTAAATTAAACTCCACCTGCACTCCATCTGCCACTCCTTGACTGATTGTTCTATCTGATTAAGAAGCCATTGTACTCGGAGGTAACTTTCTTTGCTGTCTACCACACTTCCAATCTTGGTGTCATCTGCAACTTGCTAAGTATAACATCTATGTTCACACTGCTGAAAGTTTGTTGAATGAGATAATTTCAGGCAATAAGTTACATTGATTAGACAGATATTGTTATAAAGGCTATTGGGAGACCTTGAATATAGTTCTTCACTGAACAAAATCCTAATATGCTTTACCTATCACCAGCTAAGTCAGTATATGATCAGATCAGCTGGAATTAATGTAGTCTTGAACATTAACCATTTCAGAAACATGAACTTGTTCAACACCCTACCTCCCAAGCTTATCTCCTCATAATTAACATTCATATATAATTACAATATGTCACTCCCTGTCTCTGCAGCCTCTCCCTGACTAGTCTCTGACTTCATAACTTCAGGTGGTCTGATGGTTTCAAAATTTCTGGATGCTCCCCTTCAGACTTGGGTGAGCATTAGGTCTTAGACTTGAGGACTTTTAACCTTGAGTCTGTTTTGACACTGTATGTCTTTCACCGCTGGAGGATCCCTTAACTCTTGGGATGTCTTTTGCAGTGGACAATGTTCCTCCTAAAACAGGCAGTTGATTCATTACGTTACCTGGTGAAGGAACAGTGTTCCCAAAGTTTGTGGTTTCAAATAAACCTGTTGGACTATACCCTTGGGTCATGTGACTTCTGACCTTATCTAGAAGATGCAATCACTGTAATTCCTTTCACAATCAAGCTCTTCCCTACTGATTCAATGAGTTGACCCATATTATCATGTGAGGGACCTTTAATCTCATTGTAGTGCTATCTGAGATGTGGTGCTTTCTCTTTATAAGTGGCCACCACCAATAATTCTGACCTGTTCTGCCCTCACAATCTGCAGTGGATGTGGTGATGGGCGGTCTTGCCTTCAGCGGGCTATTCAAATCTGAGGAGGTGATACTATGTAGACTTCTGTACCATGAGAAATAAACCTGCATCACATGGTACTGAAAGGTTTGTTTGATATTTATTACAACTCCTGATATTAACAGGTATTACAATCACAGGGACTTGCTTTGCTTGAGCTAAGCAATTCAGTCATAGACTGCAGCACCCATCCCTAAGTGTGTTATGCTGCAAGTGGGCCCAGTAAGATGGATACGGAGACCTTTATATTATCAAATCACATGCTATGATATGGTGATGATATCATGACCACGTCCCTTAAAAGGTATATTGTACACTAGTTGTGAGACATAACGCAAAATCCTTTCATAAAAGGTTGCTGCCCTCAGGAAATAGTTTCTTTTTTGCAGAATTTGCAGCCAAGTCATTCATTCTTCACAATACCCTGGATTGCTGTGCCAGGTCATTTCTTCTTGACCATGCCCTGAATTGCTGGACATTGGTTGTGGCATCTCAGCGTTGGCTCCCATTGAGTAGTATGAAGTCCAGCTGAGATCTGGTTAAATAAGTACTGTATTTATTTTCAATCTGCTGAGTCATCAGTGCTGAAGGATGTGAACTCTTGCCTTCATCGTGCCGATTAGATTGCCAGTCTTCATTTCCCCCCACCCCCCTTGGTGATGGTGGTCCCAACATAATCCCCTCCTGAGACATGCGATCTGTGGATTGATGCTGGCCTAAATCTGCCATTGGGATGGATAATTTCTCCTGAAAGATGGAGAACTGAACTATTTCACCACAGCTTGCCTCATTGCATCACCCGACATCAATTTTGAATCCCCTATTACAAACAGCTCACCAGACTGTGTTGGTGCCTGGTCAATTTCAGATAAACATTATACTGCTCATTTGTTTGCTCCTTGCCAGCATCTTCTCTCCAAATTTGCTAGTTTCTGTCATCTGAAGCTTCCTGCTATCTGCTGTTTGACCTATTCTGTGTATTGACTTGTCATAAGTTTAACTTATCTCTCCTGAAATTGATTTTTGGTTTGTACTGTAAGTAAACCTTGCACAGCAATGATTTACACTAGAATCTCTTTGAATATATGAGCATTTTTCCTCCAATCACGATACAAACTCTCAGACAAATGCTTTACTTTGAATCAAAAGACCCAAAATGCACCAGATATTAAACAGAGATTTAGACAAAACTCATGAGGTATTTACATTTAAATGGAATGGCTCCTCTTCTGATTTGGGGGTAAACTGGTTCTGGCAACTGAGTATGTATGGAAATAAGTAGATCTATTTCATTTTTAAAAACCCCATATTCAACATGGCAAACATAAATTAATGCAATGATATTTCAGCTGAAAATATTTATTCTGTTCTGTTACAGCTGCATAATGAATGATATGGTGGCCCCAACCAAGTCCATCTCACAAATGTGTCATTAAGTTCTTGTGTTACGGAACTGAATATGAATTTTGCATGGAATTAAGTAGTGTTACTGCTGCTTACTGCAGCACAAGGACAATTTATTCAAGACCAGGCAATGATTAAATGTTCTTCTTCATCCTTGCAGGGGGAAAAAACTCTTCCTTATACGCAGAGACTCCAATTAAAAGAACGAGATTTGAATAATAGTTTATTCCAAATGATTCAAAGCATAATCCAACTGTCACTTTTTTATTCAGCAAGAAGGGCTAAAACTTCAATCCAGTGGGCATAGGGATGACAATGTACTATTTCCCTGCTTCGAACCAATGTGACACAGGCAATACTCAAATGTCTAGCTGCTAGATCATCACCATAATACTGAACACTTGGCTGACTAGCTGTACAGGCGGCAGGGGGCCCGAAGTGCGTACAAACCGACCACAATTCACAGGCAAACTGTCTTTCTTAAAGTCAGACTGCCCCTCTCAAAGGGGAAGAGTTACTCAGGCTGTAGTCGCCAGTGGGATGGTCTCCAATAAACGTCTCTGAGAAGGGACCAAAGGCACCAATTGAGCCGAGAGCCAAAGTGAGAGCTCCCATTTTATTCAGGGAAGTTAATAAGGCCTGCTCCAGAGAGTGGAAGGGGACAGAAAGATCATGTTTCTGCAGGGAACCAGGCACAATAATGGGGCAGGGATCCATAGCAGTCTAATTAAAGGAATCCGACCCATGAGAACCAATCTGCAATAATACAAGGCAGGTGATATACACAAACAGCATATGAACAAAAAAACCTGCAGCAGTTTTTTTTTGTCTGCAGTTAAATAATGGCTCATTGATTGTAACCTCAAGGCCACTCTCCTCCCTATGCCTGAAAACCTCTCACTCCCTTGCTGCCCAAGAATCTAACTAGCTCTGGCTTGAAGATAACACCGAGACAGCAGTGTGTCAGTTGTTAGCACTGCTGCCTCAAAGTCCCAGGGACCTGGATTCGGTTCCAGCCTCGGCTGGCCGTCTGTGTGGAATTTGCACATTCTCCCTATGTCTGCGTTGTTCCCCTCTGAGTGCTCCAGGTTCCTCCCACAGTCCAAAAAATGTGTAGATTAGGTGGACTGGCCACAGGAAATTGCCCATAACATCCAGGGATGCCCCTGGGAAACAGCAATAAAGGTGTTATGCTCTTCAGAGGTTCGATATGGACTTGATGGACCAAATGGCATGCTTCTATACTGTAGAGATCCTATGATGTTTACTCTGCCTGATCAAATTAAATTTAGAACATAGAACATTACAACGCAGTCCAGGCTCTTCAGCCCTTGATGTTGCGCCACCCTATGGAACCAATCCAAAGCCCATCTAACCTACAATATTCCATTCTCGTCCATATGCCTATCCAATGACCATTTAAATGCCCTTAAAGTTGGTGAGTCTACTACTGTTGTAGGCAGTGCATTCCACTCCACTACTACCGAGTAAAGAAACTACCTCTGACATCTGTCCTATATCTATCACCCCTCAATTTAAAGCTATGTCCCCTCATGCTAGCCATCACGATCTGAGGAAAAAGGCTCTCACTGTCCACCTGATCTAACCCTCTGATTATCTTATCTGCCTCAATTATGTCACCTCTCCACCTTTTTGTCTCTAATGAAAACAGCCGCAAGTCCCTCAGTCTTTCCTCGTAAGACCTTCCCTCCGTACCAGGCAGCATCCTGGTAAATCTCCTCTGAACCCTTTCCAAAGCTTCAACATCCTTCCTATAATGTGGTGACCAGAACTGTACGCAATATTCCAATTGCAACCCCACCAGAATTTTGCACAGCTGTCTCATGGTTCTGAAACTCAATCCCTCTACCAATAAAAGCTAACACACCATATGCGTTCTTAACAATCCGATCAACCTGGGTGGCAACTTTCGAGGATCTATGTACATGGACACCGAGATCTCTCTGCTCATATACACTACCAAGAATCTTACCATTAGTCTAGTGCTCTTTATTCCTGTTACTCCTTCCAAAGTGAATCATCTCAAACCTTTCTGCATTAAATTCCATTTGCCACCTCTCAGTCCAGCTCTACAGCTTATCAATGTTCCTCTGTAACCTACAACATCCTTCATCACTATCTACAACTCTATCAACCTTATTGTCATCCGCAAATTTACTAACCCATCTTTCTATGTCCTCATCCAGGCCATTTATAAAAATGACAAACAACAGTGAACCCAAAACAGATCCTTGCGGTATATCACTAGTAACTGAGCTCCAGGATAAATGTCTTCTTTCAGCAAGCATTTTTTTAATCCAAACTACTAAATCACCCTCAATCCCATGCCTCCATGTTTTGTGCAATAGCCTACCACAGGGAGCCTTACAAATGTCTTACTGAAATCCATATACACGACATCAACTGTTTTACCCTCATCCACCTGTTTGATCACCTTCTCAAAGAACTCAGTAAGGTTTGTGAGGCATGACCTACCCTTCACAAAACCATGTTGACTATCCCTAATCAACTTATTCCTTTCTTAGTGATTATAACCTTTTCCAACACTTTACCAATAACCAACGTAAGGCTCACCAGTTAATAATTGCCAGAATTGTCTCTATTCCCCTTCTTGAACAAGAAAACAACATTTACTATCCTCCAGTCTTCTAGCACTATTCCTGTAGACAATGACGACATAAAGATCAAAGCCAAAGGCTCAGTAATCTCCTGCCTGGCTTCCCAGAGAACCCGAGGATAAATCCAAGCTGGCCCAGGGGACTTATCTATTTTTACACTTTCCAGAATTGCTAACACCTCCTCCTTGTGAACCATCTAGTCTAGTAGCCTGTATTTCAGTATTCTCCGAACAACATTGTATTTTTCTAGTGTGCATACTGACAAAAAGTATTCATATAGTGCTTCCCCTGTCTCCTCTGACTCCATGTGCAACTTCCCACTTTACTATTCTTGATTGGCCCTAATATTAAATTTATCCAAGTGGCCTGCTGTAATGTTTTATTTATTGGATATTAACCTTTAATATTTTGCCTGTAAGAGATATCAAGCTAATAGGCCAGTAGTTTGCTGTCACCCTCCTTTTTTCGAATAAAGGAGGTATATTTGCCACTTTCTAGTCTAATGTGCTCTTCGAATCAAGGGAGATTTGGAAAATTATTTTAAGATTCTACAATGAATTCTGTCAGAACCTGGGTATTTGTCAGCCAGCAGTTCACAGAATCCCTCCAGTGTGGAAACAGGCCATTTGGCCCAACATGTCCACACCAACCCTCTGAAGAGTAACCCAACCAAACCCATTCCCCTACTTATTATTCTATATTTACCCCTGAATAATGCACCTAACCTACCCATCCCTGAACACTATGGGCAATTTAGCATGGTCAATTCACCTAACCTGCACATCTTCAGACTGTGGGAGGAAATCGGAGCACCTGGAGGAAATCCACACAGACACGGGGAGAACATATGAACTCCACACAGACAGTCGCCCAAGGCCAGAAATGAACCCAGGTCCCTGCCACTGTGAGGCAACAGTGCTAACCACTGAGCCACTGTGCCTAGATTCCAACAAATTTATTTGTAACACTTTTCTGCAGATTGTAATTTTCTTGAATTGCTTCCTCCCTTCCACTTCCTGATTGATAGATGCTTCTAGCATGTTACTTATATTCTCTATCGTGAACACTGATGAAAAATACTGGGGGGGGGGGGGAAGAGTGGATTGTCTTTGTTTACTGTCTTGCTCTACTTGGTTTTCTTTGCTGTAATGTTGCTTCTGCATTGCCAAAGTGGGCAGGTCTCTGTATGATACATTTAGGTATCTAACTTGGTCTGGTATCGCCTCTTGGCATTCCTGGCGGCTTTGCGGAGGTCATATGTGGATTTTCTGAATTGGTCTGGATCATCCAACCTGAATGCTGCACGCCTGGACTTCAGTGGGCAGTGGATTTCCCGATTGATCCAAGGTTTCTGGGTGGGCAACACTCGGATTGACTTCCTTGGCATGCAGCCCTCCACGTATTTTCTAATGAGGTCCATGACAGTGTGACGTATTCATCGTGATTTTCCACTGAGTTTTTGAATAAAGTCCAGTCCACTGATTTCTATCAGTTGCAGAGACGGTCTTCCACAGCCTCAGACCAGCATTGTACTACTTTCTGTGAAGGATCTCAGCTTCTGTTTGTAAGCTGGGAGGAGGAACACAGCGCCATGATCTGATTTTCCCGAACTGTGGACGTGAGAATGAAGCGGTAGGCATTTTTGATTGTTGTGTAGCAATGGTCCAGGATGTTCCATCATCTGGTGGGGTAGGAGACGTATTGGTGGCATTTTGGAACACCCTCTTGAGCTTAGTCTGGTTGAAGTCGTTGGCCATGATAAAAAAGCCTCGGGGAAGTTTGCCTCCAGAGCGTTTGTGGAGGTGTAAAGTTCATCCAGGGCATGCGCCACATCCATCTGGGGTGGTATGTAGACTGCTGTCAGGATAGCAGAGCCGGACTCACATGGCAGATAGTAGAGACGCCATTTTACTGTAAGGTATTCTAGGTCCATGAACAGTGGCTTGCCAGGGGCTCAACATCTGAGCACTAGAAGGTGCTGATTGGGAAGCATATTCCTCCATATTGGGAAGCATATACCCAAGGACACCACGCAGCCTATGCAGTGTATGGAGAACCCAAAGCAAAACTGTGTGACTGAGCAGTACTTACTGAATATTACTGAGTGTGCCGTTGACAAGCAATTTAAGATAATCATTCAAGCATGTAACATGGCTAATTAAAGGCCCACAAGAAGCAACATACACAGTGCACAGAGACTCATTAATCAGCAATCGAAAGGATATTTCAAGTCTTGTCATTTTTCAACTTCCCAGCAACTTGGGGAACCAATTCTTCAACAATGCTTTCCCTAATGTAACATTTCAGAAGAGTTCACTTGCTCACCAATCAGCTCACCATTCTCCACTTGGATAAAATTGTTGCCATTATTTGAAATTCAGATTTCTCGTAAGACAAGATGCTTTAGCGGAATCTCTCTCTTTTCAGTCATATTCATAGAATCACAGAATCCCCACAGTATGGAAGCAGGCCATTTGGCCCACCGAGTCCACAGCACCCCTCTGAAGAACATCCCTCCCAAACTCACCTCTCCCCACCCTATCCCTATAACCCTGCATTTCCCATGGCTAATCCACCTAGTTTCCACATCCCTGGATTCTGTGGACAATTTAATATGGCCAATCCTTCTAACCTACACATCTTTAGACATTCGCATTCATTACTACCAAACAACTGCACAAATACTTTTACAAATTCTTCACTGTAGCTTCCCTCTCAATCCAGTCACAATAATGTGTTTCACTAGATGAATATTTAAATTTAACCAAAAAGGAATATCACGAATTTGTAACTTTCTTGATTTGTTGTGTGAGAATGTCTCAGTGTAATTGATAATATCACTGCTGCATCACACCAAGCCTCCCCCTTGACTTGGTACCAGATATTAACTGCCTTGAACAGATGGGAAAACCACACCACAGACATTGCTTGAAGTTCTTGTAATGCTGATTGCAATAAAGTATGGATCCAATAGAACTGAGCCATTAAGTAAACGTGGAAGATCACACTACTTATGACAGGAGGCTTGAAATATACTTCTGTTATTCCTTGATGCAACAGTACATTTCACGTCATACACCTTTCACTGTTAGCACATTGCAGAGATTTTGTCAGACTTTATCTCATCTATTAAACACTGGTGGGGTCTCAACATCCCTTCCGCAATAGACGTAAAGGTTAAATACAATATTGGAAGATGTGCCTTCTAAACATGGGTGGAGGGGCATATTATACAGTAACTAAAAGAAAGAAACATCCAAACTAGTCTCCAAGTGGTACTGGAACCACTACTGATTTGGAGAGTAGCTTCACTGAGTGTTAGAATGTGGGTCAAAGTCAGCAAATTCTTAGGGTGCAGCCTGGAGCATTGCCTTTACTAACATGCTAAGAAATCATGCTGAAGGTGGAAGTCCAGGCAAAGGTCTACAGGACTGTCTCTTCAACCAAACACTTTCAGACCTACATGGGAGGAGGTGACAATAAATGCATTCTTTGAAATTCGAGGGCAGCTTGCAGGTGAGCAATAAAGAACCTCAAGAGGCTCACCAAAGTGAGAGTAGTCAACTTACTGAATTACATGATTCTGTGCGACATGCCCTACAGCACACACATATACATCTAACAATTCGTAATTCATACTCTTTTTAATGCTGCTTTCACACACACCCCTTGCAAGGAACCACTGCAAGGTTTGTGAGAAGATCCATTAAAAACACTCACACATGTTTTTCAAAGGGCACCTTAATTTAGATGGAAACAGTAAACTTTCAAATAAATTTGGATTCATTAGTGTCCTATGGCCCAAAGGTCACTACAACATCAATATTTGTGCTTCTTGCTGTGCTATATCAATGGTTTGGCCCCTTTTCTCTGCTGTGGAATGTCTATTGCTTCCTCAAGCTCTATCACCAAAAGAGAGAGTTCTGCTAAAGAAATGGCTATGGTGAGTCGATTAACCTGTCCAGCAAAAGTAGCTGGCTATTGTCAGATCCAGAGTATTCAGTTTGATTCATTACACATAACTACAATAAACTGTTGAAAACAAACTCAATCCTACACTATTTTAAAAGGTGGGGAAAGTCAACTTCCGAAACATATGTTGGAAAATGATCATTCTGCCTCGTGATTAGAAAGGAAATTAGATTTCTTGGACTAGAAATTCTTGTGCAACTATATTTTTGAGCACAATTGGTAGGGATGGGCAGCAAAAAAAAACCCTGAATTTGATTGGTAAGTTTCAACTTGCATCCAATATTGGGCCTTGTTAGGACTGCCCATGACTGAACGGCATAAAATGGCTGACAACTGCCTCTGACAAGCTCTGCAGAACATGGCTGACAGTATTTCAAACGTGTGGGAAAATACTTGATTAATGTAGTCTCAGCAAGTCAAGCAGAAGCAGGACTGTTTAACTAAGGTTACTGGCTGGGATGGGAACACAAAGCTACAATTGCTTACATAGGTAAGAACATTTTACTAAGTAGTTGTTTCTCTTGAATTAGTTAATCAACCTGTTACAATATTAGAAGTAGGGTTTAGTTCAGATTCATCAGATAATCATAGATATAGATTCTGAACTAGTTATCGATCGACATATATACAAAAGAGATCACCAAAAGATTCAAACTAATTTCAAGCAGCAGAAATCTCCCCCCACCCCCCCTTATCACTAAAGTCTGTGAAAATATCATGTCTGTGGTTGAATCACCAGCCTGAACATTTAGATCATAGAGTCCTACAGCACAGAGACAGGCCCTTTGGCCCAGACTGGTACATGCTGACCAAAGTGTCCATCAACGCTAACTCTAATTTCCTGTACTTGGCCCATTTCCTTCTAAACCTTTCCTATCCATGTATTTGTCCAGTGTCTTTTAAATGTTGTTAATGTACCCACCTCAACCACTTCCACTGGCAGTTCATTCCATATGCGTACCAACCTTTGTGTAAAAAAGTTGCCTTTCAGGTTCCCTTTTAGTCTTTCCCGTCTAACCTTAAACTCATGCCCTCTAATCCTTTTTTCCCCAACCCTGGGAAAAACACTGAGTGCACCCTAACCATGCCTCTCATAATCTTATACACTTTCTATAAGATTCCCCCCTCAGTCTAAAGAAAAGAGTCCTCGTTTGTCCAATGCCTCCCTATAACTCAGACCCTTGAGTCCTGGCAACTTCCTTACAAATTTCTTCGGCGCTCTTTTCAGTTTAATAACATCCTACCTATAGTTAGGCGACCAAAATTGAACACAAAATTCCAAGTGTGGCCTCACTAATGTCCTGCACAGCTGCAACATAACTTACCTACTTCTACACTCAGTGCCCTGACTGATGAAGGCCAGTGTGCCAAAAGCTTTCTTTACTGCCCTACCTGTGACTCCACTTTCAGAGAACCATGCACCTGAACTCCAAGGTCCCTTTGTTCCACTGCATTCCTTAAGACACTACCATTCACCATGACACTCCTACCTTAATTTGACTTTTCAAAATGCAAAATCTCATACTTATCTATATTAAACTCCATTTACCATTTCTCGTCCAAATTCCCTAGCTGATCAAGGTCCTGCTGCAATTTCTTATAACCTTCCTCACGATACCTCCTATTTTAGTGTCATCTGCAAAGTTATTAATCATGCTGGTACATTCTCATCCAAATCAATGATATAGATAAAAGACAGCAATGGGCCCAGCACCGACCTTGAGGCACTCCACTAGTCACAGGCCTCCAGTTGACAAGCATCCTTCCACTATTACCCTCTGCTTTTACCATCAAGCCAACTGTATACCCAATTTACCAGCTCCCCTCAGATTCCACGCAATCTAACCTTCCAGAGCAGCCTACCACATAAAACTCTATCGAAGGCCTTACTGAAATCCATATAGACTACGTCTACTGCCCTGCCCTTGTCAACCTTCTTGGTCACTTCATCAAAAAACTCTAATAAATTTGCAAGGCATGAACAATTTCTCTGTCGTTTAGTGATCTTAGTTGGAAAAACACTAAAATTGCTGTGTACTGTGTAAGATGCTGTACAAGAGAGCTTATGACAGAGGGACATCTCAACACTGTTGACCTCACTGTATAAGAGGGGTGTGAGCACTCTAAGTTTTAACAGTATGCAATCTGAAGTTTTTGTAATCTTTACTGCGAAGAAAATCTTAAGCTGTAACAAAGCTGTACCTGAATCTACTCCAGGATGCAGAATCATTGTAAATGAGATCCTACAGGCCCCAACCTTATTATCATTGAGTTGTGGACATTAAATCGTAGCTCAGAGTGAAAGTAGAATGGGAGATCGGCAAAATAGGTCAGGAAACAGGAAATGGGGGCCTATGGGGCCCCATCTGTTCTTCTATCCAAAGTACAGGTGTGGAAGTGAGTAAATGAAAGAAAAGTGAGTATTCAACTTCTATGTATTTCTATTTGTTTATTCAAAGGATGTTGGTGTCACTAGTTGGACTAGTATTTGTTATCCATGTCTAATCCAGAAGGTGGTCATGGTAAGTTGCAGTCCTAGAAAGCATTGAGTCCTCTGCAGCATTAAACACAACATTTGAACTTAACGATACAAGTTGTTCTATTAGAATTTTGAATTGCCCATGATTCATTAAGTGCAACTATTTCAATTTAGTTTAAAATTCCCCTAAAGATCTCATCAGAATATTCAAATAAAGATGTTTTTACATTAAGTCCTCACAGTAAACAATGGACTAAAATTATGAAAGGTGTTTTCAACATTAGCAAGTTCACAAATCCTTCTGACCCCAATGGTGCTTGCTACTTCAATCATAAAAAATGGGAAGATGTCTGTAAGATTAGTTTGGCTTTCTTACTCATTTTGATTTTTGATGACAGTGCAATTCTCACACACAATTCCCATACATTGTTAGTTCAGTTAGGTCTTGAAAAGTATCTAATGTATGCGATGGCAATAGTGCGTGCATGTCTCTAGATATTTGAACTCAGTTCTGCTTCAGCACTACCCTTTAAATTCAACACCAGCCCACCACCCCACTCTACTTGACACTGAATAATTCCACATTTGTTATCACTGTTGATCATCACCTGGGATTGGCATAACAAAATCAGAAATGAACCTTTTGAAGGAAGCATTCTCCATGTGACTTCACGCAAGATGAATTGCTTCAATTTTATTTTCATTTTTCTTTCCAATTTCTCCTGGTTCTTGTGCTTTATTGACAGTCAGAGTCCCACCAGGTGGAATTGCACAGCAAAGCTATGGTTCTACTGTTTTCCAGCCCAAAATAAGTATGCACTTCTCAGGGAAAGAGTAGGATGCGAAGGAAACTCTAACATAGTGTGGACTTGCTCTAATTCTATCCTGTCACAGCCTGTTGAGGAAGCTGCTCCTGTTAACTCGTCATAAGAAATGAGACTGGAGATCTGCGGTTATGAATATTTTAAATAATGTGTGTTACAGCTGGTAATAGGATTTCTGTTCTAATGACTTGATCATTGCTCAAATCTCATTTTCATTATTGAATTAAAATTCCCCAATCATGCGAGAGCTTCATAATACTCTTCTTGGAAACTTTGTTTTTACTGTTTCCTTGAAATCTGCACCTGTGCCTCAGCAATTTTAAGTGAATCATTTTCAGAGGTTTCTTTTTTGTGTGGTGACCTGCACTGAATTCACTTGTTCTTGTTATACACCCGTCATTCAAGTGTACAGAGTTAACACAATATGTTTCAAATGATCTTTTTACAAGATGGGCACTATTTGGGATTTTCAATCTGGACCCCAGTGTTCAGGTGGAGTGGTGGTCCTGACCCCATACTGCATGGGGAGGGAGGGGGGGAAGTCAGCCTGCATTGATGCATCTCAGACTGACCAATTCATGGGCAGAGGGTGTGGTCACTGTCCAATGAACAGAAGCAGGAAGTCTCTCACATCTGCAGGACCAACAGGAGATTCCTCCAGCTTGGCAGAAGCTGAAACAGCCTCCTGTTACTGGTAAGGAATAACAAAAGTGCAGCCCACCTGCCAGCCGGTGATGTCTGTTTACTTAACTATCCTTCGCCATCCTCTCTCCCCCCTTTGACAGTGAAAACACTGTGATGTCTCCAGTGTGTTGGACAGTCACATTTCACCAAGTTCACCTTTTTGCCCCTTCAATAGCAAACAATGTCTTTGCATTTTACATGAACCCAATCAAGTACAGCTTTTAACCTGCTCTCATTAAATCCAAAAGGTATGGCCTTACCACTTGGAAATAAAATACTCTGCATCCACCATGCTACAAAGAAATGGAATCTGCTGAAAATGCACAAGTGATGTTTTATTTCTTGAGGATTTCAATTGGATCTTACTTATCTGAACATTTATGCAGTTAATGCATGGATCATCTGTAAAATCAGGGGTGAATAGAGAGTGAATAATCAGTCCTGGAAAGTATATACTTCCTGGAGGCAGACCAGTGTTTCTCTATAGTTAAAACACCATGGAAACAACAGTACCTACAATTGCTCATCTCTGAAAAAGTAGTACATTGAAATAGTTATCCTTTTCAAACTAAAAGCAAAGGATGCGGTGAAATCAATAGTGCCATTGAGCTGGATATTCAATTACCACTGCTAATTTTAAGCTTCTAGTTAACTGTATTTGTACGGGCCTTCAGACGAGCAAGAAAATAACTATGTTTAAATACTGACAATGATCAATCTATACCAGAGGAACAGATGAAAAACAGCTTCGAGTCAATCTTTGCATTCAATCTTAATAAATAGCTATAAAGGTCATGGGTATAATCATCAATAATTTTCATTTAAATACTGCCTTTAGCATAGCTAAATACTCACCAAGGAATTACACAGAAGGGCAAGGATAAAGACCGACAGCTGTAGCTCAATGCTTAGCAATCAAATAAAAGCAAAATGCTGCAGATGCTGGAAATCTGAAACAAACATAGAATGCTGGAGAAACTCAGCAGGTCTGGCAGCATCAGTTGCAAGAGAAACAGAGTTAATATGTTGAAACCAGAAGGACTGTTCTTCAGAACTGGAGATTTGGACCTGCCAAGTTTCACCAGCATTCTCAGTGATTGTTTCAGTTTGTGGCAATCCTGCTCCTGTATCAGAAGGTCATCAGTTCACATTTTACTCTAAAGACCTGAGCCCAAGAATCTCAGTGCCTTATTGAAGGAGTGTTGCAGTATTGGAGGTGCCATCTTTTCAATGGGTTATCCAACTGACATCCCACCTCCTCTCTCCAGAGATCAGATAGTACCTTTCTGAAGAACAACTGAGGAGATGATATTTTCTAATTAGCTTGTTCAGAGATGTTATTACACACCTTAGAGCAGGAGGAACTCAGGCTTCCTGGCTCAAAGGTAGGGACAGAACCACTCCACCACAAGTGCCCAAGGATCTATCATTATTGTCCTGGCTAATACATATATTCCTCAATCAACTTCTCTTTCATTACAAAAACGGTCATTATAATATTGCAGTTTGCGTGCATAAATTGAATGCTGTCATTTCTACATTACAACAGAAGCGGCATTTCAAATGGATCGCCATTGTCTGTGAAGCATTCTAGGTCATGCTATATTCTTGAAAGACACTTACAAATACAAATCTTTCTTATCTTAGTTAGATGCCAAAAATGAGATAGAAGGATTACTGGAAGCATGGTCAAAAAGAAAGCAAGAAAGGGGCTCTTAAACAAGGAGACTTGTTCAAGGAGACCTAAGGAAAAATGGGAAATCCCGATCAAGATCACTTGGATAGCTGAAGGAATATCCAAAAGCATCAACAGAACAAAGAATTCAAGGATGATGCTTGTAACACTTGAGGTTACAAAGCTAAATAGGGCATAGAGAATCAACAATAAGGAAAAACTGCAACTTGTGGCATTGGAGGATCAAGATCCTATGCAGATTAATGAGGAGATGGATGATGGGTGCAAGATAAAACATCAACGTTTTGGATGAGGTGAACCTTTTGAAGAATGTGCACAGGAGGTCAATCAGGAGATCATTAAAATAATGGAGTATGCAGGTGAAAATGGTACAGATGAGGGTTTCAGCAGCAAATAGAGTAATTTGGATGGAGCAGGACAAGGTTAGAGGTAGAAGTCCTTGTATTTTCTCATGGAAATAAGGCGGTATTGCAAGTTCAGCAGTGGGTCAAACAGGACATTAAGAATACATGTAATGAGGCAGGTGAGAAAATAAACCATTAATAAAGATGTTTCAGCCATAACTGGGTGGGCACAAGTGAAACAAAGCAAGATTAGTCCCACCCAGCTGGTCAGAGGAGAAATACTGGAGGAAGATGACATGATCAAAAACTAAGGAAGTTGACAAATAATAAATTAAGCCATCAACATTTGGAAAATCAATGATGAATGCACAAATCTGAAGTTTTTTTTTACAATTTATGCTTTTCTCCCCCCTCCCTTTTCAGAAGGGTCTAAACCTTAAAACTGTGGAACATTGGATTTCATTGTGCTGCTTTGCAAAGCCTACAGAATCACCATGGCAATCAGTCACATGAGAGACAGGTAGAAAAAAATAGAAAATAGAAGCAGCATTTTATGAGGTTTGGAGAAATGCAAAAAAAAGTATGACTTTTCTGTTGCTGAACTCCATGTCATACTTTTGCAGTGACCTCCCACAATTTCATACATCCCAACTCATGTCTAAACTTTAGTTTATATATATTTTACAATGGAAATAAGTCGGACATTTTCTGCTTATCCTCATTCACCTTTAGCTTTGGATATCTCCTAAATCCTCTCTCAATCTAAACTTGAACAAATAATCCAAGCTAATGATACAACTCCTTATTGTGAACCAGGTTATTCTCCAATTTATCACCGTCACCGACTGCAAGGGTTTCCTTCATCTTTACTCCATCTGAGAAAATCTGTCTTTTATTAGTGTGATCCTCAATGTATTTTTTCAATCAGTTTCATGCAAATTTAAATATTTTGCGTTGTTAAATACCAGCAGTTACTTTCGATTACATTAAACTACGCATATTTCTCAATAAAGGCCCTTAAAACATCTACAGGTCTTTTTCAGACAATGATCACAAACAAGACTGTTGGGAATTCTGTAATACTTTTGGCTATCAATCACCATATACTTATCATTTTGTCATTAACTTCCAATTAAAGACACAGCACCAATTTTAAGGTATCATTTGAAATTTTTCAAAGACTATTCTCTGAAAATGATTTTGCTTGACAGGAACAGAACTTAGAAAACCCTGTAATTTCCATCAGCTAATAGAAGTAAATCCTGCTCAAAGAAAGGCAAATCCAAACCAGGAAATCACAATAGTGAAAACAAATGGGTTGGGAAACAATCATCAGTCCATCATGGTTAACCCTTCCACAGACTAAGTTCATGTCATTGTATGAAATTCTGTGGGTGGACCACAGTCTCCAAGTCATAACACCGCATAAACACTTCCTAATTCCAATTTTAAAAAAAGTGCAGAAGCATCATGATTCTTTATACAAAGAGGGAAGCCATACAGCCCATTGCAATTTTCCAATATCACTATCTTTTCCTGCTTCAAGTATTTGTCTGTCTTTCCATAAAAGATACAATTGTCCTTTCTATAATTGAAAAGCAATGTATTCACCAGCAAACCACTGCCTTAGAAAAGGTTTTCCAAACCTTTCTAGTGAAAATTTTCCATTAGTGGTTTTTCAGTCCCCAGGATCCCAGATGAATGACAAAATATTTGGCTTATTAAATTGATGATAATGCTACAAATACAAACTCTCTCTTAGCTTTCTCTATTGTTGTGTGAATAGTTCTTTTTGCTCAATCCTCTTTGTACAACTGTAACTTTCTTTCCGTACAATATATTAGCAAGTTCACAATGTTGGTTCACTATGGCTCTCATGTACTTTATTTAAATGTTTTGAGAAACCAGGCACAAAAGATGCACAAATCCTGAGAACTATTATACTGAATTGTGTCCAAGTATTTTATGTTTCCAATGGGAAATTTCCTTGCAACTGGGATCCACTGAAGAGTCTCCCAGAAGCTTTTAGTGATTGCTGATTCACGTACCTGGGTAACAATTCAAAAATGACAGCTGGATTTAATCCTGAGTAACGATAAACTGCCACCTCTCTCTGACCTCAAACCATCCAGCACAACTCCAGATTCCTTCCCCAAAATCTCTACACAATCTCATCTTCACCCATTTACCTGCCACCCTACACCCCATTCCTACTCATCTCCTCTCCGTCGCACATCAATAAAGCAGCGGATCATTTAAACTCTTCACAGAAGACCAGAAGATGTAAAAGCAAAGGTAGGTCATTTGGCCCATCGGACCTGCTCTGCCATTCAATGGGATCATGGCTGATAACCCTCAACTCCACTTTTCTGCCTTATCCCCATATCAATTCCCTTATTGATTAAAAAAAGCATCTATCTCAGGCTTGAATACACCCAACAACCCAACCTTTAGAGGCCTTTGCAATAAAAACTTCCACAGATTCACCAGTCAAAGGAAATTCCTTCTTATCTCCAACTAATATGAGCAAGCCTTACTCTGAGAATATGCCATCTGCTCCAAAAAGGAAGAAAGACCCTAAGAGGAGGCACGGGTGGCTGTGGCTGACGAGGGAAGTTAAGAAACATATAAAGTTAAAAGAGAAAAAGTATAACATAGCAAAGGTAAGTGGGAAAACGGAGGACTGGGAAGCTTTTAAAGGACAACAGAGGATTACTAAGAAGGAAATACACAGAAAAAATGAGGTACAAAGGTAAACTGGCCAAAAATATAAAGGAGGATAGGTATGTGAAAGGCAAAAAAATGGTTAAGACTAAAATTGGGCCCTTGAAGACAGAAACAGGAATATATTACGGGGAACAAAGAAATGGCTGAAGAATTAAATTGGTACTTCAGATCTGTGTTCACTGGGGAAGACACAAGCAATCTCCCGGAGGTAACAGTGGCTGAAGGACCTGAACTTAAGGGAATTTATATTTGCCAGGAATTGGTGTTGGAGAGAATGTTAGGTCTGAAGATTGATAAGTCCCCGGGGCCTGATGGTCTACATCCCAGGGTATTGAAGGAGGTGGCTCGAGAAATCGTGGATGCGTTGGTGATTATTTTCAAGAGTTCGATAGGTTCGGGATCAGTTCCTGCGGATTGGAGGGTGGCAAATGTTGTACCACTTTTTAAGAAAGGTGGGAGAGAGAAAGCAGGAAATTATAGACCAGTTAGTCTGACCTCAGTGGTGGGAAAGATGCTGGAGTCTATTATAAAAGATGAAATTACGACACATCTGGATAGTAGTAACAGGATAGGTCAGAGTCAGCATTGATTTATGAAGGGGAAATAATGTTTGACTAATCTTCTGGAATTTTTTGAGGATGTAACTCTGAAGATGGACGTGGGAGATCCAGTAGATGTAGTGTACCTGGACTTTCAGAAAGCTTTTGATAAAGTCCAGGAGGTTAGTGAGCAAAATTAGGGCGCATGGTATTGGGGGCAAAGTACTATCTTGGATTGAAAGTCGGTTGGCTGATAGGAAACAAAGAGTAGTGATAAATGGCTCCATTTCGGAATGGCAGGCAGTGACCAGTGGGGTACCGCAGGGATCAGTGCTGGGACCGCAGCTTTTTACAATATATGTTAATGATATAGAAGATGGTATTAGTATTAACATTAGCAAATATGCTGATGATACTAAGCTGGGTGGCAGAGTGAAATGTGAGGAGGATGTTAGGAGATTACAGGGTGACCTGGACAGGTTAGGTGAGTGGTCAGATGCATGGCAGATGCAGTTTGATGTGGATACATGTTATGGTTGTCCACTTTGGTGGCAAGAACAGGAAGACAGATTACTACCTAAATGGAGAAAGTGAGGTCTGCAGATGCTGGAGATCAGAGCTGAACATGTGTTTCTGGAACAGCGCAGCAGGTCAGGCAGCATCCAGGCAACAGGAAAATCGACGTTTCGGGCATAAGCCCTTCTTCAGCCCTTCTTTAAGCCCTGAAGAAGGGCTTATGCCTGAAACGTCGATTCTCCTGTTCCCTGGATGCTGCCTGACCTGCTGCACTGTTCCAGCAACACATTTTCAACTACTACCTAAATGGAATCAATTTAGGTAAAGGGGCAGTACAAAGAGATCTGGGTGTTCTTGTACAACAATCAATGAAGGTAAGCATGCAGGTACAGCAGGTAGTGAAGAAGGCTGATAGCATAACAAGAGGCATTGAGTATAGAAGCAAAGAGGTTCTTCTGCAGCTGTACAGGACCCTGGTGAGACCACACCTGGAGTACTGTGTGCAGTTCTGGTCTCCAAATTTGAGGAAAAACATTCTGGCTATTGAGGGAGTACAGTGTAGGTTAGATTAGATTAATTACAGAGTGGAAACAGGCCCTTCGGCCCAACAAGTCCACACCACCCCACCGAAGCGCAACCCACCCATACCCCTTACCTAACACTACGGGCAATTTAGTATGGCCAATTCACCTGACCTGCACATCTTTGGACTGTGGGAGGAAACCGGAGCACCCGGAGGAAACCCACGCAGACACAGGGAGAACGTGCAAACTCCACAGTCAGTCGCCTAAGGCGGGAATTGAACCCGGGTCTCTGGCGCTGTGAGGCAGCAGTGCTAACCACTGTGCCACCGTGCCGCCCACAAGGTCAATTCCTGGAATGGTGGGACTACATTACGCTGAAAGACTGGAGCAACTGGGCTTGTATACCCTTGAGTTTAGAAGACTGAGAGGGGATCTGATTGAGACGTATAAGACTATTAAAGGATTGGACACTCTGGAGGCAGGAAACATGTTTCCACTGATGGGTGAGTGGAAACCAGAGGGCACAGCTTAAAAATATGGGGTAGACCATTTAGGACAGAGATGAGGAGAAACTTCTTTACCCAGAGAGTGGTGGCTGTGTGGAATGCTCTGCCCCAGAGGGCAGTGGAGGCCCAGTCTCTGGATTCATTTAAGAAAGAGTTGGATAGAGCTCTCAAGGATAGTGGAATCAAGGGTTATGAAGATAAGGCAGGAACAGGATACTGATTAAGGATGATCAGCCATGATCATATTGAATGGTGGTGCAGGCTCGAAGGGCAGAATGGCCTACTCCTGCACCTATTGTCTATTGCTCCTACGCTCTCCCAAAGGAAAACAGCCTCTCTGTGCCTACTCTGTCAAGTGCCCCCCTCAAGAATCTTTTATGTTTCAATAAGGTGACCTCTCATCTTTTTAGACTCAATTTAATGCAAGCCGAACTTACTCAACATCTCATAAGGAAGTCCTTCAAAACCCAAGTTCAACTGAGAGAACCTTCTCTGGATTGCCTTCCAATGGCAGTCTATCTGTCCTTATTTAAGGAAACAAACCTGCTCACAGTATTCCAGCCACATTTTGACTAATGTCTTGTCTATTTGTCTTCCATATTACCTGAACGTGGCTACTAAGTTTTTGTTATTTATACATTAGAACACACAAATCTCTCTGTGCTGCAGCTTTCCCTATTTAAATCATATTCAGTTCTTCTATTTTTCCTATCAAAACGCATAATCTCACAGTTTCCCACATTATATTCCGATGGTCAAGTTTTTGTCTCATCTCTTAACCTGTACATGTCCCTTTGTAGAATCTTTGGAACAACTGGTTTTCCTATTTCTTTTTGTATCATGCACAAACTTGGCAATAGTACTTTCAAGTCCTTCATCCAAGTCATAAACACATTGGAGATTTTGTGACCCCAGCACTGATCCTTGTGAGACACCACGTGTTACAGGTTATCACCCTCACAATTCTCCCATTATTGAAACGCTGTCTTCAGTCAGTTCACTAATCCCCTGCCAATGTTGATATACTACCTCAACCCCAGAGGCTTTTATGTTATGAAGTGGCCTCATGTGCTGTACCTTATCTAATATCTTTTGGAATTCCAAATATTATTTACTGGTTCCCCTTTATCTATCTCACTTGTTACCTCCTGAAATATTTTGTCAGGTATGATGTCCCCCTTCATGAAGCCATGCTGACTCAGGTGATCTTATTCTGCATTTCTAAATATTCTGCTTTTATCTCCTTTAGAATAAATTCTAACATTTTCCCTAATCACATACATCTCGCTTACAAAAATGAAGCCGATAGTGATATAAATAGGGGTGGCTGAGAGGTTGACTTTATCTGATGATCCCACACTGTTAGAATTCAGGTAGATTGAAGGAATGCTGCATATTTCTGAAACCTCTGACAATGGAACTTGGGCCAAGAAATGGAGAAGGCAGGGTATGAAAATGTTACAGCAAGGTAGTTGTGATCTATATGGACTTCAGTAAGGCATTCAACAAGGTTCCCCATGGGAGACTGATTAGCAAGGTTAGATCTCATGGAATACAAGGAGAACTCACCATTTGGATACAGAACTGACTCAAAGGTAGAACACAGAGGGTGGTGGTGGAAGGTTGTTTTTCAGCTTGGAGGCCTGTGACCAGTGGAGTGCCACAAGGATCGGTGGTGGGTCCACTACTTTTCATCATTTATATAAATGTGAGCATTAGAGGTACAGTTAGTAATTTTGCAGATGACACCAAAATTGAGGTGTGGCGGACAGCGAAGAAGGTTACCTCAGATTACAACAGAATCTTGATCAGATGGGTTAATGGACTGAGAAGTGGCAAATGGAGTTTAATTTAGATAAATGCGAGGTGCTATATTTTGGGAAAGCAAAACTTAGCAGGACTTATAGGTAAGGTCCAAGGGCATGTTCATAGCTCCTTTAAAATAGTCGCAGGTAGATAGGATAGTGAAGAAGGCGTTTGGTATGCTTTCCTTTATTGGTCAGAGTATTGAGTACAGGAGTTGGGAGGTCAGGTTGCAGCTGTACAGGATATTGGTTAGGCCACTGTTGGAATATTGTATGCAATTCTGGTCTCCTTCCTATCAGAAGGATGTTGTGAAACGTGAAAGGATTCAGAGAAGATTTACAAGGATTTTGCCAGGGTTGGACGATTTGAAATATAGGAGAGGTTGAATAGGCTAGGGCTGTTTTCCCTGTAGCATCGGAGGTGTATAAAAGTATGAGGGGCATGGATAGGATAAATAGACAAAGTCTTTTCCCTGGGTTGGGGGAAGTCCAGAACTAGAGAGTATAGGTCTAGGCTGGGAGGGGAAAGACATAAAAGAAGCCTAAGGGGCAACTTTTTCATGCAGAGGATGGTACATGCATGGAATGAGCTGCCAGAGGAAGTGTGAAGGCTGGTACAATTGCAACATTTAAAAGGCATCTGGATGGGTATACGAATAGGAAGGGTTTGGAAGGATATGGGCCAGGTGCTAACAGGCGGGACTAAATTGGGTTGGGATGTCTGGTCGGCATGAACTAGTTGGACCAAAGGGTCTACTTCCCTGCTCTACATTTCTATGACTCTATGACTCTAATTGCTACTATCAGAAGATTCAAGTCAGTTTAAGGAGTTTAGCAAGATAACTGCTAGATGTATATTTCCTCTAATTGGGGAGTCTACAACTTGGGGTCACTGTCTCAGAAAAAGGGACTAGCCATTTAGAACAGAGATGATAAGAAAATACTTCAGTTGAAAGGTTCTGAATATTTGAAATTTTCTATCATAGACAGGGGTAGATGTCTACGAGTAATTAAGTCCAATAGACTTTTGGATTCTAAATGGACCAGGGGATTGTGGGGGATGGTGTAGCTGACGTTTATGATCTTATTGAATGGTGAAGCTGCTTAAGGGGCTGGCTAAATGGCCTACTAATGCACTTCTCTCTTATCTTCATAGGTTCTTAAATTATTTATCTGTCCCCAACCACATTATGTTCTCATATACATGCACCCTCCACAACACCAGCTGTTATTTCTCATTTATGCTTCAAATCCAGGCCAATTTCTGTAACTTCCAATCTCATTACTGAGTAAATATGTATCCAGTATTTCTTAGAGGTACATTATCAACTGTCTCTCTTCTGATCTATTACTTAGTAGGAAAACTGTTCAAATTTTACACAAGTTCATGCTTAAGTTTGCAAACACAGATCATTCCTTGCTTGGACCACAATTGCAGGGGATGTTCCCAATGGAGCCTGCACTATTTGCATAAGGGATTACCAGTTACTACTCAGCTTCGGCTATCAGTGCTTACTTTCCAGTGGTTACACATATAATTAAAGGGGAGATGGGAACAGTTTACTTGTTCACTCTCAATTAGGGAATAACACTGCTGCTGTCAGGAATCAACAGTGCCAGTGAATGATAGCCAGCAGTAACAAGAGTGACAACATAGACTCCATACTCCTCTGAATATAGAATGCAGACAGTACGGGAGCCGGCCGTTCAGCCCACTGAGCCCACGCCAACCCTTCAAAGAGCATCCCATCCAGACCCGCCTCCTACCCCTGTAATCCTGCAATTCCCATAGCTAACCCAACTAACCTGAACATTTTTGAACACCATGGGCAATTGAGCATGGCCGATCCACTTAAACTGCACATCTTTGGACTGTGGGAGGAAACCTGTGCACCTAACCGAAGCCCACGCAGACATGGGGGGAATGTGCAAACTCCACTCAGACTGTCGCCTGAGGGTGGAACATTGAATCCTGGTGCTGTGAGGCAGCATTGCTAACCACTGAGCCACCATGCCATCATGTCCCAGTGTAAATGACTTTTAAATGTTATAACTTTATGACGATAAACTGAAATGTGACTTACTACATTTTCACATATTAATATGCTGATAAAGAATACATTTGTAACACAAATACACATTTTGAAAACAAGAAGGGGTTGCATTTTTTTTCAAAATATAAGAGAATGGTAACATTTACTATCCTGGAAACAAACTACAGAAACAGTAGAAGGAATAGTTGTATAAGTTCACAAGGGGAATATTGACCGCTTCTTATAATACCTGAATCACAACTTACTTCCACTGTCAATGTTTGTTTTTATTGTTCTTTGATGTATGCAACCTGTTTATTGAACCATGGTTCCTTTTCAAGTGTGGGGTCAGGGATGCACAAATTACAAAGGGAAGGGTTGGTTGTCCAAGTTGCTTGTTGTGTTTTCTTTTTTGCCGACTCTACCTCCATACACCCATATGGCTTACCAGAAAAATTGATCAATTCTATGTTAAATTGAATATTGACCCATGCCCTTGAAATGGTTGGCAACTTGGGAGTTTGAACACCTGCATTAAAGTAATCACTTGAATAGTTCCATTCGATAAATATACAATTGTTTGGAAAAGTAACACTGGAATATTGGAAAGACAAAGTGAGTCTGAATGAAAAATATTTGAAGCTTTCATGTACTACACTAGACTATGTGGAAAGGAAGCATAGCACAATGACTGAGTGCAGAGACAAAAGCTGAAAATGTGTTGCTGGAAAAGCGCAGCAGGTCAGGCAGCATCCAAGGAACAGGAGAATCGATGTTTCGGGCATGAGCCCGAAATGTCGATTCTCCTGCTCTTGGATGCTGCCTGACCTGCTGCACTTTTCCAGCAACACATTTTCAGCTCTGATCTCCAGCATCTGCAGTCCTCACTTTCTCCTTGCAGAGACAAAAGGCAAGTTTCAAAAAAGAATTATGTTGAATGTTGTAATTTGTTCCTATCTGGGTGGTATATAAAATCTTATCAAACTGTGGAAATAAGTTTGTCTTAAAAACTATAATGGCAGAAATGTAGCACAATTGGCCAGAAGCCAGGCTTTTAATTTATCCATTACAGTCCCAAAAATTTAGCATGTTCATATGCTAGGTCTGTGATTTAAACTTTTGTTTTTACTCTCATGCTATATGGGCATCGCTGGCTGGCTATCATTTATTGCCTGTTCTCAAGGTCGTGGTAAGCTGTCTTTTGGACTACTGCTGTTCATATGGTGGAGGTACACCCATAATGCTGTTAGGGAGGGAATTCCAGGATTTGGATCCAGTGAGTATGAAGGAACAGAGAATTGAATTCAAGTCAGGATGAAACCCATTTCAAAGTTTCACGGTTGCAAAGCCACTGGAAGATCTCATCCCCACAAGTGAAGGGTTCCTGAAGGAGAATACAAGATCCACTCCACTCCCAAGAGAAAGTCAACTTCAGCCAGCTGTAGATAATCCAGGAAGACAGGCCCATGCCAACAGTTATGAGCAAAGTGACTTTGGCTGCAGAAACATATCTGGACAATCCGAGAATAATTATTTTTCTGAACGTAATTGTCCCTTGGCCAAAGTATTGTTAAGATAACATTCTGAAGAGTTTATAGTTCTGCCCCCAGACTTGTATGCAAATGTCAGTTTTAAAGAAGGGTGATTGTATTTGTGAACAATTTACATCTTTACATTCTCACTTGATTAAGTTTTGTTTGTTGTTTATGGAACTTGGCTGGCTTGTTTGTGACACTGAGCTGAATACATTCTGACAAAATTGTCAATACCACCTCCAATTTTAAATTTAAGCTTTGTGGGAATCAATGGAGGAGTGGAACAAGGAAAGCAATTAGTTCACCCCTCCTAATGCAATCAAATAAAAATGACCAGCTAAACTTAACTTCAAAATTGGAATATTCCTCTAAAACATTAGCCTACATCTAACAATGTCAGTACAGATTTTGAATCAGTTAGACAAATTTATTTAAGAACACTATTGCCAGAGGATTAGGTTGAGTTTAATACATGTTTAATGGAATTAATACTCCTAATAATGAGAGAAAATGGAAGAAACAGATAAAATCAACTCCATTCGACATTAGACGCAAATAGAAACTGGCAGATCATAGTCATAGTAAGTCCCGCAGGAAATAGCAGGGTAGATCATTCAGTCCCTCAAACCTGCCTCACCATTCAATAAGATCATGGCTGATCTGCCTCTGTGACAGCACCTCATAGCCCTCAATTTCCTAATGCAAAATTCCATCTGCCTCCTCTTTGAACACTTTCAATTATCTAGCCTCCACAACTCTGTGGGGCACAGAAGAAGAGACATTGACTACCTCAGAAAAAAAACCTTCACATCTCAGCTTTATACAAGTGCTCCTTTTTTCTGTAACTATCCCCTACTTCAAGATTCCCCTACAGGTGGAAACATCTTATTTCCCATGTCAAGCCACCTCAGAATGTTGTTTGTTTTATCCTTCCAAACTCTAATGAATAAAGGCCAAACCTGTTTAGCCATTCTTGATAAATCAACCCCCTCATCTCAGGAATCAGCCTAGCGAATCGCTTTTGAACCATTTCCAGTGCCGATATATCCTTCCTTAAATATGGGGACCAGAACGGTCTCCCAACAACCTGTACAGTTGTAACAAGACTTCCTTATGTTTAAAATTCAATGCCTTAGCAATAAAAGCTTAAATTCCTTTGGGCTTAATTACTTCATTAATTCTTAATTGCTTCTCAACTGCTTCAACTAACAGAAGAAAAATTAAAAGGAGCTCTTCCATATAACTCACGCCTAATTCAAGGGTCCATTTCAATTTGCCTTGGTACTAGAAGAAAGCCGGCTGGAGCCAATCTCACCCTTCCTGGCCACAATGTCAATTTGAGCTTTCATAGCTAATGCTGAGACCACAATTCAGCAAGACCAAGCCTGAGGCACCATTAGGTAAATGGTTTTGTTTCTCCTCATTCCTTCAAGGGATGTGGACATTGCTGACGAGGCTAGCAATTGTTGTCCATCCTTACATGTCCTTGAACAGTGTCCAAAAGGGGGAAGGTCATTCTCCCTTTGCTATTCAATAGAATTCCAGCTCTCCGCATCAAGAAATAATTGAAAAAGAACGAACAGCATCAGGTGCCTACACGTTATGATAAGATCATAACAAAAAGATCAGATGTTGGGGTTTTTTAAGCAATTGACTTACATTTGGCTCCCTAAAGCCTACCTACCACTGACAAAGTGCAGGTTATGAATGTGATGTTGGACTGAGCTGTGATAACAGTGAAGAAGCTCGATCTACAAAAGATAGTGCAACTGATTGGTGCTTCACCCATTAGATTAAACCTTGATCAGCTTCACCACTGTGTTTCCCTGCAGCAAGACTTCCCAAATTATTACAGTTCTAGATAGTATGTCCCAAATTGTTAAATTCCCAGCTGAGGAGGAAAGATCCGGCTCCCCTTTTCCTTTCTTTTAAATACACCTATCCCTTTGGTTGATCATAACAAGGTTAATTTGAAAAAAAATCCGTCCTTTTGGAGGCCTTTCCCCCAGACCAAATGCATTTTTTTTAGATTCCCTACAGTGTGGACACAGGCCCTTCAGCCCAACAAGTCCACACCGACCCTCCGAAGAATAACCCACCCAGACCCATTCCCTCCCTCTAACATACCTAACACCATGGGCAATTTAACATGGCCAATTCATCTGACCTGCACATCTTTGGATTGTGGAAGGAAACCGGAGCACCTGGAGGAAACCCACGCAGACACGGGGAGAATGTGCAAACTCCACACAGACAGTCACCCGAGGCTGGAATCAAACCTGGGACTCTGGTGCTGTGAGGCAGCAGTGCTAATCACTGAGCCACCGTGCCGCCCTATAAATAATTATTTATTTGATAATTATTTAACATGGCTATTTAATCAGGCATCTAGCACAAATTTATTAGTTACTAAACAAGAATAAATAATAAACACATATACACAGTGATTTGGATATGCTGTTTTTTGATTGGGATGTACAAAGTTAAAAATCACAACACAAGATTATAATCCAACAGGTTTAATTGGAAGCACTAGCTTTCGGAGCGCTGCTCCTTCATCAGGTGGTTGTGGAGTATCCACATACTTCATAACCACCTGAAGGAGCAGCGCTGCAAAAGCTAGTGCTTCCAATTAAACCTGTTGGACTATAATCTGGTGTTGCATGATTTTAAACATATATACAGATTAGGAATAAGAAATGAAGCATCTGGCAGCATGTGTACAGGGAAAGCAGAAGCTAATGTTTCAGGTTCTGAGTTTGAGTTCTAAAGCCTTTTTTTTTGTTCAGATCAGTCTTGCCAGGTGATTCATGAAGTGAGGACTGCTGCTAGTCAGTCAATCTCAGGACTCTCGACTCTGCAGATAGTTGAAACCCTTTTGATTGTTTGCTTTAGATTAGCAACATTCTTGAAGGCTTCACGAGGTGGGCTTGGACCAAGAAGAGTCTTCATCACCTTCTCAAGGGCACTGAGGGGATAAGCAATAATTTTCTTAACAATGCCCACATCCTAAAAATTAATTCAACTTAGCATTGTGTAAAATAATCTTGATTCCATCAGTGATGGATGAAAATTAAAAATAATAATTTTCACATGTTGAAAATATACTTTGCAATGGGAATTTTTTTAAAAAACAGAAGCATACTTAAGTTTTCTTATCTGATGCCAGATGGATATCGGAAAATACACTGCTCCAAACAGTTTAAGAATGAGACGAGAGCTTTTATCGCACATCGCTCTCCCTAGCCCCTTGCTCCACAAAGGGTGGTGAGTCTTTGGAAATCTATTATTTTAAAAGTGATGGAAACAGAGTTGTTTGAGTATTTTTAGAGCAGAAGTAGAACCAATTCCTCTCTGGACCCAACATCTGCCCTGTTACCTAATACACACCCGCGCACACACAGACACCAGACTCGAAGCACTCAGCCATCCTGCTAGCCTCGCCACTGCCACATATTATACCATCCCACTGGCACATACCTGATATACTACACCTCTCACCTGCCACATACTTATCTAATATTTAGCCCCTCACTTATTTTACACACTTACCATCTCCCAACGGCATTCAAAGCTGTTTTGCAACCTTTAACTCCTGGAATACAGCAGCCAGTGTCAAAGTGAAAGGGGAGCATGGTGACAGTACTAACCTAATCCATAGCAGCCACACAGAATAGACTACCTCAGCTGGGAAGGCTCCTGACCCAAACATTTGTAGATTCAATGTAGAATCTACAAATGTTTGGGTCAGGAGCCTTCAACCCAACAAATCCACACCAACCCTCCAAAGAGTAACCCACCCAGACCCATTTCTCTCTAACTAATGGACCTAGCACAATGGGCAATTTAGCATAACCAATCCACCTAACCTGCACAACCTTGGATTATAGAAGGAAATCGGATCACCCAGAGGAAGCCGAAGCAGACATGGGGAGAATGTGCACACTCCACCCAAGGTTGGAATCAAACCTGGATCCTAGTGCTGCGAGGCAGCAGTGCTAACCGCTGTGCTACCATGCACCCCAAGCCACTGTGCCGCCCTCAAACAAATTTACTGAAACAAATTTACACAGCAAATTTCTGACAGGGCCCATTCATATTTTTATTTCAAACCCATGTTTGAAAAACTGATCAGAAAATCTGTTCTTCTCAGTTAAAATTTTGAAATGCACAAGATGCTGCTAATAATTCTGGATCGTACCCACCGAGATCACGCAGCTCTCTGCCTCCTCAGTCACTTGACTGTAATCAGGTGATGATTGCTGAACAAAGACTCCTCTCATCCCTTTTACCTTATTTGCCTTGCTTTAAAGGTCCTTGAAAGGATTATATACTGTTGAATAGGGTGTAATTGGATTTTTAAATGACAAACCAAGTTCAAAACAACCTAATTGATTCTAAAACAATAACTTCATTTGTGGAATATCAAACTTCTCCCGTTACCATAAGACCACAAGACATAGGCGTACCCAGTATTCAGTGATACCATGGTTGATGTGATAGCCCTCAACTCCACTTTCCTACCTTCCTCATAGCCCTGTCTGCCCTTCACTGCTTTGGCTGAAGCATTAATTATATCCTTGATACCCCTCTGAAGTAAGGAATTCCATAGATTCATCCCCTCAAGGAGACAAAATTCCTCCTTATTTCTGTCTCAAATGGGAGACTGCACACTGAAATTTTCTCCTCTGGTCCTAGACTCTCTGTAAAAGGGAAACAATCTCACAACCTATAAATCCCAATTTTTCAATAAGGTAATCTTTCATTCTTCTAAACTCCAGGTTGGAGGATTTGAGCTACAGGGAGAAGTTGAATAGGCTGGGGCTGTTTTCCCTGGAGCGTCGGAGGCTGATGGTTAACCTTATAAAGATTTATAAAATCATGGGGGGCATGGATAGGATAAATAGACAAGGTATTTTTCCCTGGGGTGGTGGGGGGTCCAGAGCTAGAGGGCATAGGTTTAGGGTGAGAGGGGAAAGATATAAAAGGGGCCTAAGGGGGAACTTTTTCACCTAGAGGGTGATGTGTGTATGGAATGAGCTGCCAGAGGAAGTGGTGGAGGCGGATACCATTACAACATTTAAGAGGCATCTGGATGGGTACATGAATAGGAAGGGTTTAGAGGAATATGTGCTAAGTGCTGGCAAATGGGTTGGGATATCTGGTCGGCATGGATGAGTTGCACCAAAGGGTCAGCTTCTGTGCTGTACATCTCTATGACTCTAAGTACATGCCCAAACTGTTCAATCTCACATCATTAGACAATCCCTCTATACCCAAAATCAGTTTACTGAACCTTCTCTGGCCTGCTTTCAATGTCAATCTATTTCTCCTCAAATAAGGGATCCAAAACTGTTCACAGCATTTTAGAGGTGTGGCCTAACTAGTGCCTTGTATAGCTTTCCCTTCTCCACTGAAAAAAAGTCAACATTCCATTTGCCTCCCCCATTACCTGCTGAGCTTTCATGAACTTTTTATGATTTATGGATGAGTACCCCAAATCACTTCGCACTACAGCTTTCTGCAGTCTTTTAC
This sequence comes from Chiloscyllium plagiosum, assembly GCF_004010195.1. Lineage (NCBI taxonomy): Eukaryota > Metazoa > Chordata > Chondrichthyes > Orectolobiformes > Hemiscylliidae > Chiloscyllium > Chiloscyllium plagiosum. Next base: position 72,462,955 of record NC_057720.1, on the reverse strand, counting down.
CATTGAAATAATATTCATTCCTCTATTCCTCCTGACAGAGTGAAAACCCTAATATTTTCCTCACATTATATTCCATCTGCTGAGATTTTCTTCCATTTACTTGACCTGTCTATGTCCCTCTCAAATATTTGTATCGTCCTCACCACTTGATTTCTCACCTGTCTGTGTCCTCTGCAGACTTGTTGATAATACACTTTGTGTCCCTTATCCAAGTCATTACTACACATTGTAAATAATTGTGGCTCTAGCATTGTTTTTATGTCCTCCATTAATTACATATTGCCAACCTGAACATTATTTATTGTTCAACATGAAAATAGAGTCACTACAAGGTTGGCCCCAGCCTGGGACAGACAGCTCTGAAGACCTATCCCTGGGTCTGCTTTTTTTTTGAAGTCCACTTTTCTAAACAGCCTTTTCAGCAATGTTATTACACAGCTCTGGAGCAAGCAGGACTTGAACATGGGCCTCCCAGTACAGGAAGGGAGTCTACCACTGCGGCGCAAGAGGGTCTTTTACATGTATTGCTGCTAGAACCAAGGCTCAGATTACAAAGGAAACCCATACTCAATGACCTCCATTAGGAGATTAATTAGTGATTCTCCTGGACCTGAAAGGGTTTTTTCCCAATATACAAGCTGGCAGCTATAATAAACTACACAAATGTTACAGATGTGGTGGAAAACAAAATTGGGAAATGCAGTTCAATAGGACCGGAGGCCAGTGGGGAGTCCTTTGCTTCTGCTAAGTTATTCGGATCTCCAATCCTTTTCTTTCCAAGTCATTTCATTCCTTTAATCCAGACACAGGGCAGTTGGCACACTAATTATTCAGTCTCTTAATCACTGATTAGAGGCAGCACCTTAGAGGCAAATGGTGAGTGAGAATAGCCAACTATCTTCCAGGAGGGAAATTGCTGTCTTTTTTGAGTCAGGTGGCTTATTACCCCTGTATTGTTCACAACCAGAGAGTTGTTATGCATTCTGGTCTGAGCTAAAAAAAAAACCAGATCAACAGTCTCTGAGCAAAATTGCTCTGAACACAAACCCAGAGTGCTCATGAGTGCAGCCAATCTGACTGTACCCCAAACCCCAATGCTTGACCAAAGGAACAGTGTCAATATAATGCAATGAGTTCAAGCAGCTTGATTATAAATTGCAATGTCTCCTTCCAACAAAGTTTATTTGGTCCACAATCCAAAAATAAACTAGAAGTGGTCTTTACAATGAAAAAAAAACTTAATCTGATGTACCTATCTGTATTATCTATTCCTCGATAAACTGAAAAAATGCTCAGGACTTCTTGCTTTCTTATCTGTGAGAATACCTCAATGTGATTGGCTGTTTATCCTGGTTGATGACATCATTGTGGCTGGATGCTTTGAAGCACTAATAGATGTGAATATACTGGTCGCCTTGATCAGTCATATTAAAGACAAGAAAGGGAAAAGCCATACCACAGACAGAGTTCGACCTTTGTGAGCAGTCTAGATTACAGCGGTGCTGGAAAAGCACTGCAGGTCAGGCAGCATCCAAGGAGCAGGAAAGTCGACGTTTCAGGCAAGAAAGCTTTTGCCCAAAACACCGATTTTCCTGCTCCTTGGATGCTGTCTGACTTGCTGTGCTTTTCCAGCACCACTCTAGACTCTGATTTCCAGCATCTGCAGCCCTCACTTTTGACCTTTGTGAGTAAGTTTTCTTTAAAAAGAACACAGGCTCTATGGCAAGTTCTCTTACTTGACTGTTGACTGTGAAATCCCAGCCTCTTCATAAATGTGCTGTTAAGTTAAAACCATGCTAGTTTCAGGCCACAGGATCTAATCAAGGTAAATAAGCAGGATCAAAAGGTCAATTGAAGGATATTTCTTTCTCCAAATGATCAGGAAAAAATCATCAGGAAACAATTGCTCCCAATGAGTAATTGAGGCGACACAGTGACTCAAAGGTTAGCGCTGTTGCCTCACAGAACCAGGGACCCAGGTTTGATTCCAGCCTTGGGTGACTGTCTGTGTGGGGTGTTTGCACAAATTTTCCCCTGCCTCCTTAGGTTTTTGCTGGCTGCTCAGATTTCCTCCCACAGTCTAAAGATGTACAAGTTAGGTGAATTGGTCATGCTATCATGACCAGGAATGCGCAGACAAGGCGAGTTAGACATGGGAAATGCAGGGTTATAGGGGAGTGGGTCTGGGTGGGATGCTCTTCAGAGGGTGAGTGTGGACTTGATGGGCTGAATGGCCTGCTACCAACCTGTAAAGATTCAATGATTCTAATAATGCGACTGGCTCAAAACTACACATACATTATGTTGATTTAAAAATATGTAACACTGAATCAGAATAAATCAAAAGCAGTCATGACTTTTTCTTCAATAAAAATTATGCAAGGTGATGACGACAAATCATTTTGATTGCAATCAAGAACTAGTGACTAATAACAATGACTCAAACAGTACTACATTAAACATTAAATCCAGATATGAAATGATTACCTTGCAGTAAGCAAATCTATATGTTGATTAGAAAAATGCATGTTGCCTCACTGGACTTACTAGTTCTGTTTCCTTAGTTTTCTATAATTTATTTAAAAGATTTCTTTTGGAAAAAAGCTAAAAAAGTTTGCTTTGCACGCAGTCTACCATTAGCTAGTTTTTAAACATGCCAATGAAAATACGTCAAGAGAAACTATAATCTTGTTCTTTTAACATTCAAGTCGTCTTCCTTAGCAAGCACAAAAAATTGCATTTTTGTAATACATATGCATCAATCACATGATATAATGTTAACTCCAAGTGCACACATTTTTTGACAAGGGGCCTGCTGTGTTCATGAAATTAGAAATGGAACATCGCAGTACAAACAGAATTGTTCAACAACTTCTATTATTTTTGCTATTAATGTTTTAATTTAAATAGCAGAGAAGGGAGATTTAAATAAACCAGGCTTTCAAATAAAAATCAGAGCTTGTACCTATGTGACATGATGGAAACCAATTGTATCAAGAACCCTCTCTCTCTGGTCTAATGTAAAGATGGAGGAAAACAAATCTCAAAGGTTGCATTGAGCAATTGCAAAAACGAATAATTTTACTTTACGAAAACACTGAAATTCATTGTTTATAAGTAGAGCGTAATTTGGTTGGAGTACAGATCTAAACATATTCTGATGAAATCTTACCAAGTTAACACCAGACAATTTCAACTCACTCAACGTCAATCTACTTACAGTTAAAAAACAGACCCGCTGGCTCAGTTTCTTTCCCTGCAGATGTTATCTGACCTGCTGAATATTTCCAGTCTTTACTATTCTCTTGACTTCTTAATTCCAGCAGCCATAGTATTTTGCCTTTGGCCTTAAATAAAAAGGGAAACAATTTGAACGCTATGCTCTTTGGGTCAGACATACAAAGCCATAGCCTTGAAGATTGGGATAAATTCAGAATTCAGCAAAAGGAGGACTAAGATAATGAACAGCAAGAAAACAAACTATGAAGGCAAACTAGCAAGAATTATAAAAACTGGCAATAAGAGATTTTCAAAATATATAAGAGAGAGGTCAAAGTGAACATAGGCCCTTAAGAAAATAAATCTGGGGAGCCAGTTACAGGGAACAAGGAAATGACAGAGGAGTGGAACAGGGATTTTGCAGTCTTTATGGTGGAAGGAACTTCAATCATTCCATTACTACTAAAGAATGTGGGTGGGAATAAATTAAGTGCCATCACCTTTACTGGAGATTAGTATTAGGCAAACTCACGGGGCTAAAGATAGACAAGTCAACAGGCCCTGATGGCTTCTATCCTATGATTCTAAAATAGATAGCCACAGGGATTGTGAATGCATTAGTTTAATTTTCAAAAAGAAAATCTGGATTCTGGAGAAGTAGCAGGGGATTGAAGAAAAATGCCAAAGTGACACCTCTAATCAAAAAAGGGAGGCAAAAAAAAATGAACAGGCAACTGTAGGTCAATTATCCTAACATCTAAAATTGGAAAAGTATTGGAATTAATTATAAGAAAATAATAGCAGGACATTTGGAAAACCATAATCTAATCAAGCAGAGTCAGCATCGCTTCATGAAGGGAAATTGTGTCTGACTAACTTAGTAGAGTTTTTTCAAGGAAGTCTCAACCAGGGTGGATAAAGGTGACCCAGCAGAGGTGCTGTATTTGGACTTCCTGAAGGTATTCAACAAGATATCTTATGACTTCACCTTTTGTAAGGTAAGAGACCATGGTGTTGGAAGTAGCATGGATAGAGAATTGGCTTATGGGCAGGAAATAGTGAATGGGGACAAGGGGTTCTTTTTCACGTTGGTGGCCGGTGATGTTCTACAGGAAGCAGTGCTGGGATCACAACTATTTTCAAAATTGTATATTTGCAGATGATACAAAGAAAGGCAAGTTGCAACGGGGATACCAACAGCTTGCAGAGCAATGTTTAGAGGTTAAATAAGTGGGCAAAAAGTTGGCAAATGCAGTATAATGTGGAAAAATGGGAAGTTGTTCATTTTGGAAGGGAGAACAAAAGAACAGTATTAATTAAGTGGAGAAACCTGCAGAAAGCTACATCACAAAGAACCTGTGGGTACTTGTGTACAAAACACAGAAAGCTAGCGGACAGGTGCAGCAGGTAATTAGGAATGCTCATGGAATGTTGGCCCTTACGTCAAGGGAGTTGGTGTTCATGAATCTTGCTGCAATTGTACAAGGTGCTGGTGTGGCCACATCTGGAGTACTGTGAGCAGCTTTGGTCCTTTATTTAAAGAAAGACATCATTTCATTGGAGGAAGTTCAGAGAAGGTGGAGGAATGATTCTTGGTATGGAAGGATTATCTTATGAGCAAAGGATAAACAGGGTGGGATTCTAATCACTGCATTTTCGAAGAATAAGAGGTGATCTCTTTGAAATACATAGCATTCTTATGGAGCCTGACATGGTAAATGCTGAGAGGATGTTTCCCCTTCTTGGACAGTTCAAGACCACAGGACAGAGTGTCAGTAAAGGGGCAGCAATTCAAGACTGAGATGAGGAGGATTGTCTTGTCCGAGAGAGCTGAGTGCCTTTGTAACTCCTTGCCACAGAGAGCTGTGGGGGCAGAGTCCTTGTGTATACTTAAGTCTGAGACAGATACATTTTCAACCAAGGGTTACAGAGAAAACGCAGGAAAATGGAGTTGAGGAATGTCGGATCAGCCATCATCTATTGAATGGCGGAGCAGGCTCAAGGGGTCAAACAGCCTACTCCTGTTCTTATTTCATAGGGTCTTAAGGATCAGTAAAAGGTGTACGGGCAAACAGTATGCAATTTTATTTCTGAACTTCAACCTCAGGAAAATACATATCCAGCATTAAAATACAATAGCAACCATGAAAAATATTCTAGAGGTTCAGTATACATAGCATCACCACTCAAGATAGAAATCAGGATGCCAAAGCCGATCACTAAAAAAGGGTTTTTAAATTTTTAAAACTCAATGCCCGTTCTGAATTGCCCATGAAAGGTGAAGGTGAACTATTTTCTCCAACCATTGTAGTCAACAGGTAGAAAATAGATTCTTGCTGATTTTTGGGTAGAAGGGCAAGTTGCTCCATGCTTGCACCAATTCCAATGGAAGTGGGTGATTTTGTGAATGATTGTGGTACACGCCCCTGTGCTTCCAATGCTCATCTCCTGAACAATGCCTTAGAGCTTTACACACAGCATAAGAAACAGGATCTTACTGTCATTTACTCCAAACAGTGCCAAGACACAGAAGTAACGAAGGCAGAGAGGAGCAAAACCAGCTTATAAGTCAGCCAGCAAGCAAGAGAATGGAAGGCAGGATGTGAATGCGATAACCTGTTTAATCTCCTGATGTTGCTGCCTCTCTCACCCCTGTTTCTATGATGCTGGTTGCAGAATAGAATATAATCACTCTCAAACAAAGTTGAGATGAAATAGTGCATGTTGGCTAAAAGTGTTTAATATTCGGTGAATTGAAGAATTCTGAATTGTGAATAAAATGTTGGGGAGAGACAAGCTGAGACAGAGAGAGAGTTAAAGTAGAAAGCAAGTGAGTTATTTTAGATGCAAAAATTCATAGCTAAAGAACATTAGTATCAATAGACAATTGGTGCAGGAGCAGGCCATTCTACCCTTCGAGCCTGCACCACCATTCAATATGATCATGGCTGATCATCCTTAATCAGTATCCTGTTCCTGCCTTATCTCCATAATCCTTGATTCCACTATCCTTGAGAGCTCTATCCAACTCTTTCTTAAATGAATCCGGAGACTGGGCCTCCACTGCCCTCTGGGGCAGAGCATTCCACACAGCCACCACTCTCTGGGTGAACAAGTTTCTCCTCATCTCTGTCCTAAATGATCTACCCCGTATTTTTAAGCTGTGTCCTCAGGTTCGGTACTCACCCATCAGCGGAAACATGTTTCCTGCCTCCAGAATGTCCAATCCAGCACCTCTTTGCTTCTATACTCTATTCCTCTTGTTATGAAGGCCAGCATGCTGTTAGCCTTCTTCACTACCTGCTGTACCTGCATGCTTGCCTTCATTGACTGGTGTACAAGAACACCCAGATCTCTCTGTACTGCCCCTTTACCTAAATTGATTCCATTGAGGTAGTAATCTGCCTTCCTGTTCTTGCCACCAAAGTGGATAACCATACATTTATCCACATTAAACTGCACCTGCCATGCATCTGACCATTCACCTAACCTGTCCAGGTCACCCTGTAATCTCCTAACATCCTCATCAAATTTCACCCTGCCACCCAGCTTAGTATCATCAGCAAATTTGCTAATGTTATTACTAATACCATCTTCTATATCATTAACATATAATGGTAAAAGCTGCGGTCCCAGCACTGATCCCTGCAGTACCCCACTGGTCACTGCCTGCCATTCCAAAATGGAGCCGTTTATCACTACTCCTACTCCTAATCAACTTTCAATCCAAGTTATTACTTTGCCCCCAATACCATGCACCCTAATTTTGCTCACTAACCTCCTATGTGGGACTTTATCAAAAGCTTTCTGAAAGTCCAGGTACACTACATCTACTGGATCTCCCACGTCCATCTTCAGAGTTACATCCTCAAAACATTCCAGGAGTTTAGTCAAGTATGATTTCCCCATCATAAATCCATGCTGACTCTGACCTATTCTGTTACTACTATCCAGATGTGTCATAATTTCATCCTTTATAATAGACTCCAGCATCTTTCCCACCACTGAGGTCAGACTAACTGGTCTATAATTTCCTGCTTTCTCTCTCTCATCTTTCTTAAAATGTGGCACTACATTAGCCTCCCTCCAATCCGCAGGAACTGATCCCGAATCAGGTGAGTTCTGACCCAAAATACTAATCTCACCATGCTCAAGACACACATGTTGAACGGGGAGTTTGCAACCATAGGACAGATGAATGGCAAACCTTGTTGGAACTAAGCAGGAAGCTGAAAATGTGTTGCTGGAAAAGCGCAGCAGGTCAGGCAGCATCCATGGAGCAGGACAATTAACGTTTCGGGCATGAGCCCTTCTTCAGGAATGAGGAAAGTGTGCCCAGCAGGCTAAGATAAAAGGTACGGAGGAGGGACTTGGTGGAGGGGCGTTGGAAATGCGATAGGTGGAAGGAGGTTAAGGTGAGGGTGATAGGCCAGAGTGGAAGTGGGGGTGGGGGCGGAGAGGTCAGGAAGAAGATTGCAGGTTAGGAAGGTGGTGCTGAGTTTGAGGGTTGTGAGTCACGGGGTGGTTGGGTTGGTTGGTCCAGGTATCCCAGAGGTGTTCTCTGAAACGTTCCGCAAGTGGGACACCCGGACCAACCAACCCAACCACCCTGTGGCTCAACACTTCAACTTGTCTCAGTCCTAACCCTCGAACTCAGCACCACCTTCCTAACCTGCAATCTTCTTCCTGACCTCTCCACCCCACCTCCACTCCGGCCTATCACCCTCACCTTAACCTCCTTCCACCTATCGCATTTCGAACGCCCCTCCTGCAAGTCCCTCCTCCCTACCTTTTATCTTAGCCTGCTGGGCACACTTTCCTCATTCCTGAAGAAGGGCTCATGCCCGAAACGTCGATTCTCCTGCTCCTTGGATGCTGCCTGACCTGCTGCGCTTTTCCAGCAACACATTTTCAGCTCTGATCTCCAGCATCTGCAGGCCTCACTTTCTCCACTAAGCTGGAAGGCCTAGCAAGTCGCTAGACTTATAGAAACCTTTGAAGTAGTACTCAGACCGTTCAAGTAATCTTCCAATTTTTTACCAGTGTGCAAGTTGAGATTATTAATGATTTACAAATAATGAGAACAGAAAGCAATGAAACCATAAGAGTTTGGTTTAGACCATAATTGACAGTTCAGTATACTTTTAATATCTTTAATATAACTTGCTATTAAATATGGAGTGGAGGTATTCAGATTCATGTTTCTTGAATTTGGTGTAGCAAAATGTTTTTGATTTAAACCATGAACCTCATGGCTTCTTTCTTGGATTCTTGAAAGAATTTGGAAATGTTTCTGGCCTTTACTGAGATAATACTAGTGCAGAAGAGCTCCCTGTATCTGACTAATCAGCAGCTCTCTGCAGGAAAGGCCCGCTGCTGATCTGATAAGTGCTCAAGTGCATTCACAAGCTTCAGTCAGGTCTATGGTAAACTATTCCAGCAGTAACTGCTATTTTACCAGAACCACTAATGAAACAAAAATGAACACCTGAGAAACGTTTACATGTTTGCCATAAAGGTGCCACAAGAATAAAGAGTATTGATTGAAAAACCCCTTTCAATCTTTTAAGCTCACCAATGCACTGTTGTTTCTTATTTAGAATAGATAAGACAGACATGATGATCAAAATCAAAGCAACAAAGTGAAATGACTAAAGTAAAACAAAATGAGCACTTACATTTGTGTAGACTGAATCCTGAGGGGATATCATCTGTCCTCCCACTGCATTACACTGGTTAAATTGCTTTGTTTAATTTCCACTATACAAATGGGAATCATTTCAAAATTGTGCTGCAAATCCTTAGCCATAGTGCAATATATGCTTTGCAAACATAATCATGGTTATGATAAAAGGTTTTGCAAGCAATAAACCAAAAGAAAATTGTAGCAATCTTTAGTCTCCAAAGACTATTTACAGGCATTGAAGCTTTACACTATTGTCTTCGATGCAGGGGAATTTGAAAAAAAAATTAAGTAGAGCTGTAAGGGAATTGTTCAGCGGAAATGATTCATATTTATAAAAAATCTTTATTTAAGTTCATTTTGTGGAAAAGTACATAGGTGCAACATATCTAATCCAAACCCAAATGTTACAGAGGGTGAATAGGGTCACGAATTTAAAATAGTTCCCATGTCAGAGTTGGATTTCTAAAAACAATAAATGATTGTTAGACTGCTGTTTTGATATTATAGGTAAACATTTCAGGTTACCAACCATAAGTTACAAAGGTGAGAAAAAATGTCAAATTCAATATATATTTGTGCCAAGATCATGTTTTGGGACCAGATTTTCAGGCACAAAGGGATTATATTTTATGCAAGTTGTAAAAGACATTTGGACAGGTACAGAATAGGAAAGGTTTAGAGAGACATGGACCAGATGCAGGCTAATGGGACTAGTTAGTTTTGGAAATTTGCTTGGCATGGACAACTTGGACAGAAAGGTCTGTTTCCATACTGTATGTAAGTTATCCCTTGAGGGGTTGAATTCAGTGCTGAGTCCTTGGAACTGTTGAACTAGTGGGGATAGCAAACCCAGGCTATTGACAGTTACCTCTGACTTTTAAATGAGAAAACAGCAATTGTGGAAAAGACTCACGAGATTGTGCTCACTAAACCCACTCCTAAAACTAATACAAATTGTGAGAAAAATAGAGGATTTCGAGCCAAAGAAATGGGGTCAACAATTACACAAGAGTGAATATTACTCGAGTATTTATGCTTGAGCTGTTCAGAACAGCATGTCCTGTCAAATAGTCAAGGAAGAATTGTCGAGATAATGTTTTTCTTCATGTTTAGTCATGCTTGGAGATTCAATTGCTATTACTCATGGATGATTTTGTAACAACAGCAGAAGTGCAACATTCATGACCATGAGTTGAAGAATATGATTTCATAACCACACATAGATGTTTATGTTATATATTTGATAACATTGTAGAAAACACAGACTCATACAGTGCAGAAGAGTCCCTACAGCCTATGAGTTCTGTACCGACACGTGAGAAACACCTAACCTCAAACTAAACCCAATTATCTGCACTGCGTCCACTACCTTGAATATTTTGCATACTGCTCATCTGGTTACATTTTCAAGGATGTGAGGCAATTTGCCTCTACCAGTCTCCCATGCAGTGCATTCCAGACCGTCATCATCTTCTGGGGAAAGGAAAGATTTTCCTCACATTCCTCAAAACCTCCTGCCCACCACTTTGAGCCTGTGTCCCCTCGTGACTGACCCTTCCACTAAGGGGAACAGCTGCTCCTTATCCACTCTGTCCATGCCCCTCATCGTCCTATACAATTCAATCAGATTGCCCCTCCGCCTTCTCTGCTCGAATGAAAACAACCCAAGTCTCTCCAACCCTCCCTCATAACTTAAATTTTCCATTCCAGGCAACATCGTGGCGAATCTTCTCTGCATCCCCCTCCAGTGCAATCACATCCTTCCTGTAATGTGGTGACCAGAACTGCACACAGTCCTCTAGCTGTCTTCTCACCAATGCGCAGATACTTCAGTGACCCGTTATTAATTATTTGTTTGCTACAATGCTTTGGGTGTTAACCCCTTGGAAATTGTTTTGTAACATGTATATTCAAATGGCTATTAAATGGTTTGTGCTGCACTGTTGTATGCCTTGCCAATTACAAACATCTAGAAGTCAAAATAAAGAATACACCAGAGATTTTCAAACTTTATTTAATGTCAAATTCTCTCTTAGAAATTCTTACCATAAGCAATGTTTCCTTTTAGAATAAGAGACTGGAGATTACTGCAGTAGTGATAATGGCAAGGAAATGAGGCTTCAATGCACCCCATCCTTCAATCACAAATTTACATAAAACATTCCAGAAAACAACAGTGAATGCACCAGTCAGGTCACCATAATCTTACCAGACCACAGGGCTTCTCCCTCATTAGAGAGAGATGACAGGTGGCAGTTTAATTTGACAGTCACCACACCTCAGGTCAGAGTAAAGGTTGAGAAGGAGAGTAACCTCAGCTGGTGTAGGGATGGAACCCCTGCTGTTGGTATCACACTGCTTTGCAAAGCAATCACCCAGCCAAATGAGCTAAACCAACCACTGTGTACAACTAACTTGAGTTTTTTTTTATAGATTAGATTAGATTAGATTACTTACAGTGTGGAAACAGGCCCTTCGGCCCAACAAGTCCACACCGCCCCGCCGATCACCCAGCCAAATGAGCTAAACCAACCACTGTGTACAACTAACTTGAGTTCTTTGAGGAAGTAACAGGTAACATATATAAAAGGGAAATCTGGAGTTGTGGCATACTTCGGATTTTCAAAAGACATTTGATAATGAGCCACAAGGTTACTATTCAAAGCAAAACCTCATGGTTTATGGAGAAATATATTTTTGTTACTAGAGGATTGATTAACTAACAGGATGCACAGGGTATGGATAAATACATCATTTTTCAGATTGGTCGGATGTACATGTGGCCAAGTGCCTCAACTACTTACAATCTCTGTAACTGACCTGAATTATGAAATCGAAAGCATGGTCACTCATTTTGCTGACTATAAAGGTAGGCAGGAAAACAATTTATGAAGAGGACATGAAAAGGCTATTAAGGGAGTTAGTTAAGACAAGTGAGTCGGCAAAAACATTTGGCAGATGCAATGTAATGTGGGAAAAGGTCAGCTCATCGTTGTTGGCAGGAAGAATAAAAAAAGGCAGTATATTATTCAAATGAAAAAAATCTGCAAATCGTTGCAGTACAGAAGGATCAGGATGTCCTGATACATAACACAAGATTGCTAGAGTAACAAGTTTAGGCCATTCAGCCCCTCAGGTCTGTTCTACCATTCAAAGAGATCATGGCTGATCCCTGGCCTACCTTTGGCCCATGTCCCTTGATATCTTTGCTTCACAAAAGTTTACCTTTCTCAGATTTAAAACTAACAACTGACCCAGCCCACTGTCATTTGTGTAAGAGATTTCCAAATATCTGCCAAACCTTCTGCGTTATCAGTGCTTCCTAACATCGCTCCTGAATGGGTCTGGCCCTAATTCTCAGACTATGACCACCCCCTCCCCCCAATTCTCAAAGACCCAACCAATAGAAATAGTTTAGCTTTTACATTATCTACAATGTCTCTTCATGTTAATATCTTGAGAACTTTGATCAGATCATCCCTGAACCTTCTAAATCCTAGAGAAGCTAAGCCTGATTTGTCTAATCTCTCCTCAAATTAACCCCGAAGTCCAGATATTATTCTTGTAAACGTATCCTATGCTTCTTCCAAGGGCATTCCTTCCTGAGGTGTGGTTCCCAAGATCTGCTCTGACTAGGGTTTTCAATAACTGCAGTTCAATGTGTGCATCCTTATACTCCAGTCTTCGAGATATCTGTCAACCACTCCATTTTTATTATTATTTTCTGCACCTGTTTGTGATGTTTTAAAGAACTTTGCACCTGAGCCTCCAAGTCTCTTTGGCCATCTACCTATTTTTAACTTCATATCACCTAGAAGCAACCTGATCTATCATTCTGAGGAAGGGTCACTGGAGCCAAAACATTAACTCTGATTTCTCTGCTCAGATACTGCCAGACCAGCAATTTCCATTTTTTGTTTCTGATCTATCCAGTGTCAGTTGAGAATGAATAAGCTCATTGCTCACATTGAATGCCACCTTCCACAGTTTTGCCCATTCACTTAATCTATCCATATTCCTTTGTGCTGTCATCTACACTGTCTATAATGCTGCCTGACTCTGTGTCATCAACAAATTTGGATACATGACTTTCTATTTATAAACAGTTTGGATAATGGCATAATGTGAACAATTTAGGTTCTACCACAGATCCTTGTAGGATACCACGAATCACAACCTGCCAATTTGAGTTCCTACCCATTACCCTTACTTTCTGTTGCCTGCCACTCAACCAATTTTACAGCCATGTCAGTAAATTGCATTCAATTCAGTGGGTTTCAAACTTAGTTAACCACCTCTTAATTTGGGCTTCATCAAATGCTTTCACAAGTCCATATAACCAACATCCACAGACATTCCCCTGTCCACCAGCTTAGTCACTCTTCAAAAAGATTCCATGAGGTTTGGCAAGCATGATCTACCTGTCATGAATCCATACCAGCTATCCCCGATTAACTACAAATTTTCAAGATGTTCAGTTACCTCCATCCTTGATTACAGATTCCAATAATTTCCCCACCACTGATGCTAGGCTAACTAGTCTATAATTCCTTGGTTTTCCTCTCAGCCCTTCTTAAAAAGTGAAGTGATGTGTAATTTTCCAATGTAGATGGATGACTCCTGTCTCTAAGGAAGTCTGAAAGATTACAGTTCATGTTTCTAAAATGTTCTTCCCTACTATATAACACCTTGGATGGAAACTGTTCGTATCCTGGGGATTTGTCAATCTTGAATTCCATTAATTTCCTTTCATTAATTTTATTCAGTCCCTGTTACCAATTACTATTCATTACCTCAGGATTTCTAGCCACACATCCTTCTTTTCCACTGTGAATACTGAGGCAAACTAATTATTCAACATTCATTTCCCCATTGTCATGGACAATATCCCCACTTTCAGTCTTTGATAGGCCAACAGTGCTCCTGACCACCTGCTTTACCTTTATTTAACTGTAAATTTTCTTCTCATTGATTTTGAAGTCCCTTTTAAGTTTCATTTAATAATCCCTGCTCATAAAAGTTAGCATGCAGTTACAGCAATTGATTATGAAGACGAATGGAGTGTTGGCATTTATTGCAAGGGAAGAGAAATATAAAGTAAGAAAGGCTTGCTGCAAGTATATGGGGTATTGGCAAGAACACATTTGGACTCGTTACTTGGGAAATTATACAATAGCATCAGAAACAAGTCAGAGAAAGTTCGCTTGACTCAATTCTCAGATGAAGGGGCTTTCTAATGAGCAAAGGTTGGACAATTTGGGTGTGCATCCATTGGAGTTCAAAAGACAGAGGTGATCTTATTGAAACAAAACTTATTCTTTGCATCAACCTTGTCAATTTCCCTTGAGGGGAGGGCGAGAACTAGGGGGTACTACTTAACAAGAAGGGACTCCTATTTAAGACAGACCTGGAGAGGGAGTCGTTTTTTTTATCTTAAACATGGTCTGTGCAATTCTCTCCTCCGGAGAGCAGATGAGTTGGGTTGCTGAGTGTCTTCATCACTGGGGGCAAAAGGGTGACCAGCAAACAGGACTTGGTGCACATTAAAACAACAGAAATTTGGATGAGCTCCAGTTGGTGGAAAAGTAGAAGTTGGGATACAGAACAGGACAGCACTGGAAAGATGCTGTCTAAAATGGTAGCGAAATGACATATGAGGGTTTCAATAGAAGACGAGCCAAGTCTGATGATAGCGCAGAGATGGACAGATTTACACACACTGTTACAACTGATATGTGGTCAGAAGCTCATGATGGGGACAACTACAGCACTGTGGTTGTGAATAAGGGTTCAGGATATTGTCAGTGAAAGGTTAGAGCCAGTGGCTCGCAGTGTTTGATGACGTTAGAAGACAACAGCTTTGGTCTTTCCAATGTTTAGCCGAAGATAATTTCTGCTTGCCCATCAGTTTAGAAAATAGTTTCCACACTACTAATGAACAAAACCACCACTGTGGAAGCTGAAAAATGTTTTTTTTATTTGCTTGGGTTTGATATGTCCTATATAGATAATGAGAACCAAAATCTCTAGAGCAGTGTGGAGTGACTACTCACAAACGACGTACCAAATCTGTTTTTCAGCACTTGCAACAACATATTCATGTTATATCTCATTGAATGTATTCAACCTATACTCCACAGTTGACAGGCAAATTACAAAAATATAATTTCGTAGATGATCTTTCCATCCTGAGAAAAAGCCTCTTGACAATTCACCCCATCTCTGCCTCTTGTAATTTTGTAGACCTTTATCAGGTATCCTTCAGCCTTTGTCTTTCCAGTAAGAGCAATCCAAATTCCTTATTAATGAATAGAGAACGAGCTCTTACCATTGATTCAATGTCTGCAGTTTATCTGACCATGTTAGAGATATTGCAAGTGAAACCACACCTGGACTCACCTGACATATGTAAACCAGTCAATGCTTTTCTAAAAGAAAAAATTACATTAGCTTTAAAACACAGTAACAGGCCATTCGACACAAATGCTCCAAGCTGGTGGTTTTCTACACTGCACAAGACTTCTCCTAACTCTATCCTCAAATCCTCTATTCCTTAAATATTTGGATATCAGCAAGCAGCAAACACATTGCTTTAAAAAAAAGAAACAAGCTACAATGATGTCAAGAGGAGAAAAAAAAAAAGAGCTTTAGAAACAAGGGAGTGAGAAAAGAGAAAACTTCATTGGACCACTTTCCAAACATGTTTCTGCTTCTTCACATCTCTCCCAGAAGAAGTGAGAACGTTCCCTGCAGCAGCACGGAATCTATTCAGCTGGGTTAAAAGGCAATCTATTGCAAAAATTCTTGGGAAATGCAACTTTGATAACCTCACACTGGCTAGATGAGTGTTGGAACCTCATCTAGTCAGGTGAAGTGGTGGCACAAAAATAAGACACAATCTAGCTGCTTAATGGTGAAACTGGCAACATTAAGGGCATCTACCACAGAGGGTTGCCATTACCAGGAGACTGCTTTCACAGGCAGCGTTCAGAAATTGCAGAGGCATCTGCCAGGTCACCCTATCTCTTTTTAGCAGCCATTTTACTCTGTTCTCCTTCAAGGGTTACATTTCAGCAACACAATCAGCTGTTGTGATTGCTTCTTCACTCACCTCAATCCAACTACAAACTGAATTACAATATCCTTGTACCAGTTTACAGAATGATGACAGAACCATTTGTCCCATGATCTTCATGCTAGGTCACCACCACAAGCCATTCATGTTTTCCCATAACTTTACAAAATCATTCACTACAGATATTTTGCAACTTTCTTCAGGAGAGCTCTAACTGAATTTGCATCCAAAATCCAAGGCAGTACATCCTGCTTATGTCTTTTTCCATTTCACCTTTGATTCTTTTCTATTTACCTTCTATTGGTGTCCACTGGTTCTGGCAAAGAAATGTTTCTTTCTATCTATTCTGTTTAGGTCACTCAAGCTTTTCCACATTGCTACTCAACCTCACTTTTGGGAGAACAATTCCAGTTTCACTAAGTTATCCATTTAACTGAACACTACTACCTACGAATTTTTCTCCAAGCCATTCATTATCCTGACTTGGAAACACATCACTGTCCTACACCATCTCTGGGTCAAAGTCTTGGAAATCCCTTTCTGACAGCATTGTGGATCTATCTGCACCAAATGAACAATTGCAATTTAGGAAGGCAGTGCATTGCCACTTTCTGAAAGAAATGGACAATAAATGCTGGTCTCGCCAATGAAGCCCACATCCCCTGAATAAATGAGTGAGTGAATGAATGACTGACTGAATGAGTGAATGAATGAGTGAATAAAAACGTTGAAGTCCCTTATCCATGGAACCATTCATGTAACTCCCTTTTTAAAGTGCGATGTCTAGAATTGATTTCATGCT
The DNA here is from genome assembly GCF_004010195.1 of Chiloscyllium plagiosum. Lineage (NCBI taxonomy): Eukaryota > Metazoa > Chordata > Chondrichthyes > Orectolobiformes > Hemiscylliidae > Chiloscyllium > Chiloscyllium plagiosum. The sequence continues at coordinate 72,446,173 of NC_057720.1, read as the reverse complement.
CCACAGGTCTGCCATTGCTTCATTGGTTTTATTCTCTATGCCTTTATTATGCCAGGAACCCAGAAACTATTTTATCCAGCACTTCAATCTAGCCTGACCACCCTCAATGATTTGTAACCACGTACCCACAATCCTGTGTCCCTGTAACCCTTTTAAAATTACACCCCTTCTTTTCACATTACTTCTCCTTGTTCTTCCTTTCAAAATGTAGCCCTTCACAGTGCTGAAAAGCTCAGCTTCTGATTACTCTGGCAACTGCTGGATGGCAGAACAAATGATGGTGTTCGAACTGGCCAACAACATGGCTCCCTGGACCCAGCTGCCCAGCAAAGCTGTCAAGCCTGACTTCACATCTGCTGCCACCTCAAGACAACGCAGGGTAGACAAACAGGAGTCTGGAAGAACACAGCAAGCCAGGCAGCATCAAGATGTGGAGAAGTCAACGCTTCAGATGTAACCCTTCAATGCAGGCCAATCTTTCAGGTCAGTGACTCATTATCACCACATCTGTTCTCATATAGAGCCCTCTCATCCATTTATTTCCTGGTCTACACTGTAGATTTAATGATAAAATAAAACTCAAGACTCCAAACATTAATCCAACACTTAAAACAACAAGTTCTGAAAAACGATCAGTGGACTCAAAATGATAACTCTGCTTTCTATGTTGCCAGACCTGGTGAGTTTCTCCAGTTATTGCTATTTTGGTCTCAGATTTAAAATGCTGTTAAATTATTTTGACTCTTTTGACTGGATTTTTACTTCCATACCCCTGGGGTCAATGGCTCCTTCCTCTCCACGCTAGCTCTGACCTCACTGTCTGATGCACCTTCCTCATTCCCTTTTTAAAAGGAAAGATGAAACATTGTAATACCACCTGATACCCTGTCAATGAATTTTATTTTGATCTTTCTCCATTGTGGCCTTGCATCCTTGCCTTTGCTCCCACTCATGATAGTGCTGGCTATAGATAATTTTGCATACTTAGATCGGACATTGGAATCTGACAAAAAAAAGGTTCTGATAAAGAGCCTAAATTGCTTAATATGACCTTGGCCCTAAACCATATCAGACCAAAAATAATTGAATAGGAGTTTATATTCCATTTCAAATCAATCCTGGATAATTGGAATAAATGGCAAAGCAAATATTAAAAATATGTATGTCAGTAGCTGCATCACTGCTAGCATTCATGCATTTCCAACTGGTCCAAGTATTATTAGCACAGGATTGACATTATCATTATTAATGTTAAAATATAATTAATTCAGCTTTGAGCTTTTGTTTAGAAAAGCAAGGCAAAGATGTTTTAGTTTCCAATACTGTACAAAGACCTAGAAATCAACCAGAACTAATATAATTTGCAAATGCTAATTATGCGATTTGTTTTTATCATCCTTGGGAGAAGTTAACGTTAAAAAATAACCTCAAGGGTTTGTTCTAAAATATCTGCAGGTTTTGCACAAACATAACATTAATGTCATTACACCAAGCCTATTACACCGTAATGTAAACGTTTAAAGGACAGTACTAATTTAACCAGTTCGCAATCACCAATGTTGATGAGAAGTGGAACAATAATAATTACATTTAAAATTCTTTCAGTGAGGAGAATGGCAGGGCAGTGCAAAGTCCGAGGAAATGACGGCTTGGTGAAAGCTGTCAGTGGGGGAGCACTTTGGGGCCAGCGACCATAATTCTATTAGTTTTAAAACAATGATGGAAAAAGACCAGATCTAAAAGTTGAAGTTCTGAATTGGAGGAAGGCCAATTTTGACGGTATTAGGCAAGAACTTTCAAAAGCTGATCGGGGGCAGATGTTCACAGGTAAAGGGACAGCTGGAAAATGGGAAGCCTTCAGAAATGAGGTAACAAGAGTCCAGAGGCAATATATTCCTGTTAGGGTGAAAGGAAAGGCTGGTAGGTACAGGGAATGCTGGATGACTAAAGAAATTGAGGTTCTTGTTCAGAAAAAGAAGGAAGCATATGTCAGATATAGACAGGATAGATCGAGTGAATCCTTAGAAGAGTATAAAGGAAGTAGAAGCATACTTAAGAGGGAAGTCAGGAGGGCAAAAAGGGGACACGAGATAGCTTTGGCAAATAGAATTAAGGATAATCCAAAGGGTTTTTACAAATACATTAAGGACAAAAGGTTAACTAGGGAGAGAATAGGGCCCCTCAAAGATCAACAAGTTGGCCTATGTGTGGAATTGCAGAAGATGGGGGAGATACTAAACGAGTATTTTGCGTCAGTATTTACTGTGGAGAAGGACATGGAGTATATAGAATGTAGGGAAATAGATGGTGACATCTTGAAAAATGTCCATACTACAGAGGAGATGGTGCTGGATGTCTTGAAATGCATAAAAGCGGATAAAGCCCCAGGATCTGATCAGGTGTACCTTAAAGAGCTCTGTGAGAAGCTAGAGAAGTGATTGCTGGGCCGCCTGCTGAGATATTTTTATCTTCGATAGTCACAGGTGAGGTGCCGGAAGACTGGAGGTTGGCTAACGTGTTACCACTATTTAAGAAAGATGGTAAGGAAAAGCCATGGAACTATAGACCAGTGAGCCTGACATCAGTGGTGGGCAAGTTATTGGAGAGAATCCCAAGGGACAAGATTTACATGTATTTGGAAAGACGAAGACTGATTAGGGATTGTCAGCATGGCTTTGTTCATGGGAAATCATATTTCACAAACTTGGTTGAGTTTTTTTGAAGAGGTAACAAAGAGGATTGATGAGGGCAGAGGAGTGATGTGATCTACATAGACTTCAGCAAGGTGTTTGACAAAGTTCCTTATGGGAGAATGGTAAGCAAAGTTAGATCTCATGGAACAGAGAGAACTAGCCATTTGGATACAGAACTAGCTCAAAGGTAGAAGACAAAGGGTGGTGGTGGAGGGTTGTTTTTCAGACTGGAGGCCTGTGACCAGTGGAGTGCCAAAAGGATCAGTGCTGGGTCCACTACTTTTCATCATTTATATAAATGATTTGGATATGAACATAGGAGGTATAGTTAGTAAGTTTTCAAATGACACCAAAATTGGAAGCGTAGTGGAAAGCTTAAAAGGTTACCTCAGAGTACAACAGGATATTGATCAGATGGGCCAATGGACTGAGGAGTGACAGATGGAGTTTAAATTTAGATAAATGTGAGGTACTGCATTTTGAAAAAGCAAATCAGAGCATGATTTATACACTTAATGGTAAGATCCGAGGGAGTGTTGCTGAACAAGGATTCCTTGGAGTGCAGGTTCATAGCTCCTTGAAAATAGAGTTGCAGGTAGATAGAATAGTGTAGAAGGTGTTTGTATGCTTTCCTTTATTTGGCAGAGTACTGAGTACAGGAGTTGGGAGGTCATGTTGCAGCTGTACAGGTCATTGGTTAGGCCAATGTTGCATGCAATTCTGGTCTCCTTCCTATCGTGAAACATTTCAGAAAAGATTTACAAGGATGTTGTCAGTGTTGGAGGATTTGAGCTATAGGGAGAGGCTGAGTAAGCTGGGCTGTTTGCCCTGGAGCGTCAGAGGCTGAGGGGTGATCTGATAAAGGTTTATAAAATTATGAGGGGCAAGGATAGGATAAATAGACAAAGTCTTTTCCCTGGGGTGGGGCAGTCCAGAACTAAAGGGCATAGGTTTAGTGTGATATAAAGATAGTGTGATATAAAGATATAAAAGAGACCTAAGGGGCAACGCTTTGTGGAATGTATGGAATGAGCTGCCGGAGGAAGTAGATGCTGGCACAATTTCAGCATTTAAAAGGTTGGATATATGAATAGGAAGGGTTTGGTGTGAAATGGGCGAAGTGCTAGCGAATGGGTCTAGATTACGTTGGGATATCTGGTCGGCATGGGCGAGTTGGACTGAAGGGTCTGTTTCTGTGCTGTACATCTCTATGACTCCATGTGGTGTTCCATCAATTGGCAGGACAGCACATGATTAATTTCATGTCTCTCAAGTTAAAATGTGCAATGGCTTTGTTGAGACATTGTAAGTAACAATATTTTCCACCCGGCTGCCTTCCCCAAAACAAATCATGTTGGCAAATTCTGAAGTGGAATTAATTGAGCAACTAACTCCTTGTAATGATGATGTCCCTCCTGTTTATTTGGTCCCAAACAGATATTCTCCAAAGCAGATAGAATTCTTTATTCAAATGCTATTTTTCATACATTGAAATATTTCTCACTAAAGCGTTCACAAAATTAAAATAATGATCTGGTCTTGCATTAAGTATCATTAAAATTACAGCAATAAGTATTGGCACAAAGATTGGAAAAAAATTTATTCCACTGACAATGATGTCAAAAGAGCAATAACAGAACGATTTAAGCTATCACATCAAGCTAAAGTTATACAAAACTAATTTATTGATGTTATTACTGGGTTCTAAGAGATAATCTTTTGCAAAACCTGAGACGAAGAATATCAAGAGCTGGGGTGATTTTTAAATTGGTATTTATAACTGACGATGAGAAAGCCACACTCATTAAATGGTCAACTGGATAAACAGCAGGAGGCATGTAGGTTTGCAGGGAAGAAGGTTAACAATTCATTTGCATGATCACCAGTACAAATTGAACCTAAAATCAAGTAGGAGTCCTTATACTGGAAAAGGGGCAGCTCGGGAGAAAGATTAACAATTTCAAGAGATGTGTAATAACATCTCTCAACAAGTCGATAGGAAAATACACACGGGCTTACTACATCCAGGCTGACTTCATTCCAACCATTTGACCTCTATCCCACCAAACTGCCTCTAATTTGTCAGACAGTTTGTTAGATATCCAGTACTGAATAAACAGAAATATTCTCTAAGTATTGGGTAATCCAAAGCTCTTGTCTTCAGCCCCTGCCAAAAATTCCATTACTCAAGCCACTGTCTTCCTCCCTTGCCACTGTCAGAAACTGTGCATGTTAATATATGACACAAAGGTGAGATTCCAACCAACTATTCAATCACTGAGGCTACTATCTCTGCCAGCCCACCCTGACCTTATTAGCTGCAGAAACTCTGATCTATGCCTTTGCTACCTCCAGTCTAGATTCGCCCCTCTTCAACTGGACAGTCTCCCACCTTCCTTGTGCCTACATAAACCTGAGCTCATTCCAAACTAAAGCCACCACAATCTTAACTTGGACTAAGTCCCATTCAGCTCTTGCCTCTGTACTCACTGGCCTACAATGACCCACAGTCGGGCAACATCTTAAACTTAAAAAAATCTATTTTTTCCCAGCCTTGCCTTTTGCTGTCTCTGTAACCACCTCCCATCTACTAACCTGAAACATCTCAGTGATCCTTCTAATTCTGCCCCCCTTGTACAGTGATGCATTTAATCACTTCACTATTGGGCACTGTTGCTTTGAACTTCTCGGTGCTAAAGCCCCAGAAGATGTCTCAAGTTTTACCCGTATTTTCTTATTTAAGACGCCACTTTATGCCTCCCTCTTTGTCCGATTTTAGGTCATCTGTCCTAATATCTCTTTCGTGGCCCAATATCAAATCTAGTCAACAGCTTTCCTGGAAAGTCCCTTTAGATGTTTTATTATGTCAGAAGTGTTTTATAAATTGTGAGGTTGTTGTTCAATTGCAAAATAATCAGCTTGCTGTTCCTTTCTACATTACTGGATTGCAGTATTGGACTCAAAACAGGATGACCCTTATACAATCTCCTGGCTCTCCTCTGAGCTGATCACAGCTTTCAGCTTTAACAATATGATTGCCTGCTTTTGTTGGTTTCTTTTTATTTAATATTGCCTTCTTTTGACAACTAGATGATTGAAAACCTTTACCGCAAGGGTGAGATGGTTGCTGTCAGGTAGTTGTGTATGGTGGACTGAGTCAAGCTAGGAAGTTACTTATTATTTACAGTTTGTGGGAGAATGTGAAACATTAGCAAATTTGCTTTGTAACAACTACTCTCTCAGTACTCTTCCTCAATGTGTGAAGTTGCTCGTCTTTAAAAACCCATTTTGAATGAATTACACTTGCCCAGAATTTATTGTAGGAAATTACTAAAATGTGACAGGAGGTTTGGATAGGACACAACACAAAAGCAAGATCTTCAGGAGAAATAAATGCAGTATGTACACAAGAACTCAAAAGGTCTGGCAGCATCTGTGGAGAGAGAAACAGAGCTAATGTTTCGAGTCCAGTATTACTTTTTTTCCGATTTTCAGCAGGTATGGAGAAGATTGGATACTAAGTTCCAGGTACAGAACAATTGAACAAGATCAGCTACCAAAGACAGATCGCCAGGGACTGAGATTTTACTGACACCCTCAGCTATGCACCACACACAAGATGGAAAATGATAAAGTAACAGACAAATGTCGTGGATTTCATTATGATTTTGTAACAGCATTTCAGTTAAAAGCAACTGGGGGGGGTTCAAACCCTCTGATGAATCCAACAATCACTACACAACTCAGCAGCAAACTACCCAATGAATCATGGGAAATAAGGATCACTCAAGTTCAGGCGCACAGTTATTGTTCAGAATCTTTAACAACTGCCTTAATTCTTTTGACCTATCTCCTCAATACAAAACAACTGTCACGAATAACTGGAAGCTCCATAATTTTCTCTCCCATGAAATGGCAAAAAAGGTTAAGAACACGTACAAATGAACCTTAAGCGAGACATGAAGGAAACGGAGTGACAGTATACTGCACTGAAACTAAAGAGCCATTTAAAATGCAAATTTCACTCCATCCAATCATCTTAAAATAACTGGTGGTGCAAAGGAAGAATGAGTTTTAAATCGACCAGGGGATTACAAAGAACTTCACCTGATTCACTTAGAAATACACAACAACCTAATTAATGTTTATTCCTAGTTGATCAGGTAAACAGTTTCAAATGAGTTTAACTTGACAAAAGATATGAACAAACATTAAAATTAGTGCTTAATTAGATGGCATCCTGAATGACATTCTAGGAAATGTGCACTTCAAATTTTTTTTTTGCAGTTTTTTTTAACAATAGCCAACAGCAAATAAAAATCTTTATATCTATTTTAAAAATTACTACCAACTGCCCACAAAATGCGCTCTTTTTAAATATTCACAAGGTTTGTTTTGAAATTACCAGGGAGAACTTATTTTCCCATCTCATACTGCGACAGATCAAATGACTTAAAGTGAATTTTTGAATATACATATGGCGCTGCACTGAAAGCAACTGACAGCTTGCTGTGCTACTGTCCAACTGATGTGCGGAGGTGTTAGAAATTATCAAAGTCTTTCTCTGCCTGCCATATTTTTAAAGACAGGAGGCAGTGCACACTTTCGAAAGTAAGTGATACTGAATTTTTTTCCCTCTTTCAAAGCAATCATCTTCCAAAATTCCACATCACTAAACACTAATGAGCAATTTATGAATGGAGTTTAATTGCTTACATGGTTCTCGTTAACAATACGACATCACATCATGTATTAAGTTTACGAAAAGGAATCCTCATCGCAATTACTGATACTAGAAGCCAGATTGCAACAACATTTACCAGTTACCAAAAACAAAAAATGCTGGAAATCACAACAGCTCAGGCAGCACCCATGGAGAGGGAGCAAGCTAACATTTCAAGTTTAGATGAATATTAAAAGAATTCTGCAGTACGTGGAAACAAAAAAATATATAGTTTTTGACTTCACTGTATTTAATAACATGCTTTTGGGTAATGGCACGAGTTCCCTTTCGGAGTAAATTAGAACAACATTCAAACGCAATGAAAAGGTACAATCTCAAAGTTATTACCAAATAAAATGAAATAAAATGAAGCAATCAAACCTGGGGATTAAACCATAATATTTGTAAAATTTGCCTGACTGTATCAAATTTACTAACATTCTATCATTTTGTTAATTGATGTCCAAATGTTACATTTTTAAAATCTGTAGCAAGTTGAGGGGTGATCTTATAGAGGTTTATGAAATCGAGAAGGGCATAGATAAGGTGAATAGCAAGAGTCTTGCTATCACCTGATGAAGGAGCGTCGCTCCGAAAGCTAGTGTGCTTCCAAGTAAACCTGATGGGCTATAACCTGGTGTTGTGTGATTTTTAACTTTGTACACCCCAGTCCAACACCGGCATCTCCAAATCATTACCTGGGATGGTGACATTTCCAAGCAGAATTTTACAAGATCCATTCACAGTTTATTCACATGGTCAATTTGCATATATATTTCTTGCCCTAAAGTGGCAGAAATAGGAAAGCTACTATAAAGGCAGGAAATTCAGGATGCCATGCAACATTTTACACTTTCTGAAAGGTTACATACTGGCAGAACAATGCAAACGTTCTCAGTACTGCAATTATGTTACAGCGTGAAAGGCATAATTCATAAGACACAATTTTGTGCTGGAAGGCAGACCCCAACACTGTAGACCTGTCGTTCCAAAGATGCAAGTCTCCAGGCAATTGCAAGCTGCTGAATAAAGGCTGAATAATATCAGAGCTTATCATTGACTAATATCTATACGTCCTCATGAGTTCCACTGTCCACTAGCCACTGAAACAAAACCTGCTCTTAAAATGAAGGCTTTGAAAATAATTACAAATATCTTTGAAAAGATTATTTCTCATTTTGTCACTCAATCCTATATACAGTTGTCACTACTGTAGCTATAACCTGCAAATAAATTATTCATCTCATTAGTCCTCATGGCCCCTACATATAAAAAAAACAAAACTGCAAATAAAAGCAAAACACTGTAGATTCCAGAAGTCTGAAATAAAACCCAAAATTGCTGGAGAAACTCAGCAGGTGTGGAGAGAGAAATAGTTAACCTTGCGTGTTTGATATGACTCTCAAGAGAGAAAGGAGCTGGAAAACAGTGGTTGTGTGCTGTTGACGGAGGAAGAGGAGGAGTGAGGGGAACAGCTACCGAGGGTGACCACAGAAAAAGGCAAGAGGAAGTGTTAATGGCAAGAAAAGACAAAGTCAGAAGTCTCCCAACACCAGGTTCCAGTCCAACAGGTTTATTTGAAATCACAAGCTTTCAGAGTTCTACTCCTTCGTCAAGTGAAGTCTGACTTCACCTGGAGTCATGTGATTTCTGACTTTGTCCATCCCAGTCCAACACTGGCACCTTCACAACATGGTAAAGGAATAAGTGTAAAATAGACGTAAATAATAGATAAGGAGAAAAGGGGTCCACACAAGCTGTTCCACCCACTGCTCCTGCTCTCCCTCTATCAACAGCAATAGAACCAGCATTTTTCAGGTCCTTTCAGTTCTAAACAGTCTTATTGAACTCAAAGCATTAACTCAGTTTCTCTCTCCATCTACGTTGAGTCTCTTCAGCACTTTATGTTTTAATACAGAATAGCACATTGGTGGTGTAGGACTTCACGCAAATTCATCAAATGAGATTGCTCATCCTTGATTAATTTGATGTTTGGGAGTGCTAATGAGGGCAATTGTTCAGAGTAAAAAATGGGAATGTGCTGGAATTGAGCTTGAAATGTGATTTCCACCCAAATCCTTCATGGGCTGGTGTCATCAGCAGCTGTGCCAATATTTCTTGCCAATCCTGATTTGCTCTCGAGACGTTGATGGCTGATGGGTCCTCTTCAACCACTGTAACCCATGTGGTGCAGGACTGCCCACATTGCTGTGAGAAAAGGAGTTCCAGAATATTTCCACATTGACTGTGAAGGAAGAGTGACATTGTTCCAGGTCAGGATGGAGTGTGGATTGAAGGGAAACTTGCTGGTGCTATTTTTTTTTAATATGAGCGTAGCTTAGTTCCCTAAAAACACGGACAGCAACAAGTTCAAGAGATATACTTACAGTTTTTAAAAAGTACGAAAAACTTAATCTAAATGTGAGAATTGAAGATCAAATAGTGAGGTATAAAACAAGTTGAAACTTCTCCAGGCAAGGCTAGCACATATCAGATTAAATCAACAGCACCTTTGGATGAATGGCCACAAGGGAATTATTTTTAAACACATACAGGATTACCAGAGATGCACTCCCTCCTTATCTAGCTTGTACTTTGATAAATTGCCACTACCTCTATGAATCCATTTGGAGGACACTTGATTTACCAGCACTATGGACACACATTAATCGCTTAAATTCCGTCACAAAACAATAAAATCAATTATGAAGAGAATGACTTCATTAATCATACAATACAATATAAAACAGTGAACAAGGACTCAAAAGTTGAATTCTTACCTGACCACCCACCTTGGCTCCTTTCAAGAATTAACAACCCAACTGGACTTTGCCCGACTGAACTATATATTGGTACCTTTCCTTACAAACTTTCACACAAATGTTAGTTGTTAAGATAAAACTTTGGGGGATTTAGCATACGTGCCGTGCATGGACACCAAACTTGTAAAAGGATGCAGTAAAAGAAGTAGCAATGTTACCAAAGGTGTGCGCCACAAGATTGCATTATCTAGCTTTAGTTAGTGATTTGAGCTCAAAGTAAATTAGTAAAATAACTGTGAAAGTGGAATCATGGAATGAGCTGGACAAGAAGTGGATCAATGACAGTAAATGACAGTTGATACACACTAAATATTGATGGGAAAAAATGGTCAACTTAAGTTCCACAAACAGTGTCGAAGTACCCATGGGTGAAGGTGAAAAAGACCCAAACTTGATCCTGGTACCCCTGGGAGTCAGCCTACCAAGGCAATTACAGTGCCTGATGGCTATTCTCACCCTCGCTCCTGTCCAGACACCCTGGGTATTTTATTTGAGTGAGACTCGTAGCAGGGAGAAAGTGAAGTCTGCAGATGCTGGAGATCAGAGTCAACAGTGTGTTGCTGAAAAAACACAGCAAGTCAGGCAGCATCCGAGGAGCAGGAGAATCAGCATTTTGGGCCGGAGCCCTTCAATAGGATTGAGGCTGGGAGCCTTGGGGGTGGAAAGATAAATGGGAGGGAAAATGAAGGTAACTGAGAGTGCAATAGGTGGATGGAGGTGGGGTAAAGGTGATAGGTCAGAGAGGAGTGTGGAGCGGATAGGTAGGAAGGAAGATTGACAAGTCGGATAGGTCATGAGGGTGGTACTGATCTAGAAGGTTGAAACTGTGGTAAGGTGGGGGGAGGAGAAATGAGGAAACTGGTGAAGTCCATATTGATGCCCTGGGGTTGAAGGGTCCCAAGGCAGAAGGCCTTCTGCCTCCAAGCGTCGGGTGGTGAGGTAGTGGAGACGGAGGAGGCTCAGGACCTGCATGTCCTCGGCAGAGTGGGAGGGGGAGTTGAAATGTTCGCCACGGGGCGGTGGGGTTGATTAGTGTAGGTGTCCCGGAGATGTTCTCTAAAGTACTCTGCAAGAAGGCGTCCAGACTCCCCAGTGTAGGGGAGACCGCATCGGGAGCAACGGATACAATAAATGACGAGTGGAAGTGCAGATGAAACTTTTATGGATGTAGAACGCTCCTCTGGGTTTTGGATGGAGGTGAGGGGGGGAGGTGTGGGCCAGGTTTTGCAATTCCTGCAGTGACAGGGGAAGGTGCCAGGAGGGGAGGGTGGGTTATTGGGGGGCGTGGACCTGACCAGGTAGTCACAGAGGGAACATAGCAGTTAACTAGGACCCATGTTGACATTACCCAATATAATTGTGTGCTCTTCAGATCATTAACTATGCCTCTAGTCTCATCAGCATTAACCCCTGTGGAATCATGCAGCAGGAGAGGCAGGAATGCTCACCGCTAATGAACACAGTAACATTCACACCAGTGATGCCACAATTAAATCCCTGCTCCACAGCAGATATGATTCTGTGGGTTAGGAAATGCCCCTCACACTATGGTTTTCCAGCGTGATCAGTGAGGAAATGGTCCAGAGAGCCAAATTAGTTCCCCGCTTTCTGGACAGGGATCTTAAGGTGCTGTTAGAGAGGAGGGCTACCCCTTTTCCAGCTGACTGGGGAAGGATGCCAGGCCTACCAGATTCAGCCACTCAGGACTACGGTGTTAGTCCAGGTCAGTGCATTGCCTGAGACAAGGAGTATATAATTCAGTTCAATGACCTTCCGCACCTTTAACTAGAGCCTACTTTTTAATCTTCTGAGTAACTTTTAAAAATTAACTATCTTCTAGAAACTAACCTTAATTATTGTCCTGATAGCTACTTAAGGAGTTGACTGGGCCATATTCTGTACCTGGTGGTTTGTTCATTCACTGGGATAATCATTCCCACCTTCTCTCTGCTACCTCACATCTCACCAAGGTTTGTGTTATTATTGCCTGCATTATGTCCACTGAATACCTCAACCTTCCTCATGACAAATGCTTCCTGCCCTCTGCACTTCTTACTCATTCACTGTGGACACCTGGTTACTGCTCATGCATCATGATTAACTGCTCTTCCTCCTACTTCCAATCATTTTGATTTATTATAGTCATATGTTTCAGGATACAGTGAAAAGTATTGTTTTGCATGGTAACCAGACAAATCATACCTTAAATAAGTACAATGTTTTTATTCATTCATGTGATGAGGGTGTTGCTGGCCAGGCCAACAGTTATTGCCAGAGGGCAATTAAGAGTCTACCACATTTCTGTGGGTCAGGAGTCACATATAAGCCAGACCAGGTAAGGACAGCAGTTTCCTAACCTAAAATGACATTTGTAGGGATGACTTGTACCTGCTTATAACAAAATGGCCCATGTTTGCTCACATAAAATGGCTGACAAACAAAGAAAGGCAGCCTGCCCCAGCATTAAAACACAAGATGGCTGACAGGAGATAAATAAGACGAATAGTCTGTTCCAACCTTTAATTAAAAGACACACAGCATCTTTGAACAGAGTTACTCAAGGCCATGAGTACACCATTCCAGACAGTTGTGATATCATTATGTCTGCAAAATAGACAAGCGACTAATCTTAACCTTCATTAATGGAAGAATAATTGTCCCAGTGAATGAACAAAACACCAGATGCAGGATACAGCCCAGTAAACTCTCTAAGCAGCTATTAGGACAACAACTAAGGTTAGTTAATTTTTTTAAGTCACTCAGAAGATTAAAAAGTAGGTTCTAATTAAAGATTCTTCAAACCATTGGGGTAGTTTGCAACATAAAATAGATACATATAATCCATGCTTAATAAAAGTATTAAAGAAAAAGCATTTAGACTGAGATTTGAAATTTAGGAAATGAGTTCATGGTCCATTAATTACAATGTCCTGACAGTAAGAGCAGCTATATAATTGTACACTGTATAACTAACTTTGTAACAGAAGCCTATACTACTAATCTTACAGGGTACGTTAAATTAACTGTCTTTTGTATTTCTTTTAACACATATAATCAGAGCAGGGGAAAATATAAGAAGACTAATTAATGATAAAATACAATGAATAACAGAATTCAAACTGTCCCTACAGATAAGCCAGCATTAGAGGCCCAAAGAAGTGTAGCAATTAACTTTGGAATGCGAATGAATAGGATGCATAGAAAGATCCCAAGACCTAGAAATTATAGTGCCTGTTAAGAGACATGAGATCATGGGAACCTGGGGCTATCCATAGGGATGCCCATCATAGATTAGATGCTTTACAGGATTGAGTGTATGGATTAGGAGGGAAGAGCTGTAACCACATTGTATGTGATCATTGTAATACAGAAATGTATAAAATATAGCTTTTCCCTCTACAAGTGGAGTATGTCATGGATTTCCCTTCCAAGGCCAGTCTCAGGGGAAGACCCTTTGGCCCTCTTCCTGCATTAACTGGTTTCTGTTGAATAAACATCTTCCACTTGCCTGAACCCTGCCTGTCTCCTGAGTTTTCATCTCCCCTTCAGGGAAAAATTCTCCTGTAACGTTCATCATGCTAATAGAACAGATTGCAGAACACAGTGTTACAGCTACAGAGAAGGTGCAGAGAAAGATCAACTCTAATATACAAGGGGTCCACTCATAAGTCTGAGGTGGGAGGAGTCCTTGATTATATAGGCTGCTTTCCCAATGCAGCAAGAAGTATAGACAGAGTCAATGGAAGGGAGGCTGGTTCTTGTGATGGACTGGGCTGGGCTCACAACGCTATGTAAATTCTTGCGGTCTTGGGCAGAGCAGCTGCCATACCAAGCAGTGAAGCATCTGGATAGGGTGCTTTCAATAGTACATCCATAAAACTTGGTAAGAGTCAAAGAGTCATCGATGTTACAGCGCAGAAACAGAACCTTCGGTCCAACTCCTCCTTGCCAATCATATATCCTAAATTAATCGAGGCCCTTTTGCCAGCACTTGGCCCATTTCCCTCTAACCACTACGTATTCATGTACCCATCCAGATGCCTTTTAAATGCTGTAATTGTACTAGCCTCCACCACTTCCTCTGGCAGCTCATTCCATACACGTACCACTCACTTTGTAAAAAACGTTGTCCCTTAAGGTTTGTTTTAAATCTTTCCCTTCTCACCCTAAACATATGTCCTCTAGTTCTTGAGTTGTTAAGAACGTGCTGAATGTCTTTAGCCTCCAGAAGAAGTAGAGGCATTATTGCTTATCCAGATTTATTTCAATGTACCACCATCCCACATGCCCAAAAAGAACGGACTTTACAAATCTAATTGATGTGGACATGTAACAATTCTTCTATACTGTCCTGTGTATTGTGTTCTGAGAACTGGTCTGTCTCTGGCTTAAATATATAAATTAATTTGAATGTTAATCCCATACATATTAGATTGTGAGCAATAGTTTACATCTTCCCAATCAGGTTCATCCTAGTACAGGGTTAATTGGCCACGGATGTGGAGTGATTCAACTCATAACAAAATCTTCATTGCATTTTCCAGTGGGAGATCTTCCTTCAGGAGTGAAAGATCTGAAAAAGTCATAAATTCCAAAGACAATCATGCTTCTAATAGGTTCTGTTTGCAATGCTCCACATTCACAAGGTAAAGATGCATGAAATTTGTTGACAAAGTTGTCAGCAGGTTCTCATGGAAACTATATTCCTTTATTGACTCTTGCTCTGTTTATAATGCAACTAGTTCTTTAAAAATGACAACAATTTATGAACAAAAGGCACAAGTCTCTTCATTGACTGATTTCCTATTTATAACATGATCGCTAATAGTCCCACAGAATAAATAAGCTTTTCTACTTGCGATTTGGTATGTAGACTTGAAACAATTCTGTTGCTCATGATTTGCATTTTTCACACTGATCAACTTAATCCTCCATCTGATGTATCTGTAAGCTTTCAATCTGCCTGGATGTGTAATAACCTTCCCCATTTCTTTATCTAAATTAAATTGTTCACTTTTAATTCTGAAAGCTTTTTAAAATTATTTATATTCTACTGCACATCCAGCTCTTATGCCACAAGTTTAATGTGCAGCTTCCATTCAATTGCTGTAAAGCTTTTCAGAAAAATTCCAGTTGCAAGAAATTATTTTCTGAAATTATAATTACATTTTATTGATAAAGATGGATCTTATTAGCTATTATATTACAGAAGAGTGGTTGCTTTAATAGAGATTTAAATCTTCCATTTTCTCTTCTTCTTTGGAAAATGTTTTAAATTGTTTAAGCTTTCTTAAAATCTTCAAACTGTGAAGTTAGTCTCAATAAAGCCTTGGAAATTAATTTCAATAATTTGGAGACTGCAGAAATTTCTTATGTTGTCATTTCATCAATTTCAGATTTGAATATCAAGCATTAAGGTTGGTGATTGGCAAAAGGTTGACCCTTTTTGATGGTTTTCCTGAAGTTTTCAAACAAAAATGGACAACTCACACTATTTTGACTGCTTTTCCAATACATTCATGTGCTTCTTAACAGAAAACAAAGGCATTGTGGTATTTTTACATTTCCAGGTTACTTCAGAGCAACTAATTTTCCTCAAATTTTTTCCCTTTAGCTTTTAGATTCTAAACTCTCAAACAATGTTAATGACCTGAAGAAGTCTGAAATAATGTGTGATGGAAGGATCTTTCTGCAACTAGAGGAAACCCACACAGGCACGGGGAAAATGTGCAAACTCCACAGAGACAGTAACCCAAGGCTAGAATCGAACCCAGGTCCCTGGGCACTGTGAGGCAGCAGTGCCAGCCACTGTGCCACCCAAGTGTTTGACAAAATTCGATGTGGTGGACTGGTTAGCAAGGTTAGATCACACGGAGTAGTGGGAGAGGCAGCCATTTGGATACATAACTGGATTTAGGATAGGAGACAGTGGGGGCTGGAGGAGGGTTGCTTTTCGGAATGGAGACCAGTCGTGTGCCACAAAGATTAATGCTGGGTCCACTACTTTTTGTCATTTACATAAATGATTTGATATGAACATAGGAGGTATGGTTAGTAAGAGCGTAGATGACACCAAAATTGGAGGTGTAGTGGACAGGTAAGGAGGTTACCTCAGAGTACAATGGGACCTTGATCAGATGAACTGAGAAGCAGCCAATGGAGTTTAATTTTGACAAGTGTGAGGTGCTGATTTTGGTAGGACAAATTTGGACAGGACTTATAGACGTAATGGTGAGGTCCTGCTGAACAAAGAGACCTTGGAGTGCCGGTTCATCGTTCCTGGAAAGTGAAGTCACAGGTAGATACAATCGTGAAGGCAGCATTTGGTATGCTTGCCTTTATTGGTTAGTGCATGGAGTATAAACGTTGGGACGTCATGTTGTGGCTGTATAGGACATTGGTTTAGCAATTTTTGCAGTACTGCATGATCTTTCTCCTTTAGGAAGGATGTTGTGAAACTTGAAAGGGTTCAGAAAAGATTTACAAGGATATTGCCAGAATTTGATGGTTTGAGTTATTGGGATAAGCTGAATATGCTAGGGCTATTTTCCCTTCAGCATCGGAGGCTGAGGGGTGACCTTTTAGAGGATTATAAAATCATGAGGGGCATGTATAGGTTAAATAAGCACAGTCTTTTCCCCAGGATGTTAGAATCCAAAACTACAACGCCATAACTTTAGGGTGAAAGTGGGACAATTTGAAAGGGATGTAAGGGCCAACTTTTTCATGCCAAGGGTGGTATGTGTATGGAATGAGCTGCCAGAGGAAGTGGAGAAGGCTGGTACAATTACAGCATTGAAAAAACATCTGGAAGGGTATGTGAATAGGAAGGGATTAGGACAATATGGGCCAAATGTTGACAAATACAACTAGATTTATTTGGGATATCAGGGCATTTGGACTAAAGGGTCTGTTTTCTGTGCTGCATATCTCTATGACTCCATGACGTGAAGTTGACTGGGACATTGAACTGTGAGAAGGATGCAGTTTGGCTTCAGTGTGATTTGGACTTTCATAGTAATAGAAGCAAGAGTAGGCCATGTGGCTCATTGGGCCTGCCCCACCATTTATCCGGATCATGAATGACCTATCCATCATCTCAGTTCCTCCTACCAGCATTATCCTCATAACCCTTAATTCCCCTATATGCAAAAGCCCAACTGTGCCTCGAATATATTTAGTGAAGCTACCTCTGTTGCTTCCTTGGGCAGAGAATTCCATAGTTTCACTATTCTCTAGGAAAAGCAGTTCCTCCTCATTTCTATTCTAAATCTACTCTCCTTAAACTTGAGTTGTGAAGTCATGGAATGCGTTGCCAGTGGTGATGGTGGAAGCAGAGTATTAGGGACATTTAAGTGACTGCTGGACATGCACATGGATAGCAGTGAGTTGAGAGGTGCGTAGGTTAAATTATTTTATTTTACATTAGGATTAACTCTCGGCACAACATCGTGGGCCAAAGGGTCTGTTCTGTGTTGTACTTTTCTATATTCTATATTCTCATGGTGATTTTCACAAGAAAACAAATACTGAATTTAATAACATAACAAATATTGATTTTTCAAGCTTTCCAATTGTAAAATGCAGCATTTTCATCATAACTTACTTCTGGAGTCCAAAATTGATAGACTTCTCCAGATTGCAACTCTGCGTCTTCCTTGCAAAGTTATAAAATGTCAGGCTTCTTTCTCATTAGAAAGAGATACTGATGGCGGTTTAACCAGAGGTCACCACAATTCAGATGATAGGTGAAACAGAGCAAGAATCATTCAGGGTAACCTCGATTGTTGCAGGAATTGAACCCACACTCTTTACCATCACATGGCCAGGCAACTGAGCTATCTGAACCCCTGACTGCTGTTGTTGCCTCAGGAGCTGATTGGATCTTTTTTCCTTCTTAAATGCTGCTCAATTCTTAAAGAGGCACTCACTTCCTTAAGTGGAACTTTTGCTCTTCTCCTTCTCTTCAGATTGCTCTTGATTCATTGCACTGCTGGTGTTTTCTTAACTTACCAGTTTATGCCATTGGCACCATGTTGTGACAAATTCCAGCTGATGGCACCGAGTTGGAAGCAGGAATGTTGCCAGGTGTTCACTTCAAAGGTGTATGAAGCTATTGAAGAGAAAATGGACACTAATCTCTCTGAGTACATCTAAGGCTTACCAAATGGAATCCTTGGCAGAAGAGGCCCATTCTTGATTAACGAGCAGTTAATTGTTATAATTTTGTTATTTTGCTATTAAGTAGGAGTAGGATTTGACGACAATATATCTTGCCTAGTGCTAGTCTAGTCATCTCCTAAGAGATAGTAGCTATGTTTACCAACTGCAGTCCCTCCCAGGGACTATCACTTGTATCAGAGGATGGAGCCATACCAATATTCCTCAGTTGAAGCATTTCAATCCAAATGCCTTATTTAACAAAAGCTTCTGGATGCAATGTCTGTATTCGGCTGAGCAGAAACTTGCAGAACGTGAAGCTCTTCAAAACAAACTGTCCACTACCATCTCCAACTCATGCATCCACTCCTACTCTCTTGTAAACCATGTCACCAAGTGAAAACCCAATTTTCGATAACTGTAAACCACTAGTTTCTGAGCTGGTTTCATGTCTGTGTTGGCCTTGCGATAGTATACCCTAAGAGGGAATAATCTCCCCTGACAAGTCACTAGCATCTCATGCATAACATCAGCACACATCTTGATGAATGAATAAAGATATTGTGGGTGATTAAAAATATGAATGAATACCATCTGTTTTGAACTTCTAAGGTTTTCATGAGGCACATGTAAACAGCCAGTCAATATAATTGTGTGAGATATGCAATGTGGCTATCTAACATGGCTTTCATTCTATTATCAGGCTGTCAGACTCCCATCCACAGCTAGGTGTAAGACTGCTAGAGGGATACCTCTTGTTTCCTGGCTTTCCTGCTGTTGTTGCACTTGTTGTTCCTGCAAGGAGGGAATCAGGAGCTCCATGAGTGACAGCAATGGCATGTATTCGCCACAGTCAATGAAGATCATTCATTGAAGGTGTCTATGACAGAAACATTGCATAAAACTGAACAGTACAATGATGACAGATAGAAGTAGATGCACTGACAAAGAGTGACATGCACTTGCAAGTTAGCGTGAAGAGTTCTGACAAAAAGATCATTAACTGAAACGCCATTTTCAGTTTCTCACTCCACATATGCTGCATATTTCTAGCATTTTGGATTTTTAGTTAATTTTTCCAGTACCTGCACTATTTGGCCTTGGTGTTGGTGTGAAGCACAAGAGGCAGAGTGAAGAGATTGAAGGGACATATAGGACAAAACACTATTGCTCCAATTTTCCCTGCCTGCTTAGATCACTGAAGGGCTTCCTTCATTGGACTCAGGGCCTCCTTGTGCGTCTAGTAACCACATTGTCTTTATTTTCCTCATTAAGCTTCTTCTGCTCTTTGGTGGGGAATAGCATCTCAATCCAAGTCCTCAATGGCCCGCAGTACCCTGAAATGAAGTATCCCTCTCAACTCCACCCTTACGTTTCTTTCCTCTGTGAATGACAATTCCAACTGTTCCACTTTGCACAAAACTGGAATAACTGTGGATGCTGAAACCAGAAACGAAAACAGAAATTGTTGGAAAAACTCAGCAGATCTGACAGCATCTGTGGAAAAAAAGCAGAGTTAAGGGTTCAGATCCAGTGACCCTTCTTCAGAACTGACAGTAGCTAGGAAACATTTGGTATTTATGCAGAAGATAGGGTGGGAGGAGTGGGAGAGGAGTAAGTGATAGGTGGAGATAGACCCCAAAAGAGAGAGAAAAATAGTTGGACAGACAAAGGAGTGGGAAAGCTTGCTGAGTTTTTCCATCAATTATGTATCTGTTCCACTTTGCACATTTGGACTGGCTGCTGGAATACTCAAGTTCAGATTGCACTGGGCAAGTGATCATCATGACCGCAGATGTTAAATGCAAGGGAAACCCACATACCTATTATTAACAAAGTAGCTGCATTATCAAGCATCCAAGATGTGCACTGTATCCTGGAGTAAGCTCAGTTAGGGGGACACTGGTTTCCGATGCAATGACACTGCAACTAGCATCCGTTCAATTCCTGTAACAGCTGAGGTTACCATAATGGTACCTCCTTCTCACTCTCACCTCCAGGTTGAGGTATAGTGATCCCTAGCTTAAACTCACCACCAATCATCTCTCTTTGATAAGAGAGCTACCCACTATGGTCCTCTGGGATGATGGTGTCTTTACGTTTTCACACTCCTGAGTTTAGAACTTATTATCAGGACTCCTGCTCCCAGTACATCTGAGCATCAAAACCCACTGCAGTGTTTCCGTGGATTGTTTTGCAATTTAGTCCCTGAGGTGCAGGCCATGTTCTTTGATCCTACTCTGAAAGGATAACTTGTCATCATCTACATTACTGTTATTAGCATTCATGAGGGATTAGGTAATCATATCACTGCTCAGCCTTCTCGTTTCCATTGAGAACGTACTCAATTTGCATAGTTGCTCCTTACATTCGAACCCTACCTTCACCGTAATCATTCTGCTTGGTCTCTTTTATATTCAAGAACTACAAATATTCTCTGTGCACCAGAACCGCACACAACCCACGATTTTAAGTGCAGTTTTATGAAGTGACAGGATTATCTCGCTATGACCTGAATAGTAGTAAGTACCTTGAATCTGTTGAGTGGGGTCACAAAAGTGATATCTGGATCAGTGATGCTGGAAGAGCACAGCAATTCAGGGAGCATCCAACGAGCAGCAAAATCGACGTTTCGGGCAAAAGCCCTTCATCAGGAATAAAGGCAGAGAGCCTGAAGCGTGGAGAGATCAGCTAGGGGAGGGTGGGGGTGGGGAGAGAGTAGCATAGAGTACAAGGGGTAGCCACCCCTCCAACCGTAACAAGGACAGAACGCCCCTGGTGCTCACCTTCCACCCTACAAACCTCTGCATAAACCAAATCATCTGCTGACATTTCCGCCACCGCCACTTTCCCCTGCCACCGCAGGAACTGTAAAACCTGTGCCCACACCTCCTTCCTCACCTCTATCCAAGGCCCTAAAGGAGCCTTCCACATCCATCAAAGTTTTATCTGCACATCCACTAATATCATTTATTGTATCCGTTGCTCCCGATGCAGTCTCCTCTACATTGGGGAGACTGGACGCCTCCTAGCAGAGCGCTTTAGGGAACATCTCCGAGACACCCACACCAATCAACCAAATCGCCCCGTGGCTCAACATTTCAACTCCCCCTCCCACTCTGCCGAGAACATGGAGGTCCTGGGCCTCGAAGGGCTTTTGCCCAAAACGTCGATTTTGCTGCTCGTTGGATGCTGCCTGAATTGCTGTGCTCTTCCAGCACCATTGATCCAGAATCTGGTTTCCAGCATCTGCAGTTATTGTTTTTACCTCACAAAAGTGATATTTAAACCTGTGTTTTTTCTATCATTGTGCACTTTTACCAAGAGCAGCATCAGCACAGACAGCTGCCCATCCAGCAGCAGTGGGAAGTCAATCAGGATATTTTCCAGCCAATCCATTGTTTCTCCAGAGAAGACCAGGAGCCCTGTGGTGTGCACAGATTGTTGTTTTAATTCACTTACGAGATGCGGGCATCGCTGGCATTTATTGCATGTCCTCAATTGTCCATAAGACAGTGGAGTCAACCATATTGCCTTGGGCGTGGAATCACACAGACCAAACCAAGAAAGAATGACACATTTCATTCTCTGAATGGCAATAATAAACCAAATGGAATCTTAGAACAATTGACATGGTCACCATTAAGCTAGCTTTTATTCCAGATTTTTATGGAATTCAAAGTTCACCATCTACCATGTGGGATTCAAACCCACTTTAATCTGGGGTCCTGGATTATACTAGTCGAGTAACATTACCACTATGATGCTGCCTCCCCTCACCCACACACAGGAACCAAGCACAAAGTGGGAGAACTCACCAGCTCTAACATTATGGGATTTGCAAATAATCAGAAGATAATGGAAGTCAAGGTTAGGTGGAGATCTGCCTTTGCGGGAGTCCTCTGCCATTGAACAGAGAGCGCCTTCCATTAATAAAATCATTCCTGTTCTTTCCTCCTCATCTCCCTTTCACATCACATGTCAAAGTGCAGGCCATCAGGCTCCCAATTGACTCTCCTAGCTGCAGCTCACCCACTGTCCCTAACTGGACAGCAAACATGAAGAGAGTTTACCAGTTGGGGTGCTTCACATAAAACTAATGCAGTAAGCATTCTGCCAAAACATGAGGCTGGGAACTGGAAACACTCCAAACCATCTGGTCCCCAGTGCTTATTGCAAAATACAGCACAGTAAATTGGCTCAATACAGCCAGTCCCAACAGTTGATTAATTCTAATCAGTGCAAGAGCTTCAAGTTATTGTTAACCAGAACCCCTGGATCTCCTGCCACTTTCTCTGCACATTTCTTTGCCCCATTTAAGCAAAAGTCACTTATTTGATTTTTTTTGCCTCCCCCGTGAGGCACTTCACATTTCTCCACATTTCATTTGCCATCTGTCTGTCTAATTCCAGAGTGTATTGAAGTCTGTGCCAGCTTGTCTTGTTCAGCCTTCAGAGTCTACCACCTTCATTAGCTTTATGTCATCTGCAAATTTAGTCACTGAGCTGGTGACTCCCAGCTTCAGATTGTCTGAAAAAATAGAAAACAAAACAGATCCCAAAACAGATTTCAGTGGGACCCCACTAAGATTATTCTCTCAGGCTGATCACAACCCCTGTAGTACACCATTCTTTGCTCTGCATTAACTAGACAATTATATATTCAGTGTGAAAGAGTTCCACTTGTTCACATTTTAGTTTTAACCAACTGTCTGCAGCAATAAAGGAGTCTGAGGGTCTTTCATTATGTATGAGTTATGACAGGACCAAAGCCCTCCCTCATCTCCAATTATTTTATTGGTATGAAGCTACTTGGCAGGAAAAACAGACAGATTTTGTGATAAAAAGTAATGGTAAGGCACACAAGATTCAAACTTCCAAACAAAATCAAACAGCAACATCAGGCACACGCTGTTAAATGCAGAAATCTGAAATCTGCTCTACAATTCTGTGATTCTC
The DNA here is from genome assembly GCF_004010195.1 of Chiloscyllium plagiosum. Classification (NCBI taxonomy): domain Eukaryota; kingdom Metazoa; phylum Chordata; class Chondrichthyes; order Orectolobiformes; family Hemiscylliidae; genus Chiloscyllium; species Chiloscyllium plagiosum. The sequence continues at coordinate 72,422,817 of NC_057720.1, read as the reverse complement.
CAACACACTTCCCAAAGATGGCATTTCACCCACCCAGAGTGACCACACTGAAGTACACAGAATGATTGACATGAGGTTAATTTGTCTGTCTATCTGCAGGGGATTAAAAATGCCAGACTTTCAGATGGAGGCTGGAACAGGGGAGGCTATGACATTATTGCCAAATTATTAATCTGGAGATCCAGGTGAAGTTCTGGAGAACTGTGTCTGAATCCCAATATGACAGACAGCAGGATCTGAATTCAATAAAATGAATCTGTAATTAAAAGTCTAATGATGACTATGAATCCATTGCTGATTGGCAGGAATACCCCATCAGGCTCACCAATGTCTTTCAAGGAAGGAAACTGCCATCGTATATGTGAGTCCAGACCTACAGCAATGTGGTTGACTCTTAACTGCTCTCTGGGCAATTCGGGATTGGGCAATTAGTGTTGGCCTGGCCAGCAATGCCCACATCCTGAGAATGAATAAAAACTCTCAAGAGCGTGACCTGGATAGCATACATTCTTCAAGGAGAAAGTGAGGTCTGCAGATGCTGGAGATCAAAGTTGAAACTTTATTGCTCTTCAACCAAACATCGACTGCACTAACAGGAAAGAACATGACTGCGAAACCTTTGTTTTTTTTTGCTCTGTGAGGGTAGAATGGATATGTTTGCGTTGAGGCCAGGTTTGGATGGTACGAGACCATAAGGCATCAAGCATCCTTGAATGAATATGCAAACAATTGTTAAATCAGACATGCAACAACTAACAGCACTAGGTATTTATAGGTATCAAAGCATAATTACAATTGTGCTGCCCATATGTCTTGAGAGGATTTTTGTTTGTTGCCTTTCCTTATGTCTAGGCATTGGCCTGCAGTCTGGAGCTGGAATGGGAGCAGCCTGCTCTGCTCTGCCTATAAGCCTGGAGGATTTGGGCCCACAAGCCTGGGAGGTATCTGGAGCTAAAGGACCCAGACACACTCAGTTCCTACAGGGTTGTGGATGGCGGGCTGAGTGAAGCAGCCCTGGACTGCCCTGAAAGGAGACTACTGGAGAGCAGTGGGTGGCTCCTCTTCTGGTTGGGTGCCTAATGGCTCCTTAAGAGGAAGAAGCACCCAGAGTGAGGCCAAGGTCCCTCATGACACGACCAGATCATACTTCCATGCCTAACCTAGACAGAGAACCACTGAGGTGGAAGTCTGTGACCTAGGGAAGGGTGCAGGAGAAGATTTGCCTGTGCATCCTCTGGGAAATCTGTGCTTTCTGAAGAAGCGATGGATCTTCTTCCTCAGAGGAAGAGCCAACAGCCTCATTGGGACAGCAGCTACATGGCTGCCAATGGTGCCTGCATTCGAGAAGAAAGGCCATCAACTGTGCAATAAGTTAGAAGCTTGAGCACATTAAAAGACATGTAGACAACAGTGACTAAACAGAAGATGTTTGGAGATAGAGAAGGGTCTAAGCATGAGGAAAATCAGCTTAATACAATGGAAAAGGTTGATTTGAATGCTGAGGATAGAAATTGAGAAAATAAAATGGACTGCAATATTTGCTAAAAGCAACATGAAACAAGTATTAAAAGTGGTGTTGAAACTCAGGGAAACATATATTTGCCTAAAAGGAAAGAACAATTTGAATACTAGTGAGAGTCACTGAAATTGATTAGGACAGAAAAATAAATTAATAGTGATGGACAACCATAGCACAAAATAGTTAATTGGTTTCTCTTGGCATCCCCAGATGACCAGCCTCTGGCTTGTTAAACCATTTTCTCTTCATATTGGGGGGTGAAAAATTGAATGTCAGCTCCACAGCTAGTTCAGTAGCTGTACTAACAGTGATGGCGCCGGAACATAGGTGGTGAGGTGTCTCAACTGAGTGAATGGAAAGCAGAGAGTGCAGGAAGGTTTTGTATTTAGCTTAAAAAGGTGTAATTAAAATGAGGTGAGTTTCAGATGATCACTTGAGAATGGGCCATTGTGGGAAAATCTCTATGAAAGTCCCCAACAATAAGACTCAGCCAAAAACAAAGGGAATATTCAGTCCACTGTGCAGGACTGCAGGGAAAAAGCACCAAATTATAACACAAAACACTCGTTACGGTACTAAGTTTGAATGTGTGTTTGAGAGCTGTACTGCAACAATCTAAGATTCTGTTAATTGCTTCACCTGAACAGGGATAGAATCCAGGTCAGAGTGGAAATTGTAAACAGGGAGGTGGCAAAGGCTTTACCTTAGAAAGGGAAGGGTCTCATAGAAAGGTAGCCAGCCTGTATGTAAACAAATCAAGGCAGGAGAACACAGGCAAAAGAATAATATAGGGAAGGACATGGATGGTAAAGGAAGAAAGTAAGGTTGTAGAAAAGGCATCGGAAAGGACACCAAAAACTATTGAAGAGGATATCTGATCAGAAGTGAGTTAATTTGTGTGTACAGCCCTGGATACAGTGTTTGCAATAAAAACATAAGACAGCTGGAAAGAATTGAGAGTGGAAAGGAAGCAGACGGAATAGGAATTACCGAGATAAGCCTACAGAAAAGTCAGGACACTGAATTCAACATCGCAGGGTATAACTGGGGAAAAAGAAGAGAGGTTTAGTAGCTGCATCTAGGAGAACAACATAATGGCAACAGAAAAAAGTCTCAGCTCTCAATAAGACAGAATAGAATCCATATTCATACACATAAAAGATACATTAACAATATTAACTGAACCAAACGCACAGGTAAAGAGACAAAGAACATAGTTCCTTCAATATATGCAATATTTCTTTCTAAAGGCAGTAAGTGAAAAGTCTATCAAGGTGGCCCAGTAATGATGGATGAATCAGCAAATAGAGAAGTAAAAAGAGAGGAACATCTAGACGACAGTGACCAAACAGAATACACTTGAAAATAGAGAAGAGCACAAACATGAGGAAAATCAGGTTAATATACTGGGAAAAGGCTGAGATGCTGAGGATAGAAATTGGGAAAATAAAAGTGGACTACACTATGGGCTGAAATAATGGAAAAATACTAAAAATGGTGTTCAAACTCTGGGAAAAATATGTTTGCCTAAAATAACAATTTCAATACTAGTGAGAGTCCCTGGAATGAATTAAGACAGAAAACAATTGAGGTTTGGGACCAAGGTACATTACATGCACTGGCTGCCAGATATGAGGAAATAAAAAGATTTCAGGAGAAAAATCAAAAACCTAAAGAGGAAGGCAAAAGAAACTGTGAAACTAAATTATCAAGAAACATAAAGTAGTAAAATCCGTTGTGGGCATATTCAGAAGATAAAGGGAAAACTGTGAACATGACCATTAGGGATAGACAGGATAAAATCACCGCTAACTAAAGAGGGATGGCAAAACCATGAAATAATATACTGATATAACATCATATTGATACTTACTAGTGCAGGCCTAAAATTGAATGATGAGACTAAACAATTTGAAGTAAGTGCATTTAAAACAAATAGGGTACACTGAATAAACTAAGTGCATCAATAAGTGAAAATGAACTAAGTGGAGGTAAAACCCCTCAATCAAATTGATTGTATCCATATATTTAACAAAGACTCTAGGGAGGCGATAGCATAGGTATTACTATTCACATTTAATAATTAGAAAAAGGAGCAGTGCCAGAGGACTCATAGATACTAATGCAATTCATTTAAAACCTGACAGTTCGGTATGAAAACAGAGTTCTGAGGAAGAGTCACTGGACCTGAAACATTAACTGATTTACCTTCACAGATGCTGCCAAACCTGCTGAGCTTTCCCAACAACTTCTGTTTTTGTTTCTGATTTACAGCATCTGCAGTTTTTTTTAATTAATGCAATTTAAGTACGTACTTGGCAAGCAAGTTATAGACCAGTCAGATTAACAGCAAAAGTAGAAAACAAACAATGAAATCCTTACCGGGGGGAGAAAATAAGAAAATCAAGAAACAAGAAATAATGACTAGCTGGTATGCATTTCAAAACAGAAAATCTTGCTTGGCCAATTTTTTTTTTTGAGGAGATAACAGAGTAATGAGAATGCAGAAGATATTATCTGGATTTTCAAAATTCCTTCGACAAATGTCCCATTAAAAAAAAAAGAACAGAGAATATAGAGTCAGGACAAGTGGGAGAATGGTCTGCAACTGGCTTCAAAGAAGGAAGAAAGTTGGAATAAAGGGTGGAGGAGGTGGAAAGTGGTGCTCCATAAGGAAGAAAGCTAGGACTATTACAGTTCCCAATTTAATTTACAATTAGGATTCTGAAATCAAAAGCTTAACTTCTAAATTTGCAAATGACAAATTGGGCAGATAGCCAACACTGGAGTGCACAACAAAATTACAAGACATTAATGAACTTGCAGAAAGAGCAAGTAATTGGCAAATTAAGTTCAATGCAAATAATGAGAAAATAATGAAATAAAGTTTGGCAAGAAGTCTAGGAGGATCACATCGATTGAAAGTTGCAAGTCTAGTCGGTGCATTGGAACAAGGAGAACTTAAAGCACAAATTACATTTTGTCACAAAAGTGCGCCACAATTTGTCGAATCCACAGGAACAATAAAAGCAAGCTAAATATCATGTGGGATTCTTTTTAATGTAAAAGTAAGGAAGTTAAGTGAAACATATATCAAACCTTGATTAGGAATACTGTGTAGCTCTTGTTGCCAAATAATTAAAAATGATATAAAGGTGGAGAGATTAGGATAAAACCAGAAATACATAGGTATACATATCAAGCAAGGCTCTGAAAGGTTGCATCACTTTTCTTTTGGAAATTAGAGTAAGGAATGATTTAGTGGACTTTTATGATTTTGTTCAAGTGGGTATGAAGAGAATGCTCCCGATTTAGGGAAAGAGGATAACAGCCAATAATGCAAGAAGGCTAGTCACCAATAAACGAACAGGCAGTTCTGAATATATTCTTTTTTACTCTATAAATATTGAACATGGAGTGGTTGAACAGAAAAGTATAGACACATTTTATGGAGAGCTAATACAAGGGAGATGGGAATGAATGATTATGGTGGTAGATTTTGAGGAGAGATTGGAGAAGGCCCAATTGCATCGTTAATGTTAGTGTGGAAGGGGCAGACCAAATGTCTTGTTTCTTTGCCTTATATTATATACAATCCTTTGTGACCTGATTTGATGATAATTCAATATTCCACTTTACACTCTCTGCTACTCATAACAATTCTTCAGTTGGAATAAGATGATTTCTTATTTGTCCAATTAACGTATGTGTAAGGGACGTTGTGTTTTTGGGATGGTGGATTGACAGGCCATGCATCTCCCACCCACAGCTTCCAACCTCATAGTTCAGGTACCCTGCACCGCCCGATTCTATCTCCTACCTAAGATGCACAAGCCTGACTACCCTGGCCAACCCATCGTCTCAGCCTGCTCCTGCCCCATCAAACTCATCTCCACCTACCTCAATTACTATCTTATCCCCCAGGTCCAGGAACTCCCCACATACATTTGAGACACCACCCACACTCTCCACCTCATCCAAGACTTCCGTTTCCCTGTCCCCCAAAGCCTCATCTTCACCATGGACATCCAGTCCCTCTACACCTCCATCCATCATGACCAGGGCCTCCAAGCCCTCTGTTTCTTCCTCTCCCAACATCCCCTCCTTACCCTTCCACTGACACTCTCATTCGTTTGGCTGAACTGGTCCTCACCCTCAACAATTTCTCCTTCGAATCCTCCCACTTCCTCCAGATGAAAGGTGTAGCCATGGGCATCCGCATGGGCTCCAGCTATGCCTGTTTCTTTGTCGGCTACATAGAACAGTCTAACACTGGCACCACTCCCCACTCCTTCCTCCGCTACATTGATGACTGCATCAGCACCACCTCGTGCTCCCGCGAGGAGGTTGAACAGTTCATCAACTTCACCAACACATTCCACCCGACCTTAAATTCACCTGGACCATCTCTAACACCTCCCTCCCCTTCCTAAACCTCCCCGTCTCCATCCATGAGGACCAACTCAACACTGACTTTTTTTTTTACAAACCCACCAACTCCCACAGTTACCTGCGTTACACCTCCTCCCACACCACCTCCTGCAAAAATGTTATCCCGCATTCCCAATTCCTCCGCCTCTGCCGCATCTGCTCCCAGGAGAACCAGTTCCATTACAGAACACACCAGATGGCCTCCTTCTTTAAAGACCAAAATTTCCCTTCCCACGTGGTTTATGATTCCCTCCAGCACATCTTATCCAGGTCCCACACCTCCACCCTCGAACCCCATCCCTCCAACCGCAACAAGAACAGAACCCTCCCTGGTCCTCACCTTCCACCCCACCAACCTCCACATAAATCACATCATTTGCCGACATTTCCGCCACCGACAAATGGACCCCACCACCAGGGATATATTTCCCTCCCCACCCCTATCCGCTTTCAGCAAAGACCATTCCTTCCGCAACTACCTGGTTAGGGCCACGTCCTGTAACAACCCATCATCCCCTCCTAGCACCTTCCCCTGCCACCACAGGAATTGAAAAACCTACGCCCACATCACCTCCCTCACCTCCATCCAAGGTCCCAAAGGAGCTTTCCACATCCATCAAAGTTTCACCTGCACTTCCATAAATGTAATTTATTATATTAGTTGCTCCCGATGCAGTCTCCTCTACATTAGGGAAACTGGATGCCTTCTTGCAGAGCGCTTTAGAGAACATCTCCAGGACACCCACATCAATCAACCCCACCACCCCGTAACCGAATATTTCAACTCCCCCTCCCACTCTGCTGAGGACATGCAGGTCCTGAGCCTCCTCCATCGCCACTCCCTCACCATCCGATGACTGGAGGAAGAATGCCTTAACTTCCGCTTCGGGACCCTTCACCTCCAGGGCATTAATGTGTACTTCACCAGTTTTCTCATTGCCCCTCCCCCCATCTTACCGCAGTTCCAACCTTCCAGCTCAGTATCACCCTCATGACCTGTCCCAATTGTCAATCTTCCTTCCCACCCATCTGCTCCACCCTCCTCTCTGACCTATCACCTTTACCCCCACCTCCATCCACCTATTGCACTCTCAGCTACCTTCTCCCCAGCCCCAGGCCCCTCCTATTTATCTCTCCTAGCCTCATGCCTGATCAAGGGCTCCGGCCTGAAACACGTTGATTCTCCTGATCCTCAGGTGCTGCCTAACCTGCTGTGCTTTTCCAGCAACACACTCTCAACTCTGATCTCCAGCATCTGCAGACCTCACTGTCTCCTAAACCGCACATCAGCCCATGAAACGTCTAAGGGTTCAGTGCAAATTTAATTAAATGGCTGATACAATTTGTTTGCTGCCAAGAGGAACATGCGTGGACAGATTGATACCTCTCATCTACCACAGGCATAAAAATCAATTGTGCGCTGTGTGTGCACAGGACAGACTGGTACCTCTCATCTACCACAAGTATGAAAATCAATTGCATGGACTGCATCTGAAGTTAAGTATATTAAATATGCAAAATATACAGATACTTCTTTTTATAAACAGTTTAAAGAATATTGTGTTTGTGTTGGCTGTGATACGTTTGCAACAGCAGTGTTAAATTCAAATGTGAGCATAATTTGTTGAAAAGGAATTGCTGTTCACATCCTGAAAACTGAACAAAGAGCGAATGACAGAATCTTATAATTGAAGTGTTAAGAATGAAAGAGAGACCCTCAAAATCAAAAAGGAAAACAACTGCAAGAAGTACAGAAAAGTGATGTGGAGAATCTGTTATAATTAGGGAAGTTGCAAAGGAGCAGAGGTTGAAGGATAATAAAACATTTATTTCAAACACCTAACAAACAAGATCTGTAACGCCAAGCATAACCACTGCTGTAAACAGAATGTTTTGTATGAACAGGAGTCAAACTGTATTAATAAATGAACATACACTTTATGCTCACTGACAGTCAGATAATGCATTATTTTGAAATAAGTGGTATTTAATATTATGGACAGCGTAACATCAGGGCCAAAGACTTCCAATTGCTAAATAGTTCCAGGTCGATTTTTAAATTCATTATTATGCAGAATTAATTAATTGTATTTTTGTTTTGGTTGTAATCAACCTGTTACACCTTTGGAACATGTATATTATATACGTATTTTGTTTGGTTTAGAGATTTTATCTGTTACTAGTTTAAAGAGGTGAAAATAAGCAACACATCAAAAGAGCATACAAGGCAAGCTAGATATGAAGAAGGCCTTGTTTTTCAAGATGTAGCCAGATGTGCAGTCAACAGCAGAGTACAACCACAACAACTTTCCCAATCTGAATCTGAAGCAAAAATGAACCTGAGCCTCCTCAATGCTACTTCCAATAATCTAGATGACAGAGCCATCAATGTTATCATCACTTAACAGAAACAGCTGCAGAAAGGGTAATTTGCCAATTCTCAGCTTCTGGAATGAGCAGCCCATTTTCTCCAGCCTTCCTGTACTTCACCAATCAGAGCATTTTCAATCAGTGTTAGACTTTCCACAAGATTTGGTTCCAATCTCAGTACAAGTCTTGGTTTCCTTGGTAACTCAGACTGTTGCAATTTCCTTTCTCAGGTTTCCTTTCCAATTCGGATCTGTCTCAAAAACTACATGTTTTACAACTATCCATTGCATCACAGTGCATGCAGAAACCTAGGAATTGCCATGAGTGTTTCAGTGCTCCTCAGCAGATGAGCTATTAAGGATTCCACCACCTCCCTTCCCTCAACCTATTAAATAACACCCACCAGACTTCAATCAATGGGAAATTTATATATGACAAACATTTTTACTTCTTGTGGCTGTTAATTCACTGGAGAAAACACTGTAAAACACTGAAGGAGGTGTATCAGGCCTTTTGACAACACATTGACAGATTTTGGTCACCATGAACTTAGGTTTGATGTCAGGACCCAATGCAGGAGGGCAACTGCAGCAATCTACTTCGCAGGAAACTAATAAGGAGGCATTGTCAGTCACACCATCAAACCACAGATGCCAAGCTTTCTCCTTGGTTTTGAGGGTTAGCCGCGCTGTAGCCTCAACAGCATCATCATGGGGAGGGAACCACTGTTGAGACAGCAACGGAAGAAATGGCCTACTTGAAGAGGTCACCTCAAAAGAGGCGGCAGAGCCAGAGCCAGAGCCAGGGCCAGGGCCGGGCAAGCCCTGGTGATCAGAGAAGTGATTACACAGACAGCAGTGCACTCGCCCCGTCGCCAAAGGTACCCACCACCCTCCCCGCCTGAAAGCCATTTAGAGATCGCCTTCATTCAGTTATTCAGTTGACAGCTTCCTGCCACTCAGTAGCCCAAAGCTGTATCTCTAGAATGCAATGACATGATCTGAAGAAGCAAATGTGGCAGCCAGCTCCTAATGCCAAACCGAGATGTCAGTTAAAATTGTTACATCTCACCAGGATAGCAAGCTGGAGCTCAGCACCACTATTCCCAGAGTTGTCAAAAAAAACCTAAAGGACACACAAATTTCTCCCGTTTGACTGTCTTTTAGACCCAGGGTGATAGAAAGACTAGACCCTGTTTCTGCACTTAAACAGGGACTAATGTTTCTATGGCCAGCAGCGAAAAAAGCAGAATGGTGTGTTGCTTCCCTGGTGCCAGGATCAAGGATGTCTCAGAGAGGGTGCCGAATATTCTCAAGGGGAAGAGGGGCCAGCAAGAGGTCATTGTCCACATAGGAACCAACGACATAGGAAGGGAAAAGGTTGAGAGGGAAGGGAAAAGGGGAAGAGAGAGTTGGGCAGAAATTTAAAAAGGAAGTCCTCGAGAATAGTAATATCTGGATTACTCCCAGTGCTACGATCTAGTGAGGGCAGGAATAGGAGGATAGAGCAGATGAATGCATGGCTGAGGAGCTGGTGTATGGAAGAAGGATCCACATTTTTGGATCGTTGGAATCTCTTTGGGGTAGAAGTGACCTGTACAAGGAGGACGGATTGCACATAAATTGGAAGGGGACTAATATACTGGCAGGGAAATTTGCTAGAGCTGCTCGGGAGGATTTAAACTAGTAAGGTGGGGGGGTGGGACCCAGGGAAATAGTGAGGAAAGAGATCAATCTGAGACTGGTATTGTCGATAACAGAAGCGAGTCAAACAGTCAAGGCAAGCAGGGACAAGGTAGGACTAATAAATTAAACTGCATTTATTTCAATGCAAGGGGCCTAACAGAGAAGGCAGGCAAACTCAGGGCATGGTTAGGAACCTGGGACTGGGATATCATAGCAATTACAGAAACATGGCTCAGGGATGGGCAGGACTGGCAACTTAATGTTTCAGGATACAAATGCTACAGGAAGGATAGAAAGGGAGGCAAGAGAGGAGGGGTGTGGCATTTTTGATAAGGGACAGCATTACAGCTGTGCGGAGGGAGGATATTCCTGGAAATGCATCCAGGGAAGTTATTCGGGTAGAACTGAGAAATAAGAAAGAGATGATAACCTTATTGGAATTGTATTATAAACCCCCTAATAGTCAGAAGGAAATAGAGAAACAAACTTGTAAGGAGAGCTCAGCTATCTGTAAGAATAATAGGGTGGTTATGGTAGGGAATTTTAACTTTCCAAACATGGACTGGGACTGCCATAGTGTTAAAGGTTTAGATGGAGGGGAATTTGTTAAGTGTATACAAGACAATTTTCTGATTCAGTATGTGTATGTACCTACTAGAGAAGGTAAATGGGAAAACTTCAGAAATGAGATAACGAGAATCCAGAGAAAGTATATTCCTGTCAGGGTGAAAGGAAAGGCTTGTAGGTATAGAGAATGCTGGATGACTAAAGAAATTGAGGGTTTGGTTAAGAAAAAGAAGAAAGCATATGTCAGGTATAGACTGGATAGATCGAGTGAATCCTTAGAAGAGTATAAAGGAAGTAGGAGTAAGGGAAGAGGGAAATCAGGAGGGCAAAACGGGGACATGAGATAGGGCAAAACAGAGGACATGAGATAGTTTGGCAAATAGAAATAAGGAGAATCCAAAGTGTTTTTACAAATATATTAAGGACAAAAGGGTAACTAGGGAGAGAATAGGGGCCCTCAAAGATCAACAAGGCGGCCTTTGTGTGAAGCCACAGAAAATGGGGGAGGTACTAAATGAGTATTTTGTATCAGTATTTTCTGTGTAAAATGGAGATGGAAGATATAGACTGGAGGGAAATTGATGGTGACATCTTACAAAATGTCCATATTACAGAGGAGATGGTGCTGGATGTTTTGAAACGCATAAAGGTAGATATATCCCCAGGACCTGATCAGGTGTACCCTAGAACTCTGTGCGAAGCGAGAGAAGTGATTGCTGGGCCTCTTGCTGAGATATTTGTATCATTGATAGTCACAGGTGAGGTGCCAGAAGATGGAAGGTTAGCTAAATTGGTGCCACTGTTTAAGAAGGGTGGTAAGGACAAGCCAGGGAACTATAGACGAACGAGCCTGACATCGGTTGTAGGCAGGTTGGTGGAGGGAATCCTGAGGGACAGGATGTACATGTATTTGGAAAGGCAAGGACTGATTAGGGATAGTCAACATGGCTTTGTACATTGGAAATCATGTCTCACAAACTTGATTAAGGTTTTTGAAGATGTCACAAAGAGAATAGATGAGGGCAGAGCAGTAGATGTGATCTATATAGTCTTCAGTAAGCCATTCAACACGGTTTCCCATGGGAGACTGGTTCGCAAGGTTAGATCTCACGGAATACAGGGAGAACTAGCCATTTAGATACAGAACTGGCTCCAAGGTAGAAGGCAGAGGGTAGTAGTGGAGGGTTGTTTTTCAGATTGGAGGCCTGTGACCTGCAGAGTGCTACAAGGATTGGTGCTGGGTCCTCTACTTTTTGTCATTTACGTTACTGATTTGGATGCGAGCATAAGAGGTACAGTTAGTAAGTTTGCAGATGACACCAAAATTGGAGGTGTAATGGACAGCGAAGAAGGTTACCTCAGAGTACAACAGGATCTTGATCAGACGGGCCAATGGGCAGGGAAGTGGCAGATGGAGTTTAATTCAGATAAATGTGAGGTGCTGCATTTTGGGAAAGCAAATCTTAGCAGGACTTATAAACTTAATGGTAAGGTCCTAGGGAGTGTTGCTGAAAGAGACCACGAAGTGCAGATTCATAGCTCCTTGAAAGTAGAGTCACAGGTAGATTGTTGCCAGGGTTGGAGGATTTGAGCTATAGGGAGAGGCATAACAGGCTGGGGCTGTTTTCCCTGGAGCATCGGAGGCTGAGCGGTAACCTTACAGAAGTTTACAAAATTATGAGGGGCATGGATAGGGTAAATAGGCAAAGTCTTTTCCCTGGGGTGGGGGAGTCCAGAACTAGAGGGCATAGGTTTAGGGTGAGAGGGGAAAGATAGAAAAGAGACCTAAGGGGCAACATTTTCACACACAGCGTGGTACGTGTATGGAATGAGCTGCCAGAGGAAGTAGTGGAGGCTGGTACAAATGCAACATTTAAGAGGCATTTAGATGGGTATATGAATAGGAAAGGTTTGGAGGGATATGGGCCGGGAGCTGTCAGGTGGGACCAGATTGGGTTGAGACATCTGGTCGGAATGGACGGGTTGGACCAAATGGTCTGTTTCTATGCTGTACATCCCTATGACTCTATAAATTGCAGGTAAAGCATCATGAATCATCAACATTCAAGGCTAGTGTCAAAACTCTAACCCCACTTATGAAACACCCCTGCACTCAGACATAGACAAAAAGACACAAAACAACATGGGCATATGGACTGAGGGAAAGACAAGGAAGGCAGTTCAATAGCCACTGCCTTCAGGGCGTACTGAGAAGATTGTTTTGGCTTATCAGGACTTGCCGCTCCTTCATCTTCCATCATCAGGTTCATTTGCAATAAGAATCTGCCTGGAAGCATTAGGAATGGAACAATCTACTACTGACACAAACTGCACTTTTTTTAAATGCAGCATAAAACCTTAAATCATAGATGGAAAGCAAATCACTGCCACTCAAAGCTATGACCATAATTTTATTTACATTTCTTTATCTGACGCCTTCTTTTTTGTTCATTTCTAAAATATATTTACTGTTAAAAATGGTATTAGGAATTGCTGTTCTCAGAACTAAAGTAAGACTCTCAAATCTCTGTTTTCGTTCTGATACATGATCTTTGATGTCTGCTCCAATGTTCAATTAAGTTTACTCTCTGCAAATATCAGAGACTTCTAGCGTCAGGGCAGATGGTGGCATTGTGGTGATGTGAATGTATCAATCCAAAAGCTCAGGTTAATCTGCGATAACACGGGTTCAAATTCCACCATAGAACCTGGGGAAATTTAAATTCAAATACTAGAATCTAGAACTGAAAATTAGACTCAGTAATGGTGACCAAAAAATGCTTATCGATTGTTAAAAAAGCTAAGGGAAGGAAATCTGCCATCCTCACTACCTCGGACTCCAAACGCACAGCAACAGTTAGCTGCTCTCAGAAGTCATTGGCAAGACATTCAGACATATCACTCAGACATATAATTTGGTAAATTTATTTTTTCATGGATGCCAGCTAAAAACAAGTGCTCTTAGAACACAGGAAACGTACTTACACGCTAATTTCTTTTTTAAGTCACAACTCCAGCTGTAATAACAATTACTGCCTTTTAGCTAACACATCTCTGTATGAGCAGATTGCAGTTTACATTTTTCTACATAGTATTTATCACATTGTCAATCACTAAGGAAGCAACATTGCTGCTATGTTAATGGAGTTGTTCTCTGTTCACGAAGACCTGCAAGGTACAATTCATTTGCTAAAAGGACAACAACTAATGAAACAGGAACAATTTTCACACCTCAATCTTACTTTGCTTCGATTTCTACACACTGGGATATCTGCAGAAAGGTATTCCTCTTTGTCTAAAATGCTTTCATGATATGAAAAGTGCTGTAAGAGAAGCACTTACCACTGATAGAAAGCTACTGCATTATTTATTTTCAATGCAAGTATAGCACTTCCATGATGCTAACTACTGGGATCTCAATGGCCGAGCAGTAACTGTCTTTCTGAACATTACATACGGCGATGAAATCCACTTCTTATAACCAGTTCAGACTGTACAATCCAACATCCAGGGAACAGGTAATTACAGACGGTTGCTGCCTTTGACTGTTCCGAAATGTTATAGTTACATTCAATTCCGGAACAAGAGCAGGACTGGTTATGAAGTTTTCCATAAATCACTCAATAATTGATAAAGACGCCAGAAAAGGTACAGCAGGTCAGGCAGCATCCAAGGAGCAATGCAGTCAACGTTTCGGGCAGGCCCATTCTTCAGGTCTGGGGAAGGGGAAAGGGGCTGAGAGATAAATGGGATGAAGGGAGGGTGGGGCTAGGGGACAGGTAGGCAATAGGTGGGAGGTAATGGTGATAGGTCAGTTGGAACAATGGAGCAGATAGGTGGGAAGGACGATGGACAGGTAGGTCAGGTCAAGAGGGCAGATTTGAGTCAGAGGGTTGGATCTGGTGCGGGGTGGGGGGAGGGGAGATTTAGAAACTGGTGAATTTAATGTTGATGCCGTGTATAGGCTCCTCAGGTGGAAGATGAGGTGTTCCTCCTCCAGTTTGCAAGTGGCCTTGTGTAGGTGGTGGAGGCAGCCCAGAATGGACACCACCTCTACTAAGTAGCTGACGGAATACTAACCTGGAGGTAATGTTGTCACTTTACTGCATCTGTCTCAAAGACTGGACTGTCTGTCCAGTGAGGATCAATGTTTCGGACGTAAGCCCTTCATCAGGGATCTTGATGAAGGGCTTATGCGCGAAATGCTGATTCTCCAGCTCCTCGGATGCTGCCTGGCCTGCTGTGCTTTTCCAGCACCACTCTCTTGGCTCTAATCTCCAGCATCTGCAGTCCTCACTTTCTTCTATGTCATCAGAGGGGAGTGGAAGGTGGTGTTGAAATGGATGGCCACGGGAAGGTGGTGGTGTTTGTTGCGAACAGACCAGAGATGTTCCCTGAACCATTCCACAAGTTTGCGCTTGGTCTCTCCGATGTAGAGGAGACCACATTGAGAGCACCAGATACAACAGATGAGGTTGGATAATGTACAGGTAAATCTCTGCCAGATTTGAAATGATCCTTGGGGGCCTAGGGCAGAAGTGCGTGGGCAGGTGAGAGTGTAGTATTTGCACCTCTTATGGCAGCTGGGAAAGGTGCCAGGATTAAAGATTAGCGGGGAGTATGGACCTAACGAGGGAATCGTGGAAGGAACGGTCCCTACGGAATGCAGATAGGAATGGGGAGGGAAAGAATAGTTCAAGGTTCACTAGACAAGACAGTTCAATCTTGGAGACAGATGCAGTAAGGTGACAACATTATCTCCAGGTTAGTATTCCGTCAGCTACTTCGTAGAGGCTCCATCCCAAAAGTAGGTGCTGCTGCAGCACACTCAGAGTTGTTAACAGTCAGGAGAACTCTGGGGAGCTTGCAGCTGCTGCTAAGTGTTTGGGTTAGGATTCATAAAAGGTCTTAAGAAGTGTTGAAGTTTGAGAGCAGCAGTAGCCCAATAACAGTATAACAGGCAAAAATGAAGCCCGCACGCTATATTTCCTTTATGCAGCTGAACGAGTTTCGAGCTTGGAGAAATGAAGGGGTAGTACCAGCTTCAATGGCAGCTGCCTGTGGACACACTGACATTGTGTCTGCAACTGGTTGCTGGAGTGTAGTTTCCAGAATCCCAGGAATGACAGTTCCAGATTGAAAAAGTGAACTACCGCACTTGAGGCATCAAGTCCTTGTTGGGGCAGTTTTTGAAAGAGCCCCAAAGCTAGATTGTCAGCAGTGAAGAATCAAAATCTCTTGTAAATGTTCCAATGAGATTTTGTGGTGCACAATGTCACTCAAGTCTTGGAGATTTCTGAGAAATATGAGGCAACTGTCTCGACCACATTTGTTATATGATGTGCTCCATGGTAATTAAATCACAATGCGTCTGTTACCCATATTTACATCAGGTTAATCCAGTTGCATGTTAGACCACAAACTTCAAAGTAAATTGTTTTGATTCTAACTTTGGAAATTTTATTCTTTGTTCAAAACCATGTGGTTTTATGCTCTTCATTAGGTACCTGGGATCTCACATTGTGTCTACTTAAATAAAAAAAAGGTTTCTGGCCCTTCCCCAAACTGTGACAGATTTGGCAGTCTGCTTTGACAATAAATCATAAATCATAACAGTAACAATTTTGGAATTTGTAATTTATTTACTTTCTCACACTCAATTTGATTTTCACAGTAGTTTTTGTAAGTGGTTTGTTAAATACAGTGTTATAATAATACAATCTACCATAATGAATATTATCCTCGATTTGGAATGGAGAATTTGTGGCTAGGTGTCGTCAATGTACATGCAAAATTAGACATTTGGACTGGATTATATTCCCATGGTTTTCAATTGTTTGACGATTGCCAAAGCTTTAAGTTCTAGAACTATTCAAACCTCTGTCTCACTTTCTTCAGCTAACAGCTTTTTTTTCATAAACCAAACTTTTGAATTGGTTGACTGAAGCCACATTCTTTGGAACTCTACTTGCATGACACAGCTGATGATTGAAATGTTACAGATTGGAATTCCACCATTTTCAAGACTGAACACGGAACATAGAATAGTGCAGCACAGGAACAGGTCCTTCAGCCCACCATGTCTGTGCTGATCAACTGGAGTGCCATTGGTGGAAGAATCTGATATGGCCACTTGGATGATACCAACAAAGCCACCTTGGCACAGCCACATTGCAGAATGTGATTTCTGCAATAACACAGCACATTGCCACAGGCAGTTAGTGACGCAGAATGGCTTCATGAATTTTCCAATCCATGCAGAACATTAGCAAGAATGCGCTCCTCAATTTTTCAGAGCAGAAGTCTGCTCCTCATGATCACATGGGCTCCTATCACCATATCACTTCACCATCCAATTACTTTGTGATTTACTTTGTATGGGATTGTTCTTTCCAAAATAATCAGACAGTCCTTCTAGAACACTGTTCTAATTCAGTATGAGTCAGACAGAAAGAAAGGACATGCTGGAGTGTTAATGACAATTGATTTTACTGTGGTGGTTTAGGCAGATGAGGTAAAGTTGAAAGTCATTAGCTTGCGTGCACTCTGGATAATCAAAGATTGATTTTAGCTTAGGAAACTCAGAGCTTAAAAGTTTAGGCCAGTTCAGAAGATGCATGATTGCAGTCCGAAGCAATTATAATTTCTCTTCTAAACAGGAACATATGACAGCTCAGGGAAAACACACAGTTACCTCAGTATGAAAGATTACTTAATGCAACTTCTAAACCATAAGTGTTTAGTTAGAAATCTGCAAGTTATTAAAAGCTAAGAAAGTCTAAGCTCTTTTTTGGGCATATTCCTTTAAGAACGCTTCACAGTTCACAGAGAAACACTAGGAAAAATAATTTAAAATCAGACTTAAAGATTTTGTATAGCGGGATTTTTTTTAAGATTTGAGACTCTTGGAACAGTTAGTGCCCGGAAACTGGGTTGAGTCTTTGTTTCATTGTATGATTTAAGGTTTTCAAACTGTATTCCATAGTTAGTTAGCTTGGTTTATGAAGGCTTTTTCTCATTTCAAATTTTGATGACTTATTTTCTTGCTTGTCTACGTATTTTATTCCAAACCATCCATAACTTGTGATATTTTCCAGAGAAATAGTTAAAAAGATAACTACAAAAGAAAACAGGAAATAAATAAATGGTGATTTTCCTGGCTGTATTTAATATACCTGTGAGTCAGCAAGAAAAGATTGGAACTAATAATAAATGATGTCTCACTGACTGATTAGAGTGAATCATAGATATTTACTGTGAAGGAAGTGGTCATTCAGTATATCACATCTGTGTCAACTGAGAAAGTGTAAGCTATGTGGAGTTTTGAGCTATTGATGATAGCCTTGTAGGTTAAGGTGCTTCAGGTATGTATCCAAGAATTTAAAAACACACAGGAAAGGTAAGGCAAGTTTATCCTGGATGTTTTTATCTTCATTTAGACTCTGTTTCTTTTATTCATTCTTGTTTTCTTTAATTCCTGCATTTTGTATTTTACAATTGGCAACTTTGTACATTTTGCACTGTATCTTTATATTCCTGTACACGTGACAATAAAATCTAATTCAAATTCTAATTCCAATTCCAATTCCTCCTTAACTCCCTTCTAATCCTTCTCCCAAATACTTTAGCACTGCGCTACTTGGGAATTTCTGCAAAAAGAAAAATATACGTCCTAGACACCATCTAAAACCCAAATGACTCTAGACTAAAAACAAATTTCAAGTCAGAGAAATTTGCATTTTATCAATCAACTAAATCCCAATCCAACCTCCTCTACTCCAAGGAAAACAACCACAGCCCATCCAATTTCCCTTGAGCAGCCAGAATTCCCCATTCCTGGCAACATCCTACCCTCTCTAGTATAATCACATTCTTCCTGCATGCAGTGACTAGAACTACACACTGAACTCTAGCTGTTCCTCAACCAGTATTTTGTACAACTTATTGGTTTTTATTTCTTTAAAACGTTCACTAATCAAAGGCACTTCAAATATCTTTCTCACCATTTTATCATCCTCCAGAGAGATCTGTGAATACGTACTCTGTTGTCCAGACATTAGACACTTCAACCAGTTTATATATTTAAAAGACTTTTGTCGGTGAGATGAACAAAGGCACATTGAATCTGGTTTGAGGTTCAACTCAATTTTATTAACAAGCTGTCCAGCTCTGCCTGAGAACGGGTATTGTCCACAATGATCCAATTGTTTGAGCCAGACCAATGGAATCCCCTTCCTCTTTGACACAGAACTGGCTCTCTGCTATGAAGTGGAGTCTCACTGGTCAAGACAGATTGTCTTGGTTGAAATAACTCCACAGAGGCTGGTATCCCATCACCAAGCCACCCTTTATTAACACATACATAGAGCTTGCCACTGGTCCAGATTCCTCTTAGAGCGAACAAAACCTCTGACACACCTGTTTATATCTGGCAGCCAGGGCTTCCTGATAAGACCAGGTTAACAACCCCAAGCAGGGAAATCATATCATATGAGGTCTACCTGGCCGACCTCATTCCAATCATTACATAGAACTTCTTTGGTTGCCACACAATCTTTCACCACAGGTGTTGCGCACGTCTCCATTGAGCAGGGGTGGCTTTCATCCCCCTTGCCGCAGACCTTCCTGAGTTTCATGTGGCTTTTGGCCAATGGGGTCATGAGCTAGATTCAAAACATCCAGTGGAGTTGTGCCAACACCCTTCGCTGTTGCCATGCCAGGGAGGTCAATGTCCAGTTGCCAGAAAATCTGACTGATAGCCCTCTAAGACACAAACCTCAGGCTAGTTGTAAGTGGTTCCCCCTGAACCTTGCGACCTCTTTGATCCTGGTTTTTACTGTTCTTTGTAGCCCATAGTTGCTGGCTGCCATTTAGTTTGGCTAATTTTCTGTCAGGGCCAATCTAGAATGCCCAACTTGGGCCTGTAATCACTTGACCCCAACTCCTAGGTCAGTTTCTCTACACTTCTCGGAATGTAACCATTTATTGCATCGACCCTTGCCTCGCATGCCTTCCCCATTCGCATTACTTCACACTTCTCCTCACTGAACTTCATTTGCTCCTTTTCTACCTCTCTGTCCTGATAGCTTCCTAAAGACGGTCGATTGTTTCCCTGTGATCAACTAAATAATTTCTGTATAATCTGTGACGCCTTAAATAACGTACCATACTCAGTTAATCCAACATGAACGTCCCTTAACAAATCCATGTTGCCTTCCTTTGATTAATCAGACTATATACTGTCCTTCAGAATTGTTTTCAATAATATTTCCTCTCAAGGTGAGCCTGACCAACTTGTGCTTACCCCTTTCTCTTTCTTTAACAAAAATAAGTCAGTACAATGTCCATAGCCAGAGAGTACTGGAAAATTGGAATCAGTATGAATATTACTGGAAAGGCTCAAAAGGCATAATATAAATCGCTGCACACTTTTTTGTATTTTTGCTGGTCAGGAGATACTACTTGATTGTGAGAAACTAGGACCACTGCTCCTCTCTTGGGTGATAGAGTTCTTTTGATCAGTGGATACTGCAGAACACACAAATCATCTCCTGAAGTGCTGATCAGAATTCCACACCGCATGCCCGAGGTAAAACCAAAATGTCATGAATAACTAGCACATTTCCCAAGATACTAAATAATATCATTCATGCAGTCACTGCCCGCTCAATGGTGTCATGAGAAATGTAATGCTTTTGACAGTACTTAACTACATATGCCATCCTTCTTTCCACTAATCACCTTCTTACACTTTTGCAGCACTTTAAATCACTACTGGTTCAATGGCAGACAGGATACAGCATCAGAAATGTAGTTACTAAAAAACAGACATGCCATTATCTGGTTGTCAGCCACCTGCATATTTACAGAGTGTATCCAGAAGCAAAGGCAGCAATTAGTGTTCATACTGTTTCCAAACAATCCTGTGCTATAAACCTTTTAGATTAGATTACATTACAGTGTGGAAACAGGCCCTTCGGCCCAACAAGTCCACACCGACCCGCCGAAGTGCAACCCACCCCTATATTTGCCCCTTACCTAACACTACGGGCAATTTAGCATGGCCAATTCACCTAACCTGCACATCTTTGGACTGTGGGAGGAAACCGGAGCACCCGGAGGAAACTCACGCAGACACGGGGAGAATGTGCAAACTCCACACAGTCAGTAGCCTGAGGCAGGAATTGAACCCAGGTCTCTGGCGCTGTGAGGCAGCAGTGCTAACCACTGTGCCACTGTGCTGCCCTAATATTAGAAGGTATACAATGTCCATTTAGCACATCTTTAAATACTCGCTATCGATCCATCTCAATTTGTGATTGACTTCTGAAGTTCATTAAATCATTCAGTATTATGAAATCATATGGCTTTTCAATCAGTAATTTAGAGAGACATAACACACGATGGGCACATTCACCATAAAAATAAATGGCTGAATTTCTTGCAAACTTGCTTGAATGATAGGAAGTCTAGTGAGTGTGACAGTCAGAGTGGGTGGAAAATTGACAGCTCATCCATGGAATTACCTGTACAGGCATGGGCCAGCAGCCTTCATTAAAATGCTCGGTTTATGTGACCTGTACCAGCCTCTCTTACTATCACTGATACCACACAACAAACAGCAGAACCAATGTGTTTCGACCCATGAGAGCAGGGGGGCTCAAACACAGTCAGCGACAGGCCACGTCATGCTCCTTTCTTATTCCTCCTGGCACCATACTAAGAGAAAATAAGTCTTAAAAAAAAAGAACTGTATTCCAACTTAGGTAGCAAACTAACTCCTGCCAGAAACAAGCAGCCATGTTACTCATCATTTGCATTAAATGAGCCAGGGTCATGAATGAGTATTAGCTCATTAGCCAAGCTAAATTCTGTCTCAATACTCAGCTGCCCTCTCCAATTACCAGGGAAAAAAAGAGATGGTCAGTGCCTAAAATTTTATATTGCATAAATTTTGTATTAATTTTTATATTGGTTCATAACCCAAGTACTCAGTCCACCTTTTTGGAGAGAGGAGCCTTATGTGACAGCATCTAATACAGTCCTGTCGCAGGTTAATGGTTCCCTGTTTAAAATGTTTTGGTCATAGCATAATTTACCTTATACATTACCTAACCAAAAAAGAATTGTAAAACAGATGAAATCAACTTATGGCAAAGATTGGTGACACAGAACCAAACCAGAGCAATGGCGGGGGGGTGGGGGGCTAGTGGGAAACCAAGCTATCCATTTATTTCAAAAGGTTTTATTTTATAAATCAAGAAAATGGATCCAGCCCATCGAAACACTGAGACCTACCAAGTTTTCTTGTGCTATCATTCCAGATTTGCCTCATTAACTACCTACCACATCTAAAAGGCAACTCAGAAAATATAATTAAGATGGTTACAGGAGGTGGAAAAGCTGTTATTACAATGGAAAGCAACAAAAACAAATTCTGGGATCAATCTGGGTCAAATTACGAGATGGTGTTAAAAAAGCAAAATTAAAAGCATTTTATATGAATGCACACTGTATTCGCAACAAGATTAGTCCAAGTAGAAACTAAGGGTATCATTTGATTGTCATTATGGAAATGTGGCTACTGAGTGACCAATACTGGGAATGGAATACTAAAGGTTAGACAACATCTAGGAAGGCATAGACAAAAAGGGAAAAAGAGGTGAGGGTATGTGGATAAGGAAAGCTATCAGTGCAGTAGTAAGAGAGAATCTCCAAGCAGAAGAATAAGACATGGAATTTGTTTGGATGAAACTAAGAAACAGCAAAGGGCAGAAAATGTTGTTCAGAGTGGTTTATAGACCACTAAACAGTTATAGTAATGTAAGGCGAGATATAACTAAAGAAATTAGAGGTGTATACATCAATGGGAATGCAATAAACGTGGATGATGCAAATCTACACACAAACAGGCTAAATCTAAGAAGCACCAATGATATGGAGAAAAAGGAAGATCATGGAACATATCTGAAATGTTTTCTCGAACAAATGTTGAAGAACCAATAGATTAGTTTAGCTCTAGTGTAATGTAATGAGAATGGGTTAATAAATAATTTTGATATAAAGTAAATTAACGAAACTGGATGCTGACGAACCCCCAGGTCCCAATGACCTTCACCCAAAGTACTGAAAGAGATGGCTACAAAATAGTGGGCACCCTGGTGATCACCTTGCAAAAATTCTATTAAATTCTACAAATATGCCTGCAGATTGCATGTTTACAAATGTAACGTTACCATTTAAAAAGAGAGACGATGGGAAGGAAGAGAGAAAAATAACAAAAAATTATAAACCTGTCTACAGGTAGCAGGGAAAATACTCAAATCCATTATAAAGGATAGGATAATCAGGTATTTAGAAAATAACTGATTGCGTAATGCATAAACCTTCCCTTCCTCCTAAAATCAATTGCATTCAATAGCTTTGCTTGCAACTCTACATTAATACGAGCAGTTGTTCCTGGGAACTTCACAAAACCAACTAAATTATTGAGCTGTCACTTCAGTTGCTTTTGGGTCATCAAGATTTAGTAAAGCTTTACTTTCCAGTGTAGTACTGTCTGGACAATTGTCTGTAAAATGCCCAGTTTGGTGATTTTTCTAAGACTAGCATAAAGATTTATTGCTTTAGTGGAAATGTTCAAATTGAATGAACTAAGAATATATATAAAAAGAATTAAACAGACATGTAGGTTTTTGAAAAGTTAAACATAAAAAAGACATTTTCATACAATTGTAAAAGTCCAATAGGAAGTTATAATTCATCCAAGCTAACCAGTAGTAGTGACAAAATCAGGAAAAGCTAAAAAGAAATGTCCTAAAACCCGACACCACTCCCACCATCATCCGTCTCCACTACCAAGTATTGCTCTTAAAATTATAGTGTAAATATGGCCCAAAAAGCAGGAGTTTGCACATTCTCCCCGTGTCTGCGTGGGTTTCCTCCGGGTGCTCCTGTTTCCTGCCACAGTCCAAAATTGTGCAGGTTAGGTGAATTGGCCATGCTAAATTGCCCGTAGTGTTAAGTGCATTAGTCAGGGGTAAATATAGGTTAGGGGAATGGGTCTGGGTGGGTTACCCGTTGGAGGGTCAGTGTGGACTTGTTGGGCCAAATGGCCTGTTTCCACACTGTAGAGATTCTAATCATTCAGAAGTGACAATTAAATAAAAAGAGAGTGGAACAGTTGTAATGTTAATTAATTTTGAAAAGCAGTTCTAAATTCTCAATTTTCAAATGATCTTAATCTAGTGTCAAACACCTTTGACAAGTGTGCTAAGCATGAAATAACCCCAAAGACCTTTGCTTTATTTTTCCCCCAGGCACAAGACCATGTAGTAGAGGTATTATCAAGAGTTACTAAGGCTTCACTGGAATGCAACAGCAATATGTTCCTTCCAAGTGTCCAGTGAAAGGTGAAGAATGATGACAGCATTTCTCAAGAATCAAGTGACTTTGCATCTGATAATAGTGCAGTACTTGCCTGGTCCTACAATGTTGTCTATCTTGATGGTGGAGAAGTGGAGATGTCTGCCGATGATTGCACAATACTCTGCACCATTCCTGACTCCTCAGGTACTGAAGCAAAGCCTAACCACTGTCAACAATGCACAAGTCAGGAGTGCGATTCAGTACTACCCACTTGCCTGGATGGGTGCAGCTCCAACAACACAAGAAGCTTGATACCATTCCACTTGATTGGAATCACATCCACAAGCCTCTAATCCCTACACCAGTGTATACTATCTACAAGATGCTCAGCAAAAAAATCAAAAATCCTTCGATCACATATCCAGAAGGACAAGGGCAATGGATACAAGGGAACACCACCGCCTGCAAGTTCCCCTCCAAGCCACACACCATCTTGACTTAGAAATATATTGCTTATCCTTCTCTGTTGCTGGGTCAAAATGCTGGAATTCCCTCTCTTTCAGCATTCTGGGTTGATACAGAGCAAGTGGACTGCAGCAGTTCAAAAGGGAAATTCACCACCACCTTCTCAACAACAATGAAGACAAGCAATAAATGCCAATTAGCCAGCGATGCCCACACAACATAAGTGAATAAAAGCATCTTATTGGTGTGGCTGCTGACAGACCAGCTATTTGAGCCACCAGAGGACCATTTCCATGTATCAGGAATGCCTATCACATGGGCAGACGGCCAGATACAATTTTGGTACATTTCCAGTAGATTCCCAGAGAAGGGAAGCCCCTCCTTTAATGGGCATCTCATGGTCCACAGAGAAGCCCACCCATGGCCCAGACTACCTGCTCCCAAAGTATCACTCCCATAACAACCTCATCTTGTGGTTCTCCCAAATCCCAAATCCTGATCATTAACTTCAGATGAATGGTCAATGATCTGCAACATTAACTTTCTGATTTGCTGCGAGTTTTTTTCCAACACTTATTTTTATGTCAGATTTCTAGCATCATCGGTATTTTGCAATTGTAGACTCCAAGCTTGAATCAGGAGAACTAAGTTAATAAATTACACAGACTCTCTAACGCCTTTGTGAAATGATGGTTGATCAGCAATGAAACGGTTTGTGAGCAACACCAGAATTAGTGGTGGAGGTAAAGCTGATCCACCAATCTCTTTGTCATTTACTTCTCCTAACACATGGTCCTCTGGTGGCTCAAACAGCTGGTCTGTCAGCAGCCACACTAATAAGATGCTTTTATTCACTTATGGTGTGTGGGATATTCCTTCGAGTTGCTCACTAACTCAGAGCTCCCGAGAGTGTGCATTTCCATGCCTGTGTGCACTGTAACAAATGCCTCTTGAAAGATTGGGCAATGGGTTCAGCAGATAAGAGAAACATTACAGGTGAAAACAGCAGCATTGCTTGTGATGGGGGTGCTGGAGGAATAAACATCAATGGGCCATATTTCACTATTCTTTCTCTCTTGGTAAAAAATAAGCATTAATATTTGACTATATACAGTGCAATATATAACCTTACAAAAATCACCAAACAGCATTGTTTTATTTACACCGATGCACCATTTCTGTATACAGCCTCTGTTCCTGCTATTATCTCTTCCATTCCCATCCATAACATCAGCAGTGTACCTTGAGGTCATCTTGTTTTATGTGATGAGCCATTGAATTACTTGTTTGTTTTTATATAGTTTGATTCACATTAACACCAGCCTGCAGCTGGTATTAACCACAACCAAAGATGGAGAAAATAAGAACATTTTCTACCAAATTCCTATCATCATATTTAGAGAGAACGATTACAAGTGAGCAATGGCTTAGCTCTAGGGACACTTCTGTGGATGAAACAAAAGGAAAACAAATACTGATACCAATACAGTTTGAAAAAAACAAATGTAGTGTGCAATATTAGCTTCAATGTCTAAGTGATAGCTTTTGATAATTACATTGTCAGAAAGTTATCCCCAATAACATACTGGTGAGAAGTTGGGAATGTTTTCTGTGACATCAGTGAAATGTATTGCTCGTCTCCAGCCATTTGAATAATGGGTGGACAGCAGCAACATGGACAATTGCAGGAGAATTTAAAAGAATACAGAATTGTATTAATGTTAAAAAGTTTAAGAAAAGCAGCTTCAATGTTTTAAGACTCGAAACAAATATTTTGATGGCAGTAATTTACAAGATAGCAATGCCCCTTCCCAATAGGTGTTTTGGGTCATGGTGGGGGGGACCTTAAAATCTCATTTGTGGGTAACCACTTTCTCATCCATAGAGTCTTCACAAGAATAATGCATCCTAAGATTTGTCACAGTCTCTGTATCTAGACAGCGGTGTGCTATTTTCTTCTGCCTCATAGAATTTAGGCAAGGCATTAGTGGGCGTTCCATTTCCCCTCTATTTGGGGGCCACTAAGTGGTGACTTCCATGAAGAACTATTGGTTCCCAAGGTCAGTTCAAACTGGTCGCAGATGCTCAGGAATCTGTGCATTGACAGCAGCAACCCTCAATGCAATGGCCATAACATTCAAATACCCACTCTTCACAAATGAATCAAATACTGATCCATATATCTTAACTTTTATCCTCTTCAAATCAGCTCTTATTTCTAATCTGTGTGTATGCATTACAAATTTTTCTCACATTTACTCATGAACAAACTCTCCCCTCCTGTTAATTCAAGAAAGATGGACTCATTTTCAAAAAAGTTCTTTGGATCTAGGAGAAAGATACCCTTAAGGAAAGGATCCTTTTCAAGTTGATCTTGTTGCAACCACAGAGGGTGTGAGCGAACAAGGAAGTGGAATAGTTATTCGGGAGCCAAACAGTTTAGGATATCATCCCTGGAACTATTATGAACTCGGGAGCCTTGCCTGAAGTCTGATCATAACAAGACTGAAACTTATGTCACCAGCTAGACAGCTATTTATTCTATCACACCTTTCAAATTGTGTTAGTTTAGTGGACTATCACCAAGCACAAGAATCATCGCTACTTATAGAGTGTTAGCGCATTAACTTTACTCTATGAATGGAGTTAGACCTAGCTGTACATCAATGGACTGAAAACCTCTTCATATCACATGTGTCACTAGTTAGTGGTCTTAATAAATAGCCATATGATATATACTCAGCCTTGCACTTGAAAAACTGCCACCTAAGGGCCCTCTTGTGGTGCCGAAGTAGTAGTTTAGATCAGGGTGTTGCTGGAAAAGCACAGCAGGTCAGGCAGCATCCGAGGAGCAGGAAAATCGACGTTTCAGGCAAAAGCCCTTCATCAGGAATAGAGGCAGGAAGTCTCCAGGGTGG
>NC_057720.1:72358419-72395412 GCF_004010195.1 Chiloscyllium plagiosum | reverse complement strand
CTCATGACCTGTCCTACCTGCCAATCTCCCTTCCCACCTATCCGCTCCACCCTCCCATCTGACTTATTACCTCCATCCCACCCCCATTCACCTATTGTACTCTTTGCTACCTTCTCCCCAGCAACCCCCCATTTATTTCTCCACTCTGGAGGCTTCCTGCCTCTATTCCTGATGAAGGGCTTTTGCCCGAAATGTCAATTTTCCTGCTCCTCGGATGCTGCCTGACCTGTAGTCCTTTTCCAGCACCACTCTGATCTAAACTCTGGTTTCCAGCATCTGCAGTCCTCATTTTTGCCATGCAGAAGTAGTATCCCCACCCTTGAAAGGAGAGACTTGGGTTCAGGTTCCACCTACTCCAGAGGTGGGAAATTACATCTCTGAACAGGTTGATTAGGAAAATATGTTAAATTTTAAAACAAAAAGAAAAACTGCTGCCTGGCAAAGGTGCTGCACCATCTTACATTATTGAAAGTAAGGAGAAGATTTGACACACAAACCAAGGTTCTTATGACTTGTGTAAAGCAGCAATGGATGGACACTGTGCAAATATTCGATCTAGCAATGGCAGCAAAAATATGGTCAGAAGTCACACAGCACCAGGCTATAATCTCACAGTTTTAATTGAATTCACATGCTTTCTGAGCACTGCTCCTTCATCAGGTGAAGTCTCCTGAAGTCTCCTTCAAATCATAGCTAGCAAAAATGATCATGTAAACATGTGTTGCAGTGGACCAGAAGATAGGTGTGTGTGTGTGTGTATATACGTGTCTGTCAAAGACACATTTACTTTCACAGCAGTGGGTAGGATTATCTCTGTGGAAATTGCTACATCAAACCAGTTCTAAGGGAGACAATATAATGTCCTGACAATCACCCATGTAGCATACACTGAAAAGGCAAGTAACCTTGGACACGTCACTGGTTAGGTCCATCATGAATTAAAATTTGGGTCTCAGATCACAAGAAAGCCAACGTCAGAAACCTGAAGTGCAAGTGTATTTATTTATTCGCTTAGTTGCACTACTCTTCCTCCTGCGAAAGCTTCAGTCCCTTTGGAAAGTCCATGAGAATGGCAATGCTGAGTGCTACAGTTGTAAAAAGAAAGAAGCGGTCATCAATAAAACTGCTGAGCTCAACTTTAAAATGCAGCAGCAAGAAAGATATGGTCCAAAAGATACCATCAGAATGAATGATCCAAGAACATTTCAAAATTATGTTATCTGTTACTTTTCCCTTTTAAGAATCGAAGTGCAAAGAAACAGCAAGAGGCTTTGAACTCTCCTTTCGAATGGTGAACTGGTGTAGAGTGAGCAGAGCAAAAGTTAAATTTGGGATTGCTCAGATGATTAATTTACAAGCTGTCCAGTTCATTCAGAATTTGGATGATTTAGATCATAAGACCGTAAGATACAAGAGCAGCCCAAGGAGTCTAATCCACCACTCGATCATGGCTGATGTATTTCTCAACCCCATTTTCCTACCTTCTCCTTGAAACCTTTGATTCCCTTACTAATCAAGAACCTATCTATCTCTATCTTAAAGACACTCAATGACTTAGCCTCCACAGTTCTCTGCAGCAATGAGTTCCACAGATTCACCACTCTCTGGATGAAGAAATTCCTCTGTATCTCAATTCCAAAGGATCATTTCTTCACTCTGAGGCTGTGCACTCGGGTCCTAGTCTCTCCTAACAGTGAAACATCTTCGCCAAGTCCACTCTATCCAGGCCTCGTAGTATTCCATAAGTTTCAATGAGATCCTCCCCCATCCTTCTAGACTCCATTGAGTACAGACACACAATCCTCAATTGCTCCTCATATGACAAGCCCTTCATGCCCAGGATCATTCTTGTAAGCCTCTTCAGGATCCCCCTCCAATGCCAGCAGGTCCTTCCTTAGATACGGGGTCCAAAACTACTCTCAACATTTCAAATGCAGTCTGACCAGAACCTTACATAGCCTCAGCAATATATCCCTGCTCTTGCATTTGCCTGCCTAGCTCCCATCTGAACCTGCATGTTAGTCTTAAGAGAACTCGGAACAGGACTTCTAAGTATGCTTCAGATTTCTGAGGCTTTTTCTCACCTCTATTCTTCCTGCCAAATTATATAAATTCACACTTTCCTTTATTGTATTCCATCTCCAACTTCTTTGCCCACTCTCCTAACCTGTCCAATTCCTTTCGCAACCTCCCTGCTTCCTCAACATTCCCTGTCTCTTGACTTATCTTTGTGTCACCTGCAAACCAGCAACAATGCCTTCAGTTCTTTCATCCATATCATTTATGTATAATGTAAATAGTTGTGGTCCCAACACAGATCCCTAAAAATGCTACTAGTCACTAGTGGCCATCCTGAAAAAAAAATCCTTTATTCCTACTATCTGCTTTCGGGTAGTCAGCTAATCCTCTTTTCCCGTCCTTTGCCCCTAACGCTATGCACTTTTGTTCAGCAGTCTCCCATGTGAACACCATGTCAAAGGCCTCTTGGAAATCTAAATAGATCAAGTTCATTGGCTCTCCTTTGTCTAACTTGCTCATTATCTCCTCCAAGAATTCTAACCAATTTGTCAGTCATGCTGACTCAGCCCTATTTTACCACGCACTTCCAAATAATGCACAATTTCATCTTTAATAATGGATTCTAAAATCTTAAAAACGATCAAAGTCAATCTAAGTGGCATATAATTTCCTATCTTTTGCCTCCCTCCCTTCTTAAACAGGGGAGTTATCTTGGCCATTTTCCAGTCTACTGGGACCCTTCCTGACTCCAGTGATTTCTGAAAGATCACCATCCAAGCCTCTGCAATCACCTCAGCTGTCTCCTTCAGAACTCTGGGCATAGCCCATCTGATCCAGGCCATGTTCTATTGTTATAAGAATATAATGCATCTTCATAATCTCCTTTATAAGTTCAATACCAGAATAAACAGCAAATTAGATAACTTAAAAACACAAGGCTAACATCTAAACTGAATTCAACCTGCCACAACAATAGCTCTTCAACTTTACACATTTGCAACTACGACAGTTTGTGTGCAACATGGATCAGATCCCTCACTTTTCCATTAGTGCAACTAGTTACATATTGTAAAATCAACCAACTCAAAATCAGAAAAAATTTGAAAGCAAGCCATACAATTCTTATTAAGCATGCAAAAAAGCAACGGATGATCCAATTTTATTTGCTGAAGAAACAATCCAGTTAGACATTCTATTTTAATTGAACAAATCATTTTAGGAATTTAAGAAACAAACAATGCATTAATTTTGCATCAACATGAATGCCCTATCAACATGTTTATGTCAATATCTGCAACTACATTTGTAATCCAAGCGTCCTCTATAAACACATCCATCAGTGATTGAGTTGCATCAGCACCAATGGTAACAAGGAAGTGGTTGTAGCTTAATATTCATCCCAGTCTCTGTAATCATATTACTTTGGAGGCATGACAACCTATAATAAAAATCTAAGGGATAGAATGCCTGTTTTAAAAGTGGGACAGAGTTGTATTTGCATGACCTGATCCAATTAGTCCGTGCCAATTTTGTTTCCTCTGAAACTTCACTTGGTCCCAGAACCCTCACCTCCAGTACTACAGAACTTAAACCAGTCTCTTATGTGGTTTAAGATCTTGAAACTTACTGTTGGACTAAATAACTTATAACAGTCAAAGACATCTTACCTCAATAGCCATATGTCACCATATCTTCTGGCCATCAGCAAATGATTTGATTTATTTATCGTGAAGTGTATTTTATTACAAAATAAACAGTGAAAAGTGTTGTACAGTGTTACCACTCTTCTTAAAACACAGAAGAAAGCCAAACACATCGAATGTAAAGGCAGAAAGATGAAGAAATAAAGAAAAAAAGTGTTAAATGCTCCACCATGGGCCATGGGCCTGGTGGCCAGGCATGAGTCTCCTTCGCTGTGCTGCTGCTAGAATTGAAGTCAACATAGGACCTGATCGTGTGTACCCTAGAACTCTGTGGGAAGCTAGAGAAGTCAGTGCTAGGCTCTTGCTGAGATATTTGTATCATTGATAGTCACAGGTAAGGTGCCGGAAGACGGAAGGTTGGCTAACGTGGTGCCACTTTTTAAGAAGGGTGGTATGGACAAGCCAGGGAACTACAAACCAGTGAGCCTGACGTCAGTGATGGGCAAGTTGTTGGAGGGAATCCTGAGGGACAGGATGTACATGTATTTGGAAAGGCAAGGACTGATTAGGGGTAGTCAACATGGCTTTGTGCGTGGGAAATCTAATCTCACAAACTTGATTGAGTTTTTTGAAGAAGTAACAAAGAGGATTGATGATGGCAGAGCAGTAGATGTGATCTATATGGACTTCAGTAAGGCGTTCGGCAAGGTTGCCCATGGGAGACTGACTAGCAAGGTTAGATCTCAGGGAATACAGGGAGAACTAACCATTTGGATACAGAACTGGCTCGAAGGTAGAAGACAGAGGGTGGTGGTGCAGGGTTGTTTTTTGGCGCCATCTTGCCTCCACCAATGCCCTTGCCACTATGAGTCCTCGCTGGACCACACCAATGCAGACACTGCCGAAGCCACTGGGTACCGTACCCACCAAAACTGGACTCCACCACCTTCATGAGTCTGTTTTGGGCCCACCTCGCTGATGCAGCCATCGCTGATGCTGCCGGGACTCATACAGGACCCAAATGCGCCTTGGCTGCCATGAATCTGCACCAGACACCAGTGCCACCAGCTGTCGCCATAGCAGTAGCCATGAGTCAGCGCTCAGACCGCATTAACAATGCGGAAGTGCCAGGAACCCAAACTCTGACACCACCATCACGAGTCCACACTGCTGGGCCTACTCATTGCCATGGCTCAGCTTTTCTACAAAAGAGACAAGTTAAAGAAAAGAGAGAAGATAAAGAGGAAAAGAAACAAAAAGAAAAGTAGATGGAGTGGACATGTAGATGGAAAAGTAGATGGAGCCCCAGGCTCAGAAAGCCTACTCCAACACTATCTTATCTGAAGGGATGGGATTTGCTCGTCAACTCAAATAATCAACACACCTTACTTGAACCATAGAAATAAAAGTAATCAAATATGTGTTTTATTTAATACAATGCTCAAAAAGCTGATAATGACCATGAAAAACAACAAAATCCATTTTAATGCTGCTATTCACAAACAACTGAGTGCTGCTATCTTGTCAACTCTTCGCGCAGCCATGTTGTTTTACAGGCAATTTTTTAATTTTTTTACATAAATATTAGTCAAGTGTGTAATAAAAATAACAGTAATTGATTAAATGCATACAAAGGCCTTTTTTTCACCTTAGATACTGCGAATAACAACTTTTTTTTTAAACCATTCTACTGACAGCCTTTGGAGTATAGTCTAAGGCAATCTTCACTTGCTACCTGCACACATTAACTGGTTTGACTTTTGATTTTTTTTTTCTGGCATGGACAATTCCAGAATCCATTCTTGCAATAAATAAATGAACTCAAGAAGTTGCATCTGAATATTTATTTCAGCAGCAATAAAGTTGGGTCTGAGCGCTGAATAACAAAGATGTGATGTCAGAGAATTTAGAATTAAATTGATAATATGATACCAAAAGATTAAAACCTGCAGCAAAATTAATTGTGGACGGTTACCAGCACATGAAGACAATTCTTCTCTGTTGCGATTGAAGACAATTAGAGATAGCTGCAAATGCTGTTCTCACGGTTTCCAAAATGATATCCCAAAAATTGTTTTCAGGCTACATCTTCTGTACAGTTATTAAATAGACAATAAATCATGGCAGCAGACTCTGCGTGTTAATGAATGACTTCAAGAAGAGGAGTAGGATGCAGGTCTACTGAAGGTTCAGAACTGCAGTACTTTAATCAGATCCTTTTATCTACTCTTTTTGGGAGGCAGCGCAACAGACCGAGATTTAAATTTCTCAAGGCTATTCTTCCAATGTTACTGCACTAGTGAATTAGTAATAGATGCGATAACGTTCGGTTATCTTTACAAGAGCGCATACAAAACAATCACATCTACAGATTAATTTCCACGTAAGGCAAGAAAGAAATGACAAACATCGCTCAGTCAGAATTCTGTTATCAACCGTATTATGAATCTAAATGTTTCCATTTAGGCCTGTTTAACTAGACAAGGTCTACACTCGGGCATTGTTTGACAATATTTCAGCAAAGAAACAAACTTTCCAATGCGCGTAACAAGTTGTATTTATATTAAAATTGCGTATCTTTCTTTGCATCCAAGACACCTGTCAGTCAAATGTCGATTAAAAGAAAATCACCAACCGGACCTACCTGTCATCTGCCTGCCAACCTTGATCTCCAAGGAGCAAATCACGAAATCTGTACCTTGGAGGAAGAGGAGGCACTTCGTTTTCCAGGTCCACCATTCTTTCCAGCTATGCAGTGTACCTATGTCAGACGAAATATATATATATATATTACACGAATATACACGCACAAATTTCCCATTTGTTATCTCAAGGGATCACTTTGTAAGAAAGGCACACACACACACAGAGTAAGGTTCACTTTAGTTGTCTATGGAAGCCTGACATACACAACTCTGCGAGCTGCTGCTCGCTCCGGCTCATCGCGCTAAAAGGGAAAGTGCTGAGCGCGCGGCAGCGACCAGCAACCCCGGGGCACTCTGATATAGAACGCCACCCGGAGCTCGTGTCTCCTCGGGGCAGTCAGGGGTAGAACTCTACCCGGAGCTCGTGTCTCCTCGGGGCATTCAGGGGTAGAACTCTACCCGGAGCTCGTGTCTCCCTCGGGGCAGTCAGGGGTAGAACTCTACCCGGAGCTCGTGTCTCCCTCGGGGTGCATTCAGGGATAGAACGCTGCCCGGAGCTCCTGCATCCCCTGGACTGAACGCTGCCCGGAGCTCGTGCATCTCGCTGGGTCAGTCAGGGGCTGAACACTTGCCCAGAGCTCGTGTCTCCTGAAGCAAAATGAGAATCTGTCCGCACCTGTGTCCATTGCAGGCGCCACCACCGCCCCTGCCTGAAACTATGGGATTTGTCTCCCTAGCTGAGGGAAAATCCCTCCCTCGGGTTGTTTACTGGCTGACTTCGTGCACGCGCAATCCCCAGATCGAGGGAATATCCTTTCATGTGGAGTCGTGTGATTTATAGTGGGTGAGGGATGTCCTTGTTCAACGGTGATTGTCCAATAGCATAGAGCACACGAAGCAACATACAACACACGAAAAGGATTCCCCCACCGTCTGCCTAGCGTGGGAAATACCTTCCCGGGGGCGGTAATGTTTCCCAGCAGATTGTATTTATAGTTAAGTATTTTGAAAACGGATCGAAGGTTCGCTGTGCTTTTTTTAAAAAAAAAAATTTTCAGGGAGTCGACGGGCGCTCATTGTCCACCCCCAACTGCCCTTGGGAAGGTGGTGGATTTTCATTTCAAAACAATAAAGAAACTCCTGTCATCGGTCCAAATGAGGATTTTAACGCACGTTGAGCTGTTGATTTTCCAGGTCTCCTGCCCCTAACCCTCGAACTGGTGGAGATCGCTAATTTCAGAGGTGCCCCTGGAAAATAAAGCATGGTAAACTGTTGCAAGTTACCCTGTAGATAACACACTCTACAACTGCAAAATGCTTACTGTTGGTGGAGCAAGTCAATATCCAACAACAACTTGCATTTGTATAGTACATACAAGGCAGTAAAATGTCCAAAGATGCTTCACAGGAGTGTTATCAAACAAAATTTAGTACTGTGTCACTTAAAACTAGGGACTTGTTCAAACAGGTTTGAAAAGAGCTTATGAGGTAGCAAGACATAATAATTTAAGGAGAGAATTGGTTTAGGGAAAGAATTCCAGGGGTTAGGTCGGGGCAGAATTTGCTTCAGCAAAACTAATGTCAATGGAAACTGGAAGAAAACTGTCTACTGGTTGGAGTCATGACTAACACAAGTAAGGTGTTTGTGATTTTTGGACAGCTTTAGGCCACTTCTGCAGGAGTTCCCCACGGTAATGTCCTTGGCCCAGCCATCTTCAGCTACTTCATCAATGACCTTCCCTCTGAATGATCATAAGGTCAGAAATGGGATGGTTCACTGATAATTGCCCAATGTTTGGCAGTATTCATGACTCTTCAGATACTGAATTAGTCCATATCTAAATTCAATAATATCTGGGTCTGAGCTGACAAGTGGCAAGTAACATTTGTGCCACACAAATGCTAGGCAATGTCCAACTCCATCAAGAGGGAATCCAATCATTATTTTGTGGCATTCAATAGCATTACTATCATTGAGCACCCACCCATGCCCCACCCACGCAAAATAAAACTTCCTGGGAAACAAGAGTGTCACAGGTTCTGTTTACTCTGAGAGCTGGTTAAAAAAAATAAAACTTCCTGGGGCCAACCCTTAACCAGAAAATAAACTAGCTAAGTCATATAAATATTGTGGTTACATAAGAATATCAGAGGCTTGGAATCTTGCAGTGAGTAACTCATCTCCTGATTCATCAAAGCCTGTCTGCCATCTACAGGGCACAAGGCAGGAGAATGATGGAATACTTCCCTCTTCCCTGGATGAGTGTGGCTCTAACAAACTCATGACGCTTGACACCATCCAGGACAAAGCATCCTGGTTGACTGGCACCCCTATTAACATTCAACATTCACTCACTTCACCAACGATGCACAGCATTGTAGTGTGTACTATCTACAAGATGCAATGCAGTAACTCACCAAGGTTCCTGCAATGCCACCTTCTAAGCCCCAGACCTATTTTCTAGGAGAAGAGAAGTCAATGCATGGAAATACCAACAGCTGCAAGTTCCTTTCCAAGTCACTCACCATTCTATCTTGGAACTTTACTGTTATTCCTTCATTTTCAATGAGATCATGTTTTCCCTTACAGTTCTGTACCTGCACCCCAGGGACTGCAACAGCTCATGAAGGCAGTTCACCCACCACCTGTGCAAAGGCAATCATAGATGTGAAATAAATGGTAGTCTAATCAGCAACACAGTGGTTAACACTGCTGCCTCACAGCACCAGGGACCTTGCTTTGATTCCAGCCTTGGGTGACTGTCTGTGTGGAGTTTGTACAGTCTCCCTGTGTCAGCGTGGGTTTACTCCAGGCGCTTCATTTTCCACCCCAGTCCAAACATGCGCAAGTTAGGTGGATTGGCCTCCTGAATTACCTATAGTGTTCAGGGATGTGCGTTAGTCATGGGAAATGCAGGGCTATAGGGATAGAGTAGGAGGATGGGTCTGGGTCTGGGTGGGAAGGCCATAGGAGGGTTAGTGTGGACTTTTTGGGCCGAATAGCCTGTTTCCACACTGTGGAGTTTCTATTCTATTCTAACATCCACATCCCAAGAGTGAACTTTAAAAATACCATCTAAGCTATTGAATATTTCAAGCGTATTCTTTTTCTATTAACTCTGCCGCTGAATGAGAGCGGAGAAGATTTTTTTCAGAAGTTTGTTAACTTCATACCTGAAAAGCTAATGGATTTCAATGAAACTTGGTACACAGATGGAGTGCAGAGTAGTGAAGAATTGATGCATTTCTTTTTGGCAAAAACACTGATCCCAATCCCTGAAATGTTTTCTTGAGGATCTGTCAACAGTGGGAGATAGGGCAGATTGACATTATTTTGTTAAGAATACTGTGTGTTGTTTTATTTGTAATGTTGATTGTCTTAAATTGGTATGGATTGTCTCAACTTCTCTATCTTCTAAATCTGCAAGATTGTGGAGGCCACCTGGTGCTGAGGCTCACTCTGCAAAGTGAGACCACTGTTTTCCTCTGTCGTTGCCCAAATTGCAAGCATGCAATGGAGGTGGAAAAGGCTCCTACCGGAGCCAGAGTGGCCAGAGTAAACGTATCATTTGCGAGGGAGGAGTCTCCTCCTCTGTGCAATGTGAGATCCCTCAAAGTGTCCAACAACCTGCCCATCGCTCCTGTGTCTGAAAGTGAAGTTGTTCATTGCCAACACCAAAGGATCCTCTCCTGAGTTGGGTGTCTGCTCCTCCAATTGTCAGTGCAGGGGGGGCCCTCTTTCTTGGCCAGCTGCAGGGATGCGCTCACCAGCATGTGCTTCTGCTTATGATACCCACCGAGTGTCTGAGCTAGTGGAGGGGTGCAGGAGTCAGCCTCGCCAGTATATTCTCTCAGAGATCCATGGCTCCTTCCTCAGAGATGGAAGAGGAAATGTCCTGCAGGGGACCCCTCTTGACAGCAGCGACGGGCCTGCGGGAAATTAAAGAGAGAAGAAATCACAAATTAGGGATCAAAGTTCCAGCATGGTATATATTCATCGTGGCAATTGTGGAGCACAGCAATGGACAAAGTTTGTTACTTAGAGACATCAAAAAGTGTGGTGCTGGAAAAGCACAGCTGGTCAGGCAACATCCGAGGAGCAGGAGAGTCAACATTTAGAGCGTGAGCTCTTCGTCAACGATTGTTACTTGCTAGCTGGAGCATGGAGCTTTTGCCACCACCACATGAAAGGTCACAATCCTCTCCTCACATCATCTGCTTTGACTCTCTGTGCCCTATTGTGGGCAATGTTCTCCTGGATTGAGACAAAGGATCGACTGAGGTGGCTAGCACAGATGTGAGAAAGCTGGTCAGCTGTACCAAGTGAGTGAACAGGCAGCACAAAGGGCAAGGAGGGTTAATGGTCTGGGGTTGGTAAGAGATAGAGAGAAAAGATGCAGCATGCAATAATGTGAGTGGTAATTGATGAGCCTTAGGGGCAGGACAATGCAGAAGCAGCGAGAGAGTGAGGTAGCAGAGATACAAGGGTGTCACTCACCTTGACAGAAAGTAATTGAATTTTTCGTGGTATTAATGGGCATTTCTTGGGACCATCAATGCTGCACTGACCCAGGTGGCAACTTGGGAGAAGGCTGACAGGGCCTGGTGGTATAGCCTTCTCTCTGCCAGTTCTGAGATAAGAGAAGGGTTTTTCTCTGCACCACTTTGACCACCAGGACTTCCAGGCCCCTTTTGGCAAATCAGCATGCCAACTTATGAGAAGGGGCTGTGGGGGAACCTCGATTATTTGAAGGACATGGGCAGGGAGTATTTTGTTCTGTTAATCGAATTCAAGATAATCAAATGTTGGATAACATAGTTTAGTCAAGTATTGGGACCTTGCAATGTTGCTGGATAATCCAATATTTGGATAATCGAATGCCAGATAATCAAGGTTACTCTATACACAACAAGGTAAGTGCCAAATTTGAACTGGTGGGTACAATGTTATGAGTATCACAGATGGTTGCAAGCGATCAGGGCTGGAACTGACTATCCAACGATATGCGTTCTGTGGAAAAGACAGGTAGTTAGGCAAAGGGGACAGAGTTGCCCTGTCAGTAAGAAATGAAATTACATCCATAGGAAGAAGTGGTATGGAGTCAAAACCTGTATGGATAAAGTTGAGGAACCACAAAGTAAAAAGTACACTGGTGAGAGTTATGCACAGGCCTCCACCTACCAGTAGTCAGGATGTGGGCAAGAAAATAAATCAGGAGATTAAAAAAAGTCATGTAAGAATGACACTATTATAGTAATCATGGGGAACTTCAATATGCAGGTGGACTGAGAAAATCAGGTTGGTAACAGATTCCAAGAAAAGGAATTCATGCAATGTCTTCAAGATGGTTCTTTGGAGCAGCTTGTGGTAGAAACTACAAGGAAACAGGCAATTCTGAATTTGGTGATGTGAAATGAAGCTGACCTGATTAGAGAGCTGAAGGTAAAGGAACCCCTCAGGGGCAGTGACCATAATATGATCGAATTCAACCTGCAGTTTGAGAGGGAGAAGCTGAAATAAGATGTAACGGTATTACAATTGAGTAAAAGTAAGTGCAAGGAGATGAGGAGGAGCTGGCCAGAGTTGATTGGAAGGGGAGCCTACCAGGGAAGGTGGTGGAGCAGCAATGGCAGGAATTTCTAGAGATAATTTTGGAGCTGCAGCAGAAATACATCCCAAGGAAGAAGAAACACAGTCAGAGGAGGATGAGGCACCCATGGCTGAGAAGGGAAGTCAGAGACAACATTTAAAAAATGAGGTGAAGAAGATTGGGAAGCCTTTCAAAAACAATAAAAGATAACTACAAAGCAATAAGGGGGGAGAAGATGAAATATGAAGACAAGCTAATGAATAATATAAAATAAGATTGCAAGAGTTCTTTTAATACTTAAAAGGTAAGAGAGAGGCAAGAGTGAAAATTGGACCATGTTGGTGAAGTAGTAACAGGGAACACAAAAATGGCAGAGGAACTGAATCAGTATTCAATGTAACATCCTGTTTAAGAAGGGAGAGAGGCAGAAGACTGGAAGTTATAAGTTTGTGAGAAGATTTGTAGCTCGGGTGCTCGTTACTGTGGTTCTGTTCGCCGAGCTGGAAGTTTTTGTTGCAAATGTTTCGTACCCTGTCTAGGTGACATCCTCAGTGCTTGGGAGCCTCCTGTGAAGCGCTTCTGTGGTGTTTCCTCCGGCATTTATAGTGGCCTGTCCCTGCCGCTTCCGGTTGTCAGTTTCAGCTGTCCGCTGTAGTGGCCGATATATTGGGTCCAGGTCTATGTGTTTGTTGATGGAGTTTGTGGATGAGTGCCAAGCTTCTAGGAATTCCCTGGCTGTTCTTTGTTTCGCTTGCCCTATAATGGGACAACACTACCATTATAGGGCAAGCGAAACAAAGAACAGCCAGGGAATTCCTAGAAGCTTGGCACTCATCCACAAACTCCATCAACAAACACATAGACCTGGACCCAATATACCGGCCACTACAGCGGACAGCTGAAACTGACAACCGGAAGCGGCAGGGACAGGCCACTATAAATGCCGGAGGAAACACCACAGAAGCGCTTCACAGGAGGCTGCCAAGCACTGAGGATGTCACCTAGACAGGGTACGAAACGTTTGCAACAAAAACCTCCAGCTCGGCGAACAGAACCACAGCAGCTGGAAGTTATAGGCTGGTTAGACTGACTTTAATCTTTAATAAGATTTTAGAGTCCGTTATTAAGGATGAAATTGCAGACTACTTGGAAGTGCATGGTAAAATAAGGCTGAGTCAGCACCGCTTCATCAAGGAAGATCATTCATGACAAATCTGTTAAAAATCTTTGAGGAGCTAAAGGACAGGTTAGACAAAGGAGAGCCAGTTTTTCGTGATCCATTTGGATTCTTAGAAGGTCTTTGAAAAGGTGCCACACAAAAGGCTGCTTAAACAGATAACAGCCTATGGTGTTCAGAGTAAGATACTTAACATGGATAGAAGATTGGCTGACTGGCAAAAAGCAGAGAGTGGGGTAAAAAGGGGTCTTTTTCTGGATGGTAGCCAGTGACTAGTAGAGTTCCACAGGGGTCAGTATTAAGGCCACAACTATTCATGTTATATCAATCTGGATGAAGGAACTGAGGGAATTGTTGCTAAGTTTACAGATGACCCAAAGATAGGTAGAGGGACAGGCAGTGTTGAGGAAGTAGGGAGGCTGCAGAAGGACTTGGCCAGGCAAGGAGAATGGGCAAAGAAATTGAAGTGACGTTAAAATAGACTCTTGATTAGTAAGTGGATCAAGGGTTACAGGGAGAAGGCAGGAGAATGGAGTTGAGAAACATATCAGCTATGATTGAATGGCAGAGGAGACTCATGGGTGCCATGGCCTAATTCTGCTGCTGTATATTATATAGTCTTATGGTGTTATGATCACTGAGGTAATTCTTCACATGAACGCACTGACAGGATAGCTCTGGACCTACAAAAGGGAAGATGGGATGAGTGGGGTGCCATTGAGGCTGGTGCATAGCTTACAAGACATTTTTGGGGACTAGCATGAGAAATCCCACTGAGGATCATGGAGAGAAACCGTCCATGAAGCCAGCCAAAATTGACATTTAGCTGGTTTCTGGTATAATTTCGCCCATTCATTACTGCCCTATGTGTCATACTGAGAAATATGCCTTTGAATTCCAATCTGACTCAGTAGTCAAAAGTGCAAGGCCAGATTAGTTAACGTTTGATGCCAATCTCAATTTAAAAATGTGTACGATTTCCCAGCTTTGGACCGGTCGTCACTTTATTGACTGAAGCAGAGATCTGAAAACGAAATCTTGAATCCGCAGTCACTACTGCATTTACCCTTTAACATGTAATATTTAAATAAGCCGGAGCAAAACTCCGATGTATACATTCAGTATTAAAAGCATGAATACAGTGCTGTGACCTGTGATCCACTCACTGCAGCTATTGGTATCACACCCATATAACAGCAACCTATATCAATCTCAAACATGTAATAGTATTCAGGGCAGGAGTCCAAATCACACTAAGGATGTATTTAGGCTGCAGCTGTGCCAATCAGAGGTTGGTGCCTACTGTTTAGCTTTCAATTGAGCAGGGCAATGCTTGTGTTGCTTGGTTCCAGCTTGGCTGAATCTCTATCTATCTGCCCTGTTCGGCAATGGATCAGGTGATCTCTGTCTCTATCTGCCTTGTCCAGCACAAATTTTTAGCTTGTGTGGATATTTCATCTAGTCAGAATTCACTTCCAACAGTTAGAAATTTAAATGCTTTATAGACATTTGTGCAACCATCAAGAAGTATTGTTTCAGTCACTGCAGAACAAAAACTAAAATAAAAACATTTTCAAATCTTTGTGCTAGAGAGAAATAAAATTTACACTTCTTTCAACTTTTAAGACAGTATTCACTGTCACCAGATTTAGAAACATAGATCCAGGAGTAGTCCAATCAACTCCTCAATCATGTTCTACTGTTCAGTCAGATCATTTCTGATCTGCACCTCAACTCCATTTATTCAGTTTTGCTACACATCCTCTGATATGCGTATCTAACAAAAAAAACCCATCAGTGTCAGACTTGAAAATTAAAATTGACTCACCATGTGCAGTCTGTTGGGGAAGAGATTTCCAGATTTCTGCTGTGCTTCAGGGTTAAAGTAAATGATAGCGCCTGCTCAGGAGAGCCTACTTTCCTGGTTCTTAAAAGAGGAGCAGGGGTTATATTGCTACATTGATGATAACTTGGTGACAT
The DNA here is from genome assembly GCF_004010195.1 of Chiloscyllium plagiosum. Taxonomy (NCBI): domain Eukaryota; kingdom Metazoa; phylum Chordata; class Chondrichthyes; order Orectolobiformes; family Hemiscylliidae; genus Chiloscyllium; species Chiloscyllium plagiosum. The sequence goes on along the minus strand of NC_057720.1, from coordinate 72,380,357 downwards.
TTTGCTTTTTCATGAAGTGATTGACAAGAAATTGTTCTTCATTATCTGCAGTGGTTCCACTGAGTAAATGTATAAATAGACTGAGGAAGAAAAGGCGTGAAAATGCAGTGAATGGGAACAGCTGTCTGCTTTTCTGTCCACTTTTTCCTTTGCAGATCTGTGCTTGCACCTGTTCTTTACTCACACCTGAAAATATCATGAGAGAATGGAGACCAAGATGGGTTTCCTCTCCTGTTCATCCTCCCCATTTGTGAAACGTTTTCCTGAAAACAGCGTAGACGTGTTTGAATAAGTGTTATGCAGTGAAGGACAAACAGGTATGCACTTGTGTCAGCAAAAGTGGGAATGATAGGGGAAGAAACACAATAGAGGGAAAAGCAAGAGGAACAAGTTGTCAGGTTGTAAGGAAAGAAGCTGTTGGTGTGAAAGGGAAGCATACCAAAGATTTTCCTGGGGTAGATAATGATGATTTTTTTTTCATGTAAAGCTTCCAACATAGCTTAGGAATATAAAAATAAAGGCGGGCTGGTCATCCGATTCATATTAGTAAATTTCATCAGTATCAGGTTATGATGGGATCTTTGACTTTGGACACCTGACAAAATTTATAAATATTTTACTGATTGCAACCAAATCTAAGCAACAGTGCTGTTACAAATAACATATGATGTATGATATCATCTCCATCTAGGCAAATTGAGACAAAACCTAAATATCCTCATCAATACTACAATGCAATTTTGAGAGAGGTCTTCAATTCTCCAATGACTGTTAATTGACATGACTGTGGCTGAGAATTTGCTTTTACTTTTGGCCCCTTTTTAGTCATAAGTTTGGCAACATGTTCATTATGTATACCAGAAGGTCAAGGCCTCATCACTGCAATTCTGGTAAATGCTGTAGGGATTCAGAGTGGGGCCTGAAATAGGTCTCTCATTCATAAATGCAAGTAGTCACATGGCTATATGAATGAGAGTTATCAGGAATGTATGATATCCCCATGTTCAATTTAGTGGATCTCATACCTTTTTCATAACACGTGCTGTTTGCCCTTCTCATGTACCCAAAATGTGGCTCCAATGGCATAAATGTTTGGCTCCTTTGTTTTTCACATCACTGAAGATATACTGCTGGAAAATTCAGTCACATATCCTTTACTGCACACTAGTGGTGAGCTGCAAATCAGATGGATTTCCATGCTTGCAGTTTGCCTGCAACATATGAATTGAAAGGTTCCAGCACTCCAACTGGCTAATCCTGGCACACCCACTAAGTCTGAAATTGAAGACAAAAATCAGTCCAAATTGATGGCAGTTGCATGTTCCATGATGCTAAAATTATTATTTCATCTCTATTGCAACTCAATGTCTCACTTGGTAAACTGGGCTTTTCAAATTTGTTGCTGAACCAAGATGATAAGGTTTATGTACACTCTGCAGCTGGATGAACAGAACTTTCATTATTTATATCTCTAAGTGGTAAATTAGCTGATTAAAAAGTGTGAAAGGAGTTTTATTGCCTGCATGTTGTAATTGGTTACTTTCACAAAATCAACTTCAGGGCAATCATTTTACTTGGCAACAGTTAAAACCTAAATAGAACACATTATTAAGTATTTCCCAACAAGGTGTTATGTGAAGTTACATTCTCAAAACCTACTGCTGTAATGGATGATGTACCTACTTTTTAATGGTTCCTTATCTTGTATAGTGAGACCATACTGCTTTAGAATGATCTAGACTGTAAAAATGTCAGTTTTAATTTTTATTTGCTTTCTCTGTTTCAATTACATCAAATCTGCTCTGTCTTAAAGGTATATTTGTGATCTGTACATATATTTAAGTTACAACCTCAATATAGGCATTAAATTTTGCAATGATTTTGTGCTGACCATACTTCAAAGTATGCAAAGATATTAATTCCTGCTATCCATTCTTACTTTGATTTCTTAGTCTCTCTGAAAGGCAACAACCAGAAAAAATGTACAGCACATCACAATCTATTATAAGCTTTGCTCAATAATTAGTCTTCAATTAACCCTTCATTTGCCAATTTACATCACTTTAATCCCTAAAAGACCAACATGAGCAGTTACTTTGAAACAATCCGCTTTCGAGCATTCTTTTATTTCAGACTCTCTCATGATCTTTTCCAGCTTTAAAGATACTAAGTAAGTGCATATTTCTGTTGCCAGGGATTCACTTTTAAAAGTTGCCTGCGAGACCACATGTTTGTGGAGTACTCTAATAGTCCCATTTATGAATTGCCCAGCAAAGCAGAAGTGCATTAAAGAAGATTGCTTTCAGCCACTGCTGTGACTTTCTCTTCCCATTGAAATCTATCCTGAACTAAAGATCACAAACGATATCTTTCACTATTAACTAAAGCAGTAAAGCATGAATGCCTTTAAGAGTACAAAGAGTGCCTAACATCAGCCAAGCAGCACTTCTTCAGGACTTAGTCGGACTACACTGACACTGACTGTTTACAATACTTTCTTCTTTCCAAAATGGGTCCCAAAGTTCATTAGCTGGACAGGATGCTGGATTGCAACTGAATAGCAAGTTCGTTATCCTAAAATAAAACAGTAAGTGCTAGAAACACTCACCAGTTCAGGCAGTGTCTGTGGAGACAGAATCAGAATTAATGGCCTGAATTTTACCAGAAATTGGATAAGCATCTGTTTTGTTGAGTTCCATGGAGGACTTCTTTCCATGAGGGCAGGCAAGTTTTCTCACTCTACTTTCCCCAAGTGATCTTATTCCTGATGTAACATGCCTGGATTGTGCCCTACTTTGTTATGTCCTCCCTTTTCATCGCAGTTAGAAATACTCGCCATGACCAAGACCTCCCGGGATTGCTGGTGCCAGTGCCATTTTTAAAGCCCAGTCTTACACCCATTCAAGTACTGTCAATCAGGAGCTGCTCATCAGTTTGCATGTAGTGGAAAGGGAACAAAAAGGCTGAAATGCCAGTGCACATTCGCAAAATGTATGCTGTTTAGGAAACTTGCTCCTTGGGTTACCCATCCTTAGTCTCATCCCATCTTAGAGCCTTATCTATTAGGCAATGTTACGCTTTCCCCAATGTACAATGCAGATTAATATCTTGTTATTGTTCAATCTGTGAACATTAGATAATGGAAAGCCTTCAAGCAGTTGAAAACATTCTCTTTAATTCAGTAACAGCCAAAGCAAAGAAAAATCAAACAGAAGCTGCATTTGCCTCCAGGAACAAACAGAGACTGCTTGCCTGTTGATCACATTTCTAACACAATCACAATCAATGATTAATCACTGCAGCCGGCTTGTGTCAACTGGAAATAGGTGTCAACTAAGTCTTATCTGGCTGTTAGCATTTGATACTGCAGCCATCTTCATGAAGAAAGTGATGTTCCTCCTGTTCAATGTCCTCATCTTCATTCTGGGAAGAATGCTGCCACTCCCACAACTTTTCAGAACCCATCACATTCCTTCTTTGCATGCCCCAGTTGTGCAGATCACAGCATGCTAGGATTATGCAGCACAATCTGTCTGGACTGTATCACAAGACTTCCCCAACTCAGATTGATCCAAGTATCAGTCCTTCATCTCAGTCAGCCTACTGCACCATGAGCCTGAATAGAGAATGGGCTGCAATATCTCAATGCTCTGCCTCAGTCAGGGGATTGCTTAATGGACTCATCATCCATTGTTGTAGAGAGTAGCCCTTAGCTTCCACTAAGTATTCATGTAACGTATCCAGCCCTTGTATATTCATCTATACAGTGGAACTCGAGGTCTCCAACGAGGAGGCCCATAGAATGCTTCTACATGGATCTTTGACATCAGGATCTAACTCTGATGAATGCAGGATAAGCTGTGTCACCAAAAGAAGATTGTAAGTGTTATATGATTAATTATACGTTGAGCCTCAACATCACCTAACAAAGGCAGCATCACATGTCAGAACATTTTTGGCAATACTTACAAATCAGAATGAGAGCAAATCAGTTCTGTGCCCTGACAGTCTACAGGCTCTTAGATTGTCTTTGTCAATAATACGGTGCAGATGCCACTTTTAAGGTCACCTATAATTTCCTGTGCTTCATAAAGATGACCATTTTCAACCTCATGACATGGTCAAGATTGTTTGTGACGAGGATGTGTATCCCACACAGTTGCACACTACATGCATTACATATACAGGGTATCGTGATGACAGATGACCTCAAGCAGTAGTGTAAACATGCCTAATTAATGCAACCGCTGAGTCCAAAGCTAAGATCTCCTTCTTTAATGGCATTGGACAAATGAACTGTAGTGGTTCAAGAAGGCAGCTCACCACCAAGAGCTACTGGGATGGGCAATAGATGTTGGCCCAGCCATAATCACTTATGGCCCATGAATGAATAAAAGAAATTATCGATTAAAGAGCCTCATGCTGCTCACAAGTAGAGCCCTCAAACTCAGGCAGAAAACAAGAGCACTTACTCTGTCCACTGCAGCTGCAATTGCAGCCATATTTTCCATTTCCAGTGCACAGTAATGAGTTGCATGACTATGAAAGGCAATGCAGGTTACACACGGTACAGTGAGTCACAGGTTCAGCCTGGCAATTGAGATTCCGTCCACAGCCTCCCCAAGTGAACCTCCATGTTCTTCCTTCCTGGCACCCAAACAGCACCTATCAGTACTGAGCTCCCAAATGTTCCCACCCAATGCCTTGACTTAAGTCTACATCTCATGAGAAGACGACACAGTGGCTCAGTAGTTAGCACAGCTGCCTCACAGCACCAGGGACCCAGGTTCATTTCCAGCCTTGGGTGCCTGTCTGTGTGGAGTTTACACATTCTCCCCGTGTCTGCGTAGGTTTCCTCCGGGGGCTCTGGTTTCCTCCCACAATTCGAAGATGTGTAGGTTAGGTGAATTGGCCATGCTAAATTGCCCATATGTTCAAGGATGTGTAGATTAGATGCATTTGTCAGGATTAAATACATGCATAGGATAATAAGGTTGGGGAATGGGTCTGGGTGGGTTACTCTTTAGAAGGTCAGTATGGAATTGTTGGGCCGAAGGGCCTGTTTCCACACTGAATGGATTCTATGATTATGCCCTGAACCCTGGCTCTACAGCTTACAAATGTCAACTATTATTCTGCCACATCTAGTTGCCTGGCTTTGTGTTAATGCTTAATATAGTGTGAGCCTTGAAACTTTGGCTGAGATGGCAAAGCACAGAAAATTCAAGAGACTGTAAATCTTTGTTAACTTTACCTGAGCAGTTTGTGAACATTTCATTGTTGAATATACTTAAAGTTGAGTTGGTCAGACTTTTAGCCTCTTAGAGAATCAAAGGATGTGGAAAACAGGCAGCAACATGGATTTAAGGCTGATGATCACCCATGGGATCACCTTGAACCCAAATATTTACCTCCTCCTGTTCCCAACTTTCCTTTCACGGGGGCTACAAAGGTGCGGTTTCATATGATTACAGGCAGATAATTGCAGCACAAAGAAGGATACAGATATAATACAAGGCGCACAATAGTCTGATCTCTCACTAATCAAACTTAATTGCTATGTTAGGCTTATCCGTGAACCTACGAGGATATCACTTGGCACTATATGCCTGCAACAAAACCCATCTGGTTCACTAATATCCTTTAGGGAAGGAAACTGTCGTCCTTATCTAGTCGGGCCTACCTAACCACAGCAATGCAGTTGACACTTAATTGTCCTCTGGGCAATTAGGGATGGACAACAAAATACTGGCCTAGCCAGTGATGCCTACATTTCGTGAATGAATTTTTAAAATTCCTGTTCTCTCACCTGACACTATGTTATTTGTTTCAGAATTTAGGTGACTTTGCAGAACCTACGTCAGCTGTATCACTTTCTGTAGTACACTGCAGCACAATGCAGTTGTCCACTCTAGGGGCTAGTTCCTGATACCTACTATTGTTATCTTCCACTGCAAATATCTGATTGATTGTGACTGAAAGATCTGGAAACTACAGCAGGATGTTTTAGGTCCTAGTCCCTGTTGCCTACTAATGTATTGCTGCCTTCCATTGCAAACATCCTGCCTCTGAGCCAGCAGACTGGGCTCAAAGCACACCTGCTCCAGCGGTGTGTCACAACATCTCTGAAGAGGTTGGTCAGAAAATAATCCAGAATTAACACTTGATGAACTACTGAACATAAGAAAGTCAGGCAATTTAGATTTCAAAGTGGAGCCTATTCTACCTGAAGGGCAAAGTACCTACTGATAGGTGCATTAAAGGGCATTACACAGGAACATTAAAACATCTTCTGCTGGATAAAGAATATTGGATGGCAATCTCAGAGACATTGTTATGTAAAAGAGAGTACTAGCAGAGCAAGAGGCACATAAGATGGGCTGTGTAATCATTAGAGTGCATCACTTTGCTGTCTTTCAACTTCTGATTGGGAAGATGATTCAGTTCATTGTAGGACAGCATAAGGAAATGGAACTTGTCTCTTCAGTTCAGGAGAGAGCTAGGTAAATCAATCAGCTCAGTGAGGGCAGCAGATCTTCAGTGACTGTCTAAAAAATCATTGGAGTCAATTAGATTCCAAAGTATAATGGCAGCATTTCAGAAGAACTATCATTATTGCAGTCCTTTGAAACAAGGATGCCATCTTCTCATCTTCATGATTTGTGTCCTCAATTAACTCAGCAGGCCAAACCTGGAGCCACTGTTCTTTGAACAGAGAAGATAAGTGTTGCTGTGAGGGAGCATGAGCCTTGAGGCAGGATTCTAATCTCCTCCATCTGCTTTTATCGCTACTTGCATGAAAGTTTATGCAATCTGGTCATGCTCAATGAGTGCACCAGAGGCTTGCTTGCAGCAAGTTTCTCCCAAAACAAAATGCAATGTCGATTTTTCTCTCCTTTTCACTGAGATCTTCTGGATGTCCTAAAATGTTGTCTCCATCTTCCTTGAGATCGGGTGCCTTGAGTTCCTTGAGAGGATTTGCTTTGAAAGGCAATTGTCCAGAATTCAGATGCAATGACCAGGTCAACTGACTGAATTTTCATGATTGGTGTTGTATTGTAAGAAGAATTAGATTGGGTAAGGATGTTGGAATTTGTTCACTTATTTTGTCACTTGATGGTCTATCGTGCAGTGGACCACTGGTCGAAATTATGCAGAGGTGCATTTGGTAGGTGAGCAGTGCCTCACTTACATGTTGACGTATAATAACAACAATCGTGTTGTAGATTAAAGCTATTGACGTCTTGTGGAGATTTCTGTTAAAGACCCCATTGTGCAGTTTTTGGAAGGATTGTGTGCTAGCACAGCAGATTCTGTGCTAGATGGTTAATAAATTCAAAGGCTTTAGCCCTATCAATAGGGTCCATCTCCTGGCCTTTGTAATGCCATCTTGAATTTATCTCATTTCCTTGCAAGAGAAAATACATGTTTGAACTATTGAGGCATATCCCTTATCTCCACTGTGGGGAAGGTTCTCACGTGATCCTCCTGATCCACCTCATAACGTCAGTGAATACATACTCACAGAATCCTAATGTGATTTCTGGTCATCCACTGGAACTACAGACAGTATTCTTGTCTCTCAGCAAACCCAAGAATAGGATCTAAAGCAGCAAAATATCTCAGCACGACTAAACCACATATGGCTAATACTCCCAAGGGCTTGATGATGTTTTGGATTCCCTGAAGTCCTTTCTCTCACTTTAGCTTCCAGTGCCAAAGAAGCCTTCATTTCTTTCAGGACCATAATCTAAACTAACCTATTTCAAACTCTTGCCCTCTATCCCAACCATCCCGACATATGGAGTCTTAACCAAATGGTTAGTTCAATCCCAAGAGGCATCAAATATTTTGCAGCAACTGTCTAGATCAAAAATCTCCCTACACACCCAGTATCACATAAAAGAAAAGCTAGGACATGTTCAGAAGAAAAAATCACAAAGTTGTAACAGGTGTGCATTCATTGCTCCAAAGTCAAGAAATCATTTTGTAAATCAATCATTGGAATACTTAATGTCAAGGTTGTTTTTTGTTTGGTTCTTTTGTTTGACATGTAATGTGCTGGTGTGAAGATTTGGTATTAGGATGTTATAGCTAACAATGATCAGTAAAGCCTTAACTAACATCATAGGGAGTTATGGTACGATGTGAATCTCTGAGGGATAGAGACTTCCAAATAATGATGTTCTATTCATCCCTAAAGGAGCGTTAAATGAATCTGTCTGTCAGCTGTCAAGCAACTGTTACTACTGCATCTGATTTCTGATATTGATGGTCTACATCCTCTATATGAGTAGTGCCACCATCAGACTCTCTGGCATCCTGCGAGAGACCGAGCAGATATTCCTCAATTATAAAGTTGTGAAGCTGACAACATACAGTCACAATTGACAAGACAGTACTAGCCACATATTGCAAAACACCACCAGACCTTTCTGCACATTGAATCTGCCATTGTCAGTTCCATCAGCTTTGCATGCCACAAATATAATCCTTTTCGCTGATACTTTGTGAAAAACTTCCATTTCCTAATTCACTAATTCATTTCCATGATAGCAGGATACTATTTTTACAATCATTAATTGTGTAACTAGCTCAACCAGATTCTGGATCCTTTTAAAAGATGAAGACTTGAAACCATACAATGCTCATGGATGCAATCAGTATCTCTGAAAAGCTTAGTGGTTTGGTAATACTAACTTGGTCTGGTATTCTCTGGCAATACCTAATCAATTTCACATTTAAACATTTTGTTACTGCCATTTGTGTTTCAGTATATATATCACATTTAAGTGGATTCCATCAGACCCTCAAAAGGTTTTCCATAAAACACTTTGTTGCGTTTACATCAGAAGCCACCGATTATCCCTTTAAAGACAACTCATTAGGCTCCTCACTGCTTAGCAAACACTAGCATTTTTTAATTGAGGGCCAATAATCATCGAATTTACAGCACAGAAATAAGCCTTTAGTACATTTGATTCGTGCCAGTATTTATGATCCTCATGAGGTGTTTATCATCCTTCTTCACCTTTTCCCATCGTCATATCCTGTTATTCCTTCCTCTCTCATGTCTTTATTTAAATTCCTTCTCAATTCATCCATGTTAGTTGACTCAACTGTTTCTTGATGGAACAAATTTCCAGTCACTCCCTGGGTAACATTAGTGACTATCTTATACTTAAGGTCTCCCTAGTTCCAAGCTCTCTCCCAAGTAGAACCATCTTACCATTCAAATAAAAGCAAAATGCTGTAGATGATGGAAATCTGAAACAAACACAGAGAATGCTGGAGAAAAGCAGCAGGTCTGGCAGCATCTGTGGAGAGCGAGAGAGAGTTAATGTTTTGAGTCCAATATGTTCTGAAGAAGTCATGCCACTAAATCATTTTTGCACTGCGTTCAGTGCTTCTTATTATAAGAAGCTTTTTATAATAAGGCAAAATTGTTCGCAGTGATTTAACCAGGATTCTATACAAGTTTAATATAATTTATCTCCTTTTCAAAAATATCTGTATAGAAAATAATCTCAGACTTTATTCACTTTTTATTGGCATTGTTAACTTGAGTGGCTACTTCTAGTGATTTATCTATCTGTATCCTTGATTCCACATCTCCTTTCCTCCACTTACATTTAGTTATCAAGGAGTATATGAAGTCTTCCTTATTTTTTGTACCAAAATATACACTCACACTTAATTAGATTGGAGTTGATTTGTCAATTACACACCCATTCTGCAAATTTATTAATGTCTTCCTATATTTTCTTGCAGTCCTCCTCTGAACCAATTGTCAGATCCCATTTAGCAAATGCTGCAAACTTTTATATCGTACTCCTTATATCTGAGTCCAATTAATTTATGCAAATGGTTAACCCTACTAGTTCTGGCACCAATCCTAGTGAAACACCATTTTGCAAGTTTGAGTAAGTACCTCTAATCCCTATTTTGTAGCCATGAACCATCCATCGGGTTTGTCCCCTGACTCCATTTATTCTGCCCCACACTGACACACAACCCCCCCCACACTGACACCCCCACCACACTGACAACCCCCGGTCTTTTGAAAATCTAAGTGTATTTTCTCTATTGTATTGCTTTGGCCTATCTTCTCGTACGTTTTCAAATAATTCAAAAAATCTGGAAAGCATTAGCTTTCCTTTTGAAATCTGTACAGACTATTGTGTTGTATTTTCAATTTCTAGGTTTTTTTTTCTATTACATCTTGCAGAAAAGATTTCATTATTTTTCCCCTTACTGATGTTAAGCTAATTGGTCTGTAATTCAATGGGCTCATTCTATCTTGTTTTATACATACAGAAATCACAAAAGGACACTGACTTGAATATTTGGTTACCCTGGCCTGAAACGGGCAAGGATGTTATTCAGCTACTTAAAGGCCTGTTCAGACATAGCTTGGGTGTAATTGGGATTGAAGAGGTTCCCACCATTAATCCCTTTCTCACATCTAGTTTTTAATTGCCAAGAGCTCCACGTTTAGACAGAAGCAAGTTCAGCAGCAGTGAAATACTGTTAAATTTTCAATTAAATTTTTAAATTATTAATAACAGATTAACAGTTCCAATACTTGAGAACAGTAGACAATTATTACAGCATTTCAGTGGTTGTTTAAAATGTAGACTGAAAAACTATGAAAGGGACTGCATTTTTTTGAATGCAGCTTCTATGAAACTAAATGCAATAGTGATGAATTCTTACAAAATAAGATATACCTCTAAATAACAATGGACTACAGTAGGAAACAAGGCGTGTAGTGATTGAAATGAGGTCAGCCAGGTGGACCACCTTAGTATGTGAATTCCCTGATTGAGGCTGTTAACTTGGTCCAATCAGGAAGCCTTGGCTGACAGAAAAAACAGGAGTGTCTGCCTTAGAGTGGTCGGAAGGTGGGAGGGGCGGGGGCTTGCTGGGTCTGTATTGTCTGCACTTTGTATGTAACAGTATTGTCTAATGTACAAATGTCATTGTCACTGTCTTGCCATAAGTGGAACTGGGATTTGAGGTTTGTCCTCATCTCCCTGTAAAATGGTTGAATGGTAGGGTTTGGGGCCTAGCTTTGCTGCTCCTCTCCCTTGTAACATTGCTGTCTCTTATGTACAGCTGTAAATGTTTTTTGTAAACTTTGTTTTAATTTGTTTAATAAAATAAAATATAAATATAAACAGGAAAAAAAAAACAGGAGTGTCGGAGGGCAGATCGGAGGACCTCCTCGTGGGTCTGCTCCTGGGCCTGGCCAAACTGGCCATAAATAGGTCCAGGCAGCAAGGCATGGAGGGGATCGTTAGGGCCGACTGCCTGCCCCTCTTCCGCGGTTATGTTAGAGCCTGGGTGTCTCTGGAGAAGGAGTACACAGTGGCCACCAACACCCTGGAGTTGTTCAGTGAGAGGTGGGTGCCGCAGGGAGTGGAGTGCATTATTTCCCCCTCCAACTCTGTTTTGATTTAATCCCTGCCCTCCCCTTCACTGTTGGATCACACAGCATTGCCCTTCGATGTGAAGGGCAGTGTTTGTCACTGGCTACTCTGGTGTTTCTTTTCTTCCTGGTGGTGGAAACTGAACAAAGATTTGTGCACCCTGTGTTTCTCACTGTGTCTCATACCTGCACACACATAACATGGGTGCTGGAGAAAAATAAGCACTACTGCAGTTGGGTGGTAGTGTGGTGGTTTAAAAGAAAAAAAAATTAAAAAATAAACAGGAGTGTCAGACATCCTGTTCACTCTAAGAGCCGGCTCTTCAGGGAGCTGGACCTGTGTGTGTGTACTGCAAGGACTCTGCTCCTTGAATGCTTCTGAGGGGAAGGGGACTATCTCTGGACCAGCTGCCCCACATCCAGTGAGCTCTGAGAGGAAGGAAGGAAGAAGAAGAGAAAAAAGAAACAGGAGTGTCAGAGGGCAGATCGGAGGACCTCCTCGTGGGTCTGCTCCTGGGCCTGGCCAAACTGGCCATAAACAGGTCCAGGCAGCAGGCCGTGGGGGGGGGTAGTTAGGACCGATTGCCTGCCCCTCTTCTGTGGTTATGTCAGAGCCTGGGTGTCTCCGGAGAAGGAGCATACAGTGTCCACCAACCCCCTTGAGCTGTTCAGGAAGAGTTGCGCACTGCGGGGTATGGAGCGTTTTATATCCCCCTCCAACTCTATTTTGATTTAATCCCTGCCCTCCTCTTCACTTTAATTGATCACACAGCATTGCCCTTTGGCGAGAAGGGGACTGCTTATCACTGGTGACTCGGGTGTTTCCTTTCTTCCTGGTGGTGGAATATAAATAAAGATTTACACACTTGTTCTCCACTGTGTCCGACACCTGCACACACACAACATGGGTGCTGGGGAAAAAATAAGCACTACAACTGTCAGGTGGTAGTGTGGAGTGATTAGACATGTGGGGCGATTAGAAGAAATGAAGAAAAGAAAAAGAAAAAAGAGGAGCATCAGAGGTTTTGAAAAAAAAAGGAAAAGGAAAATACAGGAGTGTCAGACATCCTGTTCACTCTGACAGCTGGCTCTGAGGGAGCTGGATCAGTGTCAAGAACTCTCCATGTGTAAATAAAGAGTGACTGGTGACGGGATACCAGTTTGTGTGGAATCATTTCAAGGCCATGTCAAAGTTAAAGCTTTAAAGCCAAACACATTTTAAAACAAAATATAAATTATTCTTTATTAAAAGTAGTGTTTATTTGTTCTAACTTTAATCCATCCTTTTTACACTGGCAACTTTGTGCAATAATTTAGAAAACTAAACTTCAGTATGATGAATTTGTATGCATAAACATTAAGTGAGAAATTGATTTAGGCATGCTCTTGGCATTATCCCACAATGGATTCATTTGCCTATTAATACATGCCAAGACTGAGTTTTTGAACCAGTCTTATTTCAGTGTGGTTAATTCACCGAGTCGTGGGGTTATTGCTGCAAGCAATGATCATGAGGTCTTGCAAAGTATGCATGCACACGTTGAATAGTATTTTAGAGATGAGTAACATTCATATTTATCTGGAGCAATGGAAAGAGGATTGTCAAATGGATAGTGAAGTTGGCAAATATAAGCTGATGTACCTATAAATAGGATACATGATTGATGTGTCAAGGAATGTGCACTGACAAAGTTGGAAAATAATTTCTGTATCAGAATTGATATTTTTAAATTATTAATTCTAATTTAAAATGAATAGCAGTTCTTTAATTACCCATTAAGAAAAATCTGCAGGTGAAGTACTTTTTTTCAAATTCCTCCAAGGCCTCACTCCTTTCTAATTCTGTAATCTCCTTCAATCCTACAAACTTGTTGATCACTGCAATCCACCAGTTCAGGCCTATTAGATATTCCCTATTCTCAGATCCTTCTATGCTTCTCCTTTTTTGGGTCTTCTTGCCTTTTGAATCTTCCTCCCAAAGTAAATGACCTACATGAAACGCCATCTATCAAATTTTTGACCACTCACCAAACCTATCTATATCCCTCTGGAGATTCTTTATGTCCTCATCACAACATGCCCTCCCAAATTTTAAATATCATCAGCAAATTTTGCATACCAGAAACTCTGCTCCTCCTTGAAGTCATTATGTAAATGGTAAATAATTGAGGCCTTAGGTCTGATCCATGTAGCTGGTTATGGCTTTCCAACAAGAGAAAAACCCATCAATCCCAACTGTCTATCTTCTGTGTGTTTGCCAATCCTCAACTCATGCTAATACATTACCCCCAATAAAGTGTGGTCCTATCTTGTGCAATAAATTTTTATTTGGCACCTTATTGAATGCCTTCTGGAAGTCAAATATATTACATTTACCAGTTCCCTTTCATTTATTCAGTTCACTCTATCCTCAAAGAACTCTATCAAATTTGTTCAATGTGGTTTTCCTTCCATGAAACCAATCTGTGTGATTGTGTTAAGCTTTTTGTTTCTAAAAGTTTCGCTAATCCTTTCTTAACGATAAACTCTAGCATTTTCCCAGCAACATTCATTTGCCTATTAATACATGCTAGACAGTGGGTTTTTGAACCAGCTTTATTTCAGTGTGGTTAATTCACCGAGTCATGGGGTTATTGCTGCAAGCAATGATCATGCGGTCTTGCAAAGTATGCATGCACAAGTTGAATAGTATTTTAGAGATGAGTAATATTCATATTTATCTGGAGCAATGGAAAGAGGATTGTCAAATGGATTGTAATGTAGACATATATAAGCCGATGTACATATGAATAGGACACACGATTGATGGGTCAAGGAGTGTGCACTGACAAAGTTGGAAAATAATTTCTGTATCAGAATTGATATTTTTAAATTATTAATTCTAATTTAAAATGAAAAATGAATATCTTTGAGGATAGAGTGAACTGAATAAATGAAAGGGAACTGGTAAATGTAATATATTAACAATTAAGAAAAATCAGTGGGTGAAGTTTTTTTTTTCAAATTCCTCCAAGGCCTCACTCCTTTCTAATTCTGTAATCTCCTTCAATCCTACAAAACTCCTTTCTAATTCTGTAATCTCCTTCAATCCTACAAACTTGTTGATCACTGCAATCCACCAGTTCAGGCCTATTAGACATTCCCTATTCACAAGAACACCCAGATCCTCTTTCCTGGTCCTATTGGCAACTGCCATTGAGAGTCAAGTTTAGCAGAAAACTCAAACATGGTTTTGGACATATTACTCTGGTCAAGGATTCCACACAATGGTGGTTAGGTGAGAGGAAGATTAAGAACCTTGACATCCTTCCAGTTGCCCTTTCTCCTGGGAGTCAGGAAGGTGCCACTGTGTACCAACAGAGAAGAGAAATGCCAGAAATATGGATATAACTTATGTAAATATATCCATTGGAAAACTGTACTTATGTATGTTGAATTGTTATTGTGTTGGGAGCAATATCAAATGATTGGTGCATTTAAAAGCATTACACAAGAACACAGAAACATTGGAACTGGAGTAGGCCATTCAAAAGGATTGTGCTGACCTGGTGTGGTTTTGATGCCTACTTACCACCCTCGACAACAATTATTGGCAAGGCACAAACAAGACAAGAGTAAAATCTGATTCAACTAGCCGCCAACATTTTACTTTGGTTAAAACAGACAAACAATTCACACTGGGAGAAAGTGAGGACTCCAGATGGTGGAGAGTGTGGTGCTGGAAAAGCATAGCAGGTCAGCCAGCATTCCCGATGAAGGGCTTATGCCTGAAACATTGATTCTCTTGCTCTTTGGATGCTGCCTGACCTGCTGTGCTTTTCCAGCTCCCCATTCTTGATACAATTCACACCATTTGGTTAAGGAAAGGCTAACAGCAAGCACGTAATTCGTACAAGACTAAGATCCAAGAGCACACACATTGGTTTTCCAAAGATTTTCCCTGAACAGTCAACAAAAGTAAAGGCTGATGTCCAAGAATAGAAGCTCACATTTAATAGGGTGGTTAAGAAAGCATAAAGGACACTTGTCATTATCAGCTTTAGCATTGATTATAAGAGTAGGGAGGTTATCTTGGAGCTATACAAAACTTTGGTTCGGCCATAGCTGGAGTCCTACGCTTGGTCTGGTTGCCACACTAAAGGACAGGGTGTGATTGCACTGGAGCGGTGCCAAGGAAATTCGGGATATTGCCTGGGTTGAAGCATTTTAATAATGAAAAGGGGCTGAATAGGCTCACACAATCTCTGTAGAGTAGGAAGGGCAGAGGGGTGACCCAGTGAGTGCTATAGAGGGTATAGACTAGGTGGATGGGGAACACCTGTTCCCTTTAGTTGAAGGATCAATAGTGAGGGGACATTATTTTAATGTGAAGGGAATGAGGTTCAGAGGGATTTTGAGGAAAAAGGGGTGGAGAGAACCTGGAATGTGCTACCCAATGTGCAGTAGAGGTGGGAAAACTCACAACCTTTAAAAAGTATAGGACTAAGCTCCAGGGAGCTTACAAGGTTCCACCTCGAGTCGCATGGATTTAAATTTGTTAAGTGAGTGGGTGAAAATTAATAGCATAATGTGGAAAAATGTAAGAATAGAAATGCAACATTTTATTTAAATGAAAAGAGCCTACAGAATTCTGCATACAGAGAAATCTGGAAATCCTGATACATGAACAACAAAAATGTCAGTGCGTAGGTACAGTAGTGACTAGGAGGGGAAATAGAGTGTTGACATTTATTGCAAAGGGCATTGAGTGTAATATAAAAGGAAGTTACTCCTCCTGTATAGGACCTTAGTGATTTTGCACCTGGCATACTGTGCAAAATTTTGGTTTGATTACTTGGGAAGGATATAATTTCATTAGAAGCAGCACATCGAAGATTCACTTGTATAATTTCTGAGATGAATAAATTATCTTATGAAGAAAAGTTAAGCAAGTTGTACCTGTAACCATAATAGTTTAAAAAAGAATGAGAAGTGACCTGATTGAAACACATTACATGTTGAGGGGACTTAACAAGCTGGTTGCTGAGAGGGAGTTCCCCCTTTTGGGGAAGTCTAATACCAGGGGACAAAGTTTCAAAATGAGTGTCCTTCCATTTAAAACTAGGAGCTACATCTTATTTTAGCAAAATAAGAATCGCAATCAGGTTCACTGGAATGATTGTCAGCGAGAGGGCCAGTGTGTTTTCTCACTGTATCTTCACAAACTTGCCTCATTGAGGCCTCATGCCAGGAATCATATTTGGTTCTGCCCCATCATATCACACACAATTCCCAGAGTATCTCATCTCTTAACATTGATCCTAGGACTGACCTGGCCTTGGTGCCATATTTAAAGGCTGTTATATAGCTGGACAGATGCTGTCAGTCCAGAGCTGGCCTGCATGATTCCTGACATTTGTCCCAAACATGGGAAGCACAGGAAATTGGCATTTGCTATGCAGGCATGGTCATGGAGCTCTTCATGGGGAGGTGCACAGTATTACAATAATAGTTGCTGGTGCAGCCCGAGGTGTAATCATTTATGGCCATCCTATAAGTGGATCAGACATGTGCCATGAGGGTTCATTGAGAATTCTGTGTCCTATGATCCTGCCCCACTAGTTACCTGGTGGAGGAGCAGCGCTCCAAAAGCTTGTACTTCCAAAAAACCTGTTGGGCATAACCTGGTGTTGTGTGATTTTTAACTTTTTTCACCCCAGGCTAACACCGGCACCTCCACATCATAGAAATGTAGAAAATAGAAGCAGGAGCCAGCTACTCGGCCCTTCAAACCTGCTCCATCATTCAACATGAATATGGCTAATTATTTCATTTTCGGCCTAACCCTTTAATCCCTTCAACCCTAAGAAGTATATCGAAATCCTTCTTCAAAGCATTTTGGCCTCAACTTTTTGGTAAATAAAATGTTATAGAAGGAAAGTTGTGTTAACAAGTTGAGTGTACAATATCAATAACTATATTGATTGACTTTTAAAACATTTAGGATTCTGGATCAGTGGTGCTGGAAGAGCACAGCAATTCAGGGAGCATCCGACGAGCAGCAAAATCAACGTTTCGGGCAAAAGCCCTTCATCAGGATTCCCGATTCCTGATCTGGTTTCCAGCATCGGCAGTCATTGTTTTTACCCCTTTTTAAAACATTTAACTGACTGCTTACAAGAGAGCTTTGTTAGTATTCTTTATGTTGTTTGATTCTTGTGTTGTAAAATTATTTTGTTTTGAACTGTAAACCTTATGGCTTCATTTTGTTGTGAATATCTGGGTTTTGGATTCTAATGAATTAATAAATTAATTAATGTTGCTGGTCTCTAACAAGAGCATAACAATTATTTCTTACTAAATACTGTCTCCTCAACATGTCATTGATCTTCAGGGGAAAAACAATAATGTGCTCAAACCTGGACGGGAAGCATGTCTTTGATGTGCTCATTTGACACAAGTATTAATTGTGTTTTATTTAGTTAAGCAAAATTTCTGTCTTCAGTGTTTATTCACACATCAAATTTCAAACATCCCACATTTCCCAAGCCATTTAATTATAATAATCTGCCACTTTCTCCATCTGTCTCCACATCTGTTGCAATCCCAACCACATTCCCTGGGCACTACTATTTTAGGTATGTTTTTTATCCATTCTTTAGTCCTCTCTACTGTATCATTTATTCCAGTTCTCAGTCCATCAGGCGATTGTCTGCTTTGTTCTTAGCTTACTTAAACACTTGCACATAGCTGTTGGTTACTGATACCTCTGAATGCTAATGCATGTATGTATTAATTAATTACAATACATAAAAGACATCAGCAAGGTTGGGAAATTTTCTGGCTCACTGCATCTACTTTGGAAAAGAATGTACTCCAAACAATGAGAACTTCATTGCAGGGGAGAGAGATTTAGGTGCTTGCTAGAATTAAGACCCCTGCCCCAGCATGCAATTTGGCCACAGGAGCTTCCGAGCACTGAGTGAGCTGGTGAAAAGACCCACCCTGGTTCTCAGTGGCTTAGTCCCTGTTCTGTTGTTAAATATTTGGTGTCCTACCCCTCATCTCTCATACCCCTGTTACTTCACCCATTCATGATCAATCCATGGCAACTAACACCCCTCACTCTTCCCCCAAGGCTACTTATAGCTCTACACCACCTCATGAACCCTATTAACACCCATGTTCTCTCAAAGCCCTTCAGCAAACTTTATGTCGCCATACAATAGCCAATGCTCCCCACCCATCATCCTTTGCGTTGACAGTCTCCAAACAAACTCAGCCCGTTTTCATCATGGGCAGAGGTCAGGAGCCACGCTGAGCTGTAATAAAATAAAATGTAAAGTAACTTTTGGACTTCACTAAATCCCCTCAACTACCTAATCCCATTAAAAACAAACATTTGTATCATAACTCCATGTTAAAGGCAACCATTCCTATATTACAGCTGTCAATCAAACTGTGAATTTACAGGGCCCCATTGTGTTAATTACAGCCTTTAGAAACAATCAAGCAATAATATTGTATAATAGTAACCCTTAATGTTATTTCAACCAGCATCTATCGAAACAGCATGTACAGATATTTTTCAATTCAAATACAGTTTGACTAGTTTTGATTTAAACATTTAAAATGCTGGCCATTTTCACTAATTTGCCAGCTTGACAGTTCCACCGACCTTATCAATCTTTTATAAACATTTATATCTACTCTTAAAGACAATCTTAAATCAGACATTTGAGTTTAAGGTTCTTGCTCCAGTGAAAATAAGGTCTGCTTGAACTTAACGCTGAGTTCAAATGGTCCTGCTTAGTTTGGTTTCCCCAGCTTGTGAGACATGGTCCTACATTGACAGCCCATATTATAATGCAGCTGACTCCATTAATATAAAAGGATTCCATACAATAAATATGCATCTCATCTATGATCGTCAGTATCACTTCTTAGATGTCTGTGCCAAACACCCTGGGAGTTGCCATTCCCTCCTCCCACAAACAGGATCTGTCAGAATGGGAGTCAGATGGCCTGATCCAGGTTCCCAGCATCATTTTGAATAGATTATGAAATCTTCACAACTCTGTATCCAGACCCAAGTCTGTCATAAAATAAAACATCTTAACCTAATTGTACCACATGGATAATGGCGTTCATTTACAAAAGAAAAGACTGTTGACTGTGAGAAAAATGTCTGAACCTCTCTCATACACGAAGTTTCTCACATGTGCTCACACATACACACCCATACTCACACCCACATATGCACCTTCTCACAGACTTATACCCCTTTACACCCACCCTCACACACATACACATACATACACGCTCTCACAGACACTCATACCTGTGCCACCCCCCAGCCACACACACCCACATGCACATACACACATATGTAAAATGGTGGGGTGAATTTGTACTTGCAGATTTACATTTTATTTTACTCAAAAACTGCATGAATCCATATAAGATTCTGTAAATACCTTTTTTAGATTAGAATCAGTCTGAGCATTGGGGCACAGACAGCCTCACACAGGGCACCTCATACCTGTGCCACCCCCCAGCCACACACACACACATGCACATACACACATATGTAAAATGGTGGGGTGAATTTGTACTTGCAGAATTACATTTTATTTTACTCAAAAACTGCATGAATCCATATAAGATTCTGTAAATACCTTTTTTAGATTAGAATCAGTCTGAGCATTGGGGCACAGACAGCCTCACACAGGGCACCTCACACCTTCAATACATTATCTGGGCCAAAATGGCACCTATTGTTAAAGTTCGCCTCAGAATGTAACTTTAAAAAAAGTTCTGGGGTTTACATATGAAAGAACTGAAACCAACATGGTCATTTTAAAAGATGAGAGACTTAACAAACAATCCAGATCTTTTTCAAAGTATAATTTCAGTTGCATCACATTGTAAACTTTTGCTATAAATTCTGTGTCTTATAATCTTATACTCCATAACCACCTGATGAAGGAGCAGTGTTCTGTCAGCTTGTGCTTCCAAAAAGGACTATAAGCTGGTGTTGTGTGATTTTTAACTCAATATCTCAGAGCGTGCCCTGCAGGCAGTGACCAATTGTACCCTTCATCTAAGGAAGTTGGCATTACCCATGCACTAGCCTCAACACATCCTCCGATTCACTTATACTGCAATTCATCACTTCAAAGTGACACCTAGGAGCACAGAAGTCTTTTTCATTGCACTGTTTTGTGGATAGGGGCAGGAAGCATTGGAACAGAGTGCATCTGCGTGCACTTAATACTCACTCACTTTGTATTTACCTGGTTGCTCATTGTCTCTGTTCCTTACCTTGACTTTTTGAACATTGTCACCTCATTCAGAACTTACAGGCTCACAGCATTTGTTTCTTGATTTGCTTTTTAGCACAGACACAAGCCAATAAGATCATCACAGTTGCCAACAGTGGATCCGTCAAGGGGTAGACATGTCATGGTATGGTACCATGCTACACCAGTCTCACATCCATAGCATGTTCCAGCTATGTACACATAAGCAACTCAGCCAAATAGCTATGTCTCCAAGTCTAAAGGGACCGGTCCTCAGCTCAGTCAAAGGCAACCATTGTCAGTCACTGGCAATCAACAGCATTGTACAATCTCAGTCTTGGATATGGTTAGTCAGCCTCTTGGGGTGGTCAGAGTTGAGTGGGCCTCTCTATCACTACATCCAGTCCATGGGAATTATCAGAGCTGAAAAATGTGTTGCTGGAAAAGCGCAGCAGGTCAGGCAGCATCCAAGGAGCAGGAGAATCGACGTTTCAGGGATAAGCCGTCCTGCAGGATGCTGCCTGACCTGCTGCGCTTTTCCAGCAACACATTTTTCAGCTCTGATCTCCGGCATCTGCAGTCCTCACTTTCTCCATGGGGGTTATCAGTCAAGGTGTGTTATCAAGGGTCACTGCAGTGGCAGAAACATTGGGGAAGTCAATTATGGGGACTGATGACAGTGCACCAGCATGCAAAGCGAAGAATACTTGTGAAGGAGGCAACTCAATTTACAAAGATGGGAGGCAATAATCCACTGAAGGTCACAGTTTACAATGAGAGAGGGATTAATCGATGATCATTACCACCCTGTCTTCAATGTCCATCATAATTGTTGGCATAGCTAGTCTATAGGCCCAGGGCTCTAGAGGGTAATGTTGGGAGGCAGTTAAATGAAAGAATTGGGTGAGTACATGTAAAAGCTGAGAACTAATGGGGTTGATACGAAATGCAAACTAAAGGAACATAAAGGTTTTTGGAGGAGGTTGGCAGAAGGAGATGAATAGGTTGACTCTGTAACTCACTCTGGAAAGCCCAGCCTGTGTTGCTTCCCCTTCTCATCCCAAAATGCATAAAGTAAACAAAAGAAATGGCTGGCACCACACCCAGAATGGATGAAGCACAAGTTTTTTTTATGATTAAAATTGCAGACTCCACTTGTGAGTGGTATGAAGCCCTTCAAGAGGCATTTGCATTAATCGGACGATTATGGTTTACAGGTTTAAAGC
>NC_057720.1:72324336-72357919 GCF_004010195.1 Chiloscyllium plagiosum | reverse complement strand
GCCAGACTGATGATATCCCACACAACCATCACTGAACTGTGATGGCGCTATTGGCGCTAGACTTGGAACTGAAGGAGTGGGTTGCCATTCTATTCCATGAAGGTGACAGATGCGCTAAATATTTATGCCATTGGCTGCTTCCAAGGATCCATTTGGGGCCATTGTGGGATCTTTCAATCCTCAATCTTTCACAAATGTATCAAGGCTGTTACTGATGCAATTTGTGCAGAGTCCACTACCTCTCATTTTCTCATAATGAGCGCAATAGGTTTGCCAACACATCTGACTTCCCTTGGATACAAGGTGCTTTAGACTGCGCTCTGAGGACATCACATTGAGAGCCTGTATCATAATGCTTCACTAATAGAAAAGGGTACCATACAATAAATGCACATCCCATCTGTGATCATCAGTACCATGTCTTGCATATCTGTGCCAAACACTCTGGGAGCTGCCATGATACCTTTACCCTTGATAACTATCAGGCTACTGCTTTATTTCAAGGGTTGGATGTCTTACAAGGGTGGCAGCTGGGAGACAAAGGCTACCCTTTGCAACCATGGCTGATGACTCCATTATGCAGCTTCCTGACTGAGGCTGAGCATAGATACAATGGCCATGGTGGAGCTGATGTCAGGCCTCTTGAAGATAAGATTCTGATGCTTGGATCAGACTAGGGCTGGTGGACAGGAGCATGGTGTGGTGGCAGGGCCAGAATCTTGCAGTACAAACCAGGACAGAGAATGCCACATAATCCTTGTGTGCTGTGCATCTGGAGCAGTCAAAGAGGGATATGATGGGAGTGAAACATCTGGGAAAGCAGTGGAAACCTTCCCATGAGGAAGATGAGTTCACTGAAGAGAAAGAACATCACCTTCAACATGATGCAACAGTGCAGTGCCCGTACCCACAGGCTAACCAAGACTTAGTTGACACCTGTTTCCAATAGATGTGAGTTGGGTGAAGTGATTATTCACTGACTGTAAACTTGTTGTTGCTCAAAAGGCAAGTGACACTTGTTTTTTTCCAGAAGTAAATGAAGCTTCTTTTGATTTTACTCCACTCTTGCTGTTCAATAAAAGTTTTAAGGCTTTGCAGTTTGTAATGCTCCCACATTGAACAATGATAAGATATTATGATAGATTGGACATTAGAGAAAGAACAGCAATCCAACTACAACACAGGCAGGATCTAACATGGTATTGAATTAAGGACAGGTAACCGGGTGCTAAGTCCACTATTGTTTATCATTTAAATGAACAATTGGATGGGAATAAAGGAAGCATGTTAGCAAGTTTGTGGATGATCCCAAAATTAGGAGTATAGTGGACGTATTTTAAAAACTTACTCACTTTGTTGGATGTTGGCGTCACTGGCTAGCCGGTATTTATTGCCAATCCGTAGTTGCCCTTGAGAAGGTGATGCTGAGCTGTCTTTTGAACTGCTGCAGTCCATCTGTTGTGGGTTGACCTACAATGCCATTAGGGAGGAAATTCCAGGATTTGACCCAGCGAAAGTGAAAGAATGGCGATATATTTCCAAGTCAGGATGGTGAATGACTTGGAAGGGAACCCAAAAGTGGTAGTGTTCCAAATATCTGCTGTCCTTGGCTCTTCTAGATGAAGTGGTTGTGGGTTTGGAAGGTGCTGTCTAAGGATCTTTGGTGAAATTTTGCAGTGCATCTTGTAGATAGTATACCCTAGAAAGTAGTGAAGAAGGCCATCTAAAAGTACAATGAGATCTTGTTCAACTGGGTCAATGGGCTGAGGAGTGGCAGATGGAATTTAATACAAATAAATATGAGGTGTTTTTGGTAAGATAAATCAGGGTAGGACTTACACAGCTAACGGTAAGGCCTTGGGGAGTGTTATCAAACAGAGATACCTAGCAATGGGGGTACGTTGTTCCTTGAAAGTGGTGTCACAGGCAGACAAGGTGGTGAAGAAGGCATTTTGCATGCTTTCCTTTATTGGTCAGAGCATTGAGTATAGGAGTTGGGACATCATGTTGTGGCTGTACAGGCCATTGGTGAAGCCACATTTGGAGTCCTGTGAACAATTCTGGTCATATTAGTATAGGAAGGATGTTATTAAGCTGGAAAGGGTACAGAGAAGATTTATTAGGATATTGTCAGAACTGGAGGGTTTGAGTTATAAGGAGAGGATAGATAGGCTGGGCCATTTTTCTGTGGATTGTAGGAGACTGAACCCGCTGAGAATTTATAGATTTTTATAAAATCATGGGAGACATAGTTAAGGTGAAAAGACAGGGTCTTGTCCCCAGGGTAGGGGAGTCCAAAACTAATGGGCCTATGTTTAAAGTGAGAGGGGAAAGATTTAAAAGGAAACTCGGATGGGGAGCAACTTTTTCAAACAGAAGGTGGTGCGTATGTGGAACGAACTGCCAGAAAAAGTGGTAGAGCTAGGTATAATTGCAACATTTAAAAGACATTTGGAGTAGTTAATGAGTGGAGAAATATTGGCCAAACACGCAGTGGGACCACCTGGTTAGCATGCACAAATTGGACTGAAGGGTCTGTTAAGGGTCTGTTTCTGTGCTTTATGACTATGATTCTATAACCCGTGTAACTTCATTCTTGCAACTGCACTTATAAAGACAGTGAATCGGACAAGTGATGTGAAGAGGCAATACATTTATAATTGTGAGACTGTCTTTCCAATGAATTGCCACCCTGGTTAATTTTGTACATTTGGAAGTTTTCCTTTTCCATTTCCCTCCAGCTACATGTACTGTGAAAGGCTATTCCTGGCTGGCAGCACAGCTGGGCATTTAATATGGTGTTGGTGGCACTAATCCTGGAAGGTCCTGGCAGTGACAAGTACTTCAGCAACTGGTGAGTGCATTATATGCAAGTGCACGGTGTATACCTTGAAAACTTCAGCCAACAGCTGAAAGTTGAATGGACTTAGGGAGGTGTTTCCTTGTGTAGCAATGGAAGAAAATAAATTCAGTACAGGGTTCAAAAACTGCTGTGGCATAAAGTATGTGCTTTTAAGCTAATGTGTATCAACAAATGGCTAACAATAACTAATTTCACAATAAAAGAAACCCTGAAGTTCCAGAGGAAATAAAAATGTAATGTTGTAATGACCCTTCAGACTAAGCTAGATTTCTTTTATGCCAAAAGAAAGTGTGTGAGTTTTGACTTGAAAACCTTTTCTAAATAATAAGATCTAAAGCAATAGGCTTTGCTTTAACTGAAAGTCTGGAGAAGTTGGAGTTACATATATTGACTGTCTAAATGAGAGGCTAATATAAAAATCAAGAGCCACAGCTGAATCTATAACTGACAGCGCCAAGTAATAAATGCATTTTTAAAAATACAGTGTATATCTAAAAAGAATGAAAACAATAAATTGTAGCTCCGTTTTATCTTGAGGAGCTTTATACATTTGCCCAATTAATTCTGATATTAACATATATCAAAACAACTTAGTTAACAAGATCCCACATTAAAACCAGATATTAGCTCAAACAGAGAAAAAGGACTGAAATTAACATTATTGGCACCAAATTAAATAATGATTCATTTTCAGATTCATATCCAGAAAAGAATACCACAATAATCAGTACAATTGCTACAAGAGGATAATAACCCGGTTTCAGATATCCATTAGCTACACCTTTGGCAAAATTAAGTGTTGCATTTATACAACACAATAGTTGGTGTGGATCATATATTTTCCCTTCCATCTGTAGCCTATGCATCACATAGTGTGAAGAGAGCTGGGGTCTTTGCTCAGGTAACAGTTAAGCTGCCACATTAAAACAAAAATAGGGAAATTATCGATGGAATTGGAAGATCATGATAATAAAAGTGTTGTGTTGCTGCCGGCTGATACTCCTTATGCTGATTTACTGTTATGTGGGCAAGACTGTCTAGACATCAAAATTCGGTTGATAGTATTTATACTGATTCACAATTGTGACGTTAGTTTCCCACATAGATGCAGATATTATGCTGCCAAAATAAAATGATTAATTAAGCCAAATACTTGGAATGGAGGAGTTTGATTCAGCAATATGACAAAGGATAATTGTTATGGACTAGGCTAGGCCACTCAAAACATTCTTAATCAGGCAGCCCAGACCATAACTTTACAATTTGTTTTAGTAAGTGTACAGTGAAAATTACCCGGATTAAGTTAGCTAGGTTGACTACCAGGTTTTAAGACAGACAAAAATGTATTCACAAGATTACACAATGAAACACAAAGAACAAAGTACCTCTACAGAACATAGTCTATCCAAACTGGACTTAATTATGCTGTTCCAAATGTACACAACAGTCCTAATAAGCAAACCCCCTTAAAAACCAGTATAAATGGAACAGTTGCTCAAAGTGGAAGTTAGAAGGGCAGAAGGAGAGAGAGTTTGTTTCCACACAGCTCATTGTTGAACTTCCAATTAGTTCTGGACTGAACTAAACTGCTCAGCTAGAGAGCTGACCACTCACCTTTCATTCTACAGGTCACTTCTAAAAGTTGATCACTTTGACATGACGTCTCAGCTGTTTATGTATAAACAAAAGGCCTCTCAAAATCCGTTTCATCTCTGTACCAAACTAGTCTGATCGGAGCCCAGCCTGATTTATTACCCCTCTGAAAAACATCAAGGACAGAGTATCTTGACCCAAGGAACAGCTTTTAGATTAAAAAAAGGACTAACTTTGTGACACAATGAATTATATCATACTGATATAAGAACTTGGATATGTAGCGATGGTGAGAGTTATATGCAATTTCAGCTTGTCGCTCATTGCCCTCAGATCAATTTCCTATGTAAAATGTTACAAGTTGTCAACTCACACATGAAAAAGAAATGATCTTATTAAAATAAACTACAGAAGGTTGATATAAAAATGTTGATTGGAATGGTGAAAATACTATCACATTTAACATTATCATTATTTATACCAAGCCTATAACAATCACCTCACCTTTATTTGTGTGAAGAACATTCTTCTGAAATTCCTATTGGATTTTTTAGTGACTATTTTAATTTTATGCCCTTAAGTTATGGTCTGCTCCACAAGAGGAAGCATGTTATCTGTAGCCATTCTATCAATGCGCTTCATTCTTTTGAAGATCTCCATCAGGTTACTTCTCAACTTTAGAGTTGTTAACTACAGCTGGATGTATTCAAAGAGACATTGCTGGAACTGATGCCATGGAATCCCAGTGACACAGTGTAAACAGGTGAACAGTGGGGTGGATATGTTTAATCACCCTTATATAATATCCACAGAGCACAGTTCCTTAAAAACGATCATCCACACATAGATACAGACTGGGCACTGACATTTGCAACTGCAGCAAATTGAACTCAATCCTGAGCAGTTTGTTTAGTCATCCTCCACATGTTGGAATTGGGACTTGCATTCAACATCTGGTTCCTGTCAAAGCACCAGAGTTTGCCCCCTACTGTTGACCCTGTACTCACCTCACAGGCTGTAGCAGCTGCTGTGTAGCCCTCTGAGCATTTTACGAAGCAAACCAGCACACATCAACATAATATTTACCTTTTCATTATTCAGAGTACAATCCCAGATAATGGTATTACTGGACAAGTCAGATTTCAGAGCAAAATTTAGTTTGATAGGCCTTAAGTTTTATTTTTACAATTTGGTTGTATGATGTTTAGTCACTTAATATATTCACATGAGGCTGTCAGTGTACTTTTCATAAAATACGCAAGATTATTACATAAAATTTGAAACAAGTTAAAGCTGATGAAGGACCCCGGCCCAAAATGTCGATTTTCCTGCTCCTTGGATGCTGCCTGACCTGTTGTGCTTTTCCAGCAACACACTCTCAGCTCTGATCTCCAGCATCTGCAGACCTCACTGTCTACAAACTAAAGCTATGCCAATTTGAAAATATTCAACTCTTTTTCCCAGCAATATCCTATTCAGACCCTCAACTTCAATGAAATATTCCTCCCATTTTCACTTTAAAAAATCTTTCTAACTGTTGAGGTCATAAGTATTTCCTTTTGGTATTTTTTTTTACACACTCACCACATGTGATTCTCTCTGTTATTGTCAGAATCACACAGCCACATATGGTAACTCAATGACTTTTTCATCAAACGCGCTGAAATAATCTGCTAAACAGCAGATCTGCTGGCATGGTTCTTTTCTTCTGAACTACAACCTGATTTTAGACCCTCGCCTCTTTAGCTCATAAAAATGCATGTCAACAATAAATAGCAATTTTCTTATCCAGTAGCTTGTTGAGTGATTTAGCTTAGGTCACATGAATTCTTGGAAAGATTGTCTTTACCTCACTATTCCAAATTACTTTCTGCCCTTTTAAAAACAAAATCATGGAAATAATTTTTCTCTATTTTATAATCAAAACTCTGAAATAATATGTCATAAGCTTACATCACAAGAGTCACTGATACAGCTCATTCACTGTTCCTGCTGGTCCTGGGATTCTGGTTCAGAGGTCTCTTTTGAGAAGGCTGGATATAACAAGTGGTGTACCACAGTGTCTCGACTACTTATAATCAATTTCGATGACTTGAATGTCGGGATCAAATACAATTGTTAAATTGGCTGATGACAGAAACAAGGGTATGAGGAGAGTATAAAAGTCTGCAAAGCGATTCAAGTTAATTGATCGTAGAATCACTACACTGTGGAAGCAAACCACTTGGCTCATTGAGTTTACCTTGACCCTCCCGAGAGCATCCTATCCAGACCCACTCCCTACCCTGAGTCTGTAACCCTGCATTTCCATGGCTAATCCACAAAACCTGCACATCCCTGGACACTGGGGGCAATTTAGCCTGGCCAGTACACCTAACTTGCATATCTTGGGACTGTGGGAGGAAACTTAAGCACCCAGAGGAAATCCAGGCAGGCATGAGGACAATTTGCAAACTATATACAGATAATTGCCAGAGGTTAGAATTGAACCCGGGTCCCTGGTATTGTGAGGCAGCAGTGCTAGCCACTGAGCCACCATGCCCTCCGCAGTAGGAAAATTAACTGGGAAGAAAATTGACAGATCGAGTATAATGTAGAAAAATATGAATGTGTCTACTATGGCAGGAAGAATAGAAAAGCAGTATATTATTTAAAATGAAGGAGATTACAAAACTGTGTAGAGGATGATCTGGGTGTCCTAGTGCATGAATTGCAATATATTATTAAGCAGGCATAGCAAGTGATTAGGAAAGAAGATGGATAGTTGCCATTTATTGTATAAGGATGGAAGCATAAAGGTAGGGATGTCTTGTTACAATTGTACTGAGCATTGATGCGGTCATAGCTGGAGTACTGCATACAGTTTTGGTCTCTTTATTTAAGAAAGGATATAAGTATGTTTGAAGCAGTTCAAAAGGATTTCACTCAACCGCTTTCTGGGATAAGACAATTATCCTACAAGTTCCGAAGAAGGGTCACTGGATCTGAAATGTTAGCTCTGATTTCTCTCCATAGATGGTGCCAGACTTGCTGAGATTTTCCAGAAATTTCTCTTTTTATTTCAGGTTTCCATCATCCACAGTTCCTTTGGACTTTTATCCTACAAGATGAGCTTGGATATATTGGGCCTGTATGCACTGGAGTTTAGAAGAATGAGGGAATCTAACGGAATGTTTTAGAACCTGAGGAAATTTGACAGGGTTGATGCTGAAAGGATATTTCCAGTTGTGGGTGAGACAAGCACTAGAGGACATCGTTTGAAACTAAAGGGCGTTTGAAACTTAAGACAGAGAATTTCTTTCTCTCAAAGGGTCATGTATCTGTGAAACTCTCTTCCCATAGTCTAGTGGATATGGGATCATTGAATTTGTTTAAAGCAGAGGTGGATGGATTCTTGACTAACAAGAAAATCATGGGTATTGGGAAAACAGGAATTTTGGAAATAATCAGATCAACTATGATCTTCTAGAATGGTAGAGAGGCTGAGTGAGCTGTTCCTCTTAATTCAAATCATCATACATGTCTGTAAAGATACATCGAAAAGTGTATTCAATCCTCTTTGTAATCCTTTTTCTTCACTTTTAATAGGCTGAATCTTCCAAAAAGTGGCAGTCACCGTCAAAGGGTGAAGGGAATAATGTAGAAGGTGGTTGGTTGAGGGATAGGATTGCAAGTAGATTGCATGTCACATGGGTGAGGAAATAGAGAAACAGCTAAGTGGGTGAGAAGGTAGGGTGTGTTGGTATCGTGGGATCAGATTGGGAAGGACAAGAGAGGAGGTTGGTGTTGGCGGGGCTTAGCCAATGGGTTTTGGAGTGGGGGCAGATGTCGGGGAAGATTGTGGTAGAGAATTCAAGAGTGATGTAGTAGGTGAAAATAAATTGCACTTTACTGATAAATATTTCTTAATTAAAGGGAAGGATTATACAACTGATTGTGTCAAATCATAGGGCATATTGCAAAACCATGGGTAGAAAGAGAAGGTAAAGATAGTCTTAGATTGAAGAAAAAGGATAATATTGTTGTTAAGTATTCCAAATCTAAGTTCACTAAAGAGTGAACAAGAAATTAAGAAATACATAGAGGGGGGGATCCAAGATGGCGGCGACCCAGTAAGACTGAGTCGATTGAAGAAAAAGGATAATATTGTTGTTAAGTATTCCAAATCTAAGTTCACTAAAGAGTGAACAAGAAATTAAGAAATACATAGAGCAGCTATTTTAAGTCGTTCAGCTTAATTATCACTCAGTTGTTGGGACCGATATTCAAAACAACATCAGGAGTTTTGTATTAACATTGATTTGTGCCAAACCCAATAGAGGATCCCGTGCCTCAGTCGACATAGTTTCATGAAACCTCTCCCACACCATGACACTCTCAATCACTAACAACCTTCCCTCTTATCAACCTTCTCTCTCATCTGCTCGCCAGGTTACAGTTTACTTCTGCAACTCAAAGATGCTATTCCTGCCTCTTCGTCAGTCATTATACAAGCCTCCTTTATAGTGAAAGTTTGTTAAAGGGAAGCAATGAGCAGGACAGTTTGTAAGAGAGAGGTTAGACAGAATACGTTTTGGTGAGGAGGTTCACTAGTGTTGGAGAGAAAAAGAGGTGGCAAGCTAAAGGGTCAATGAGCCGGATACACACCCATTACAGGGGGAATGGGGTGGAGGGATGGAGTGGTGTCAAGGCATGGATGTGGCAACACAGAAAGGTGGCAAGATGCAGGATTGGCAACTGGGAGACGAAGCTACTGGGTAACTTGGAGAAACCATAAGCCCAAAATATATAGGAACAGGAGTAGGCTGTTCGGCCCCTCGAGCCTGATCTGCCATTCAATAGGATCATGTCTGATCCCACATTCCTCAAGTTCACTTTCCTGCATTTTTTCCCATAGACCTTGCTTCCCCTATTGATCAAGAAAATATGAAAGATATTAAGTGAGAAAGTCAGAGCATTGGAGAGCTGGTAAGCCAGTGGTAATTAGAAAGAGTCAGCTTATTTCTTTAATAATTTCAAATATATTTCATTTTTAAAGTTATTCAATTTAGAAATATAGGAATTTAACACAGCAAAATTTTCAATGTCTTTTTTCTGATCAAAAAGGTTCTTCAGAATCTAACTACAGATTTTACATTGGTTTTAATGGGAATAGCCTGATTTGCTTAATGTTATCTGATTTAATTCTAATGTGCTTTTCAGGAACATAACTACAATTTAAAGTGAGCACCTAGCATTAAGAGAGAGTTGATTATTAGAGTAATCTAGCAATATATGTATCAACAAGTTGTAAAAGGTTCAATAAACGTGCAACAGGGAAAAGTTTCATGAAAGTAAATATATCTCACTTAGAGGCAGAGCAAGGCAAATTACAATGGGGAACAAGGAAATAGAGGAAACATTGAAAAAATATTTTGAATCTGTCTTCACAACAGAAAACAAAAAAAAAACAAATCCCCAAATAGCAAGGAACCAAGGCCTTAGTGAGAACGAGGACCTTCAAGAAATAAATACTGTACTTCTAAAGCAATAGTACTGAAACCTAACAAATCCCTTTCACCTGCTGACCTGAATCTTAAGGTCTTAAAAAAGGTGATTACTAAGATAGTACATATACTGGTTTTAATCTTCCAGAATTCTCTCAATTTAGAACATATACCCCATGGATTAGCAGATAGTAA
Source organism: Chiloscyllium plagiosum (assembly GCF_004010195.1). Classification (NCBI taxonomy): domain Eukaryota; kingdom Metazoa; phylum Chordata; class Chondrichthyes; order Orectolobiformes; family Hemiscylliidae; genus Chiloscyllium; species Chiloscyllium plagiosum. The sequence continues at coordinate 72,347,782 of NC_057720.1, read as the reverse complement.
ACATAATCTCAATGTTCAAGAGAAGAGGAAATAAGGGAATACGAGCCACTTGGGCAATTAACCATTGATGTAGTATTTGGAAAAACAGTAATGAGATGTTTAGAAAATAATATGATTGGCCAGAGTCAACACTCATTTATTATAGGGAAATCATGTTTAATAAATCGATTTTTGAACTCAAAGAATGGAGAAAAGAAAGCCAGTGATGTAGCATAATTAGCTTTTCAAAAAGAATTTGATAATTGTTTATGAAGAAATAGTATCCAATTTGGTATTATAATCAGAATACATTTGGAGAGAACCATGGTTGTTATTCTGTAGTATTGAGGTGTTCTGGAACACAAATCACATAACATGTAGGTACAGAACACAATTAGGAAGACAAAAGGTATGTTTATCACAAAGAGAGTGCATTATAAGGGTAAAGAAGTCTTACTGTGATAATATAGAGCCTGAGCGAGATCACACCTGGAACACTGTAAACTGCTTCAATTGTCATACTTGTCTTAGAAGGCGCCTTTGAAAGTTCAGTAATCTTATTGCCATGTTCGGGGATTGTTTCATGAAAAGAGACTGAATAAACTTGCTCTGTATTCCTTATAGTTCATAAAAGTAAGTGGTAATCTCATTGAGACTTGACAGAGCAGATGGAAGGAGAATATTACTTCTGACTGGGGAATTGAGAATTATGATTCAGCGTCCCAGAATAAGAGGTCAGTTATGAGAGATGAGGAACATTTTTTACCCAAAGGGTAGTGAATCTTCGGAATACTCTGTAGCATAAAGCCATGGATGCTTAGTGTTAAGCACTTAATTGTTAATTACAGAGATGAAGAGACTTTTAGTTACTAAGAGAATTAGGGCACATTGGGATAGTGCTGGAAGGTGGAGTTAAGATAGAAGATCAGGCATGTTCTTACTAAATAGTTAAACAGGCTGGAAAGGTCTATTCCTAGTCCTATTTTTTATATTCTTAGAATTAAATACAGCATGCATTCTCAAACTTCTTCAGTGTTTTTAAGTGAAAACGCTGACACCTTGTGGCTATTATGGTATGTGTTTTTTTTCATGAATGGTAACCTCTCTTCCAGCTGTACATCAATAGTTGAAAGGGAGAGAAGAATTTTGTCAAATTAGTAAGTGACACTAGGAAAATGCAAACAAGTGGAACTGCAGCTGATAATTCTCTTGGTCCAGATTTATTTCTTTCCAAGGTCTTAAAAGCGGTTGCTAATCAGTTAATTGGTGTTGATTTTTCAAAATTCCCTAGATTCACAGAAGACTCTATTCAAATTGGAAAGTAGCAGACTTGATGTCCGACATGGTGGAGTTGTTAGAATTGATTATTAAAGAGATTATAACTGCACACTTAGAAAATTCAAAGTAATTGAGAACAGTCAACTTGGTTTTATCAAACATAAATCACATTTAGCCAATTTATTGGAGTTCTTTCAAAGATAACATGTATTATATGGGCCTGCCATTATCTCAGGGCAACTAAGGATTGGGAATAAATCCATTATTTTGTCAGTGCTATCCATATCACAAGAAAGAAAAAAAGTTACATTTTAAATATCATAATCTAAACTTAAGTCAAAAATTTACAAACTGCTTCAGTAAAATTAACATTTCCACAATGATACATGTTGCGAAAAAACAAAACCTCTTTTATTTGAGATTCAGCAAGAACAGAAATGTATACTGTTGACTTAATATTGAGTTCACTGAACTAACATATCATTATCCAAACAGACAAGGGATCAGATGTTGACTTTTAAAGTAAAACTTTAATAGGTTAGTTTCAGTCTGCATTCTGATAATACAGCAGAAGGCTACTGATTCGAAAGTCTCTCTTTTTCTGCTAAAATGAAATTATCTGAATTTGTTTTCCTTATTGCCAGTTTCTGTAGTTCTGCTGGAGAGTCTACACTGAACAGGAGTGAGTACAATACTTTTCTTCATTCTAACTTTTTAAAATTTGCAAAGAAATGAGTGAATGTGAAGTATACAGTAGAAACCAGTTCTGAGGAAGGGTCACTTGACCCACAACATTAACTTTGATTTCTCTTCACATATGCTGCCACATCTGCTGAACATTTCCAGCAACTTCTGCTTTTGTTTGTGAAGTTTATAGTTACGAGCTGACCTGGTTTATATAAGTTGCTGTGGATGGTAGTGAATTGAAATTCCCTTTCATCAAATATTCACATTGGATTGATTCTCTTTCTCCCACACATATTTACAACTTTTGTTTAATTGGAATGATGACATACACTAAACAATCTTTCTTGCCATTGGAATATTCTCTTTCAATGGCTTCCACTGTACTGTAAGCAATCCAGTAGAGAATTTACAAGAAACTTCTTTTCCCAAGTAGCGGTGAGAATGTGAAACTCACAGAAATGGGCAGTGGTTGCAGTGACAATGTATGGGGAAGAAGGATTAACAGAGCTACACAGATAGATTCTGGTAAGATAGATGGGAACTGGTGCTATATACTGACATGACTGGTTGGGTTGATTGGCTTGTTTCTGCATCATATATTCAATGTAAACCTGGTTCAGAAGCTAGCCAGCACAGGTTGGGAAGCATAAGAGTCATTGAAGATCTGCAATGGTTCTTGTATATTCCACAGTCAAATTCTGTGCATCATCACAGATGGGAGGCTGCCACATCTGACATATTAATTTATGAATTACCACAGTGATCTGTGTATCACTGGTATCCTCTGGTCAACAGCAATATCCGATCTGGGCTGCTGTGCAATAAATACCCAGCCATTTTCCACAATTTCACAACCCTTCAGAATGTTCAATGATCAAGAAAATCTTTTCAACCAAGTTTTAACAAGGTCTTTCAACTTGGTCCCATACAGTTAAGCATTGACAATATTAATCAAAGCTGTTGAAGCTTTGGAAACTGTATGCAAGTCATAAGATGTCATAATTAAATACCATGTGAAAGACACAGTGCTGAAAGACCCTTGCTTTGATCTTTCACAAAACTCACAGGCAACTATAAACTCCCTTTTCACAAACTATGACAGATGCAGATATTTGGAGCAAAATTGGAAAATTAGAAACTCTTTTGAATAGGACTATGGTCACCTAGAACGATACATTAGAGTCTGATTCGAGAGTGTGGTGCTGAAAAAGCACAGCAGGTCAGGCAGCATCCGAGGAGCAGGAGAATCGACATTTCAGGAATGAGGCTTATGGGCCGGGCTGAGAGATAAATGGGAGGAGGGTGGGGTTGGGGGGAGGTAGCTGGGAAAGCGATAGGTGGATGAAGGTGAGGGAGAAGGTGATAGGTCAGAGGGGGCAGTGATGGGCGGGTCCAGAGGGTGGTGCCGAGTTGGAGGCTGGGGACTGGGTTAACGTGTGGTAAGGGGAAATGAGGAAGCGGTTGAAATCCACATTTATCCAGTGTGGTTGCAGGGTCCTAAGAAGGAATAAGGCCCAGGACCTGCATGTCCTTGACAGAGTGGGAGGGGGAGTTGAAGTGTTCAGCGGTGGGGTTGGTGGGTGCGGGTGTCCCAGAGATATTCTCTGAAATGATTCACAAGAAGGCGTCCTGTCTCCCCGATGTAGAGGAGACCACACCAGGTGCAATGGATGCAGTAGATGACATTGGTAGAGGTAGATTCTGATTCACAAGTACAGCAAAGGCAACCCAGTGATATGTGCTGTTACACTCAATTGTTTGGCTTACATCTACATTTACATAGCCTTAAGAAAGACAGATGGTCATTCTGTGAGTTTGAGTTACAACTTTCCACCAAAAAAAGGAATAGAATATTGGTGGAAGAAAACACATTTTGAAACAAGTACATATTATTGCATTAAGGCTCCAAAGTCTGCTGTGGCATAGGTCAGTGATACTGCACTTCCAATTTTAACAAACTTGGTTTTAATATTCCTGGGAGGATTTCATTTATTACAGCTGTAAATAAGTATTTCAACAAAAAAAACAGATATTGCAACCGTAACTATGCTTCAAAAGTATTCATTTTTTGGTAAAGTATTTGCAGTATCCTGAGGTTATGAAAGGCAGTGTATAAATTCAAGTCTCCTTTCTTTCCTGCTCCCTTATGAAGTAGACTTGATTAGATTAGATTAGATTAGATTACTTACAGTGTGGAAACAGGCCCTTTGGCCCAACAAGTCCACACCGACCCGCCGAAGCGTATATCACCCAGACCCATACTCCTACATTTACCCCTTCACCTAACACTATGGGCAATTTAGCATGGCCAATTCACCTAACCTGCACATTTTTGGATTGTGGGAGGAAACCGGAGCACCCGGAGGAAACCCACGCAGACATGGGGAGAATGTGCAAACTCCACACAGAGAGTCGCCTGAGGCGGGAATTGAACCCGGGTCTCTGGCACTGTGAGGCAGCAGTGCTAACCACTGTGTCACCGTGCCGCCCACCACTGTGCCACCGAGCCGCCCACTGGGCGTGAATTGCACTGAATATGTATGATGATGGTTCTCAAGGACAGTTGCATTTTAATGGAAGCAATTTGGGGAAGAAATTAATTATTTTAACCAATTAGTGTGAAGCATGACTTACAACTGGATAAATGAAACAAATCACAGCTCGTCAGTACAAAGTAAGCACTGGAATTAAAGTAACACTGCCTGCATAAAACAAATTGCAAGAAAAATACACAAATTCTTACAAATAATAACATAAAATATTGGAAACATGAAATAACACATTACAGGAGGAGTGGTAAGCTTAACATTTTGGAGCGGTTGAACCTTTGGCACCCAGTTTCAAACAAACGGTAGTCCACTCTCAGTATTTTACTTTAATCTCATGAAATGTTTTAGCAATTTTTTTCTTTGTTCAAAAGGGATGGGTGCCAAAAGAACATTTAATAACATAAACAATGCTACAGTTTTTTTTAATAGAAAATCATGTTGTGGCACGGTCTTGTAAGTAAATCGGAGAACAAAAATTAGCCAAACAGTTCCCAATGAAAATTGGCAAAACAACACGTAATGCAGCCTGTAAAATTCTGCAGGTGTGTTGCCAACAGCAGAGGCAGGATTGAACTAATGGCTCTTTGAACAAGAACACAAATACAATAATCCTAAAAGCACATTTTGGGTGACAGGCAAGCAAGTGCTTAAGATATTTGTCTGAATTCCCTCCTGCGCTATTTCACTACTATAAATAATTCTGTTCAGGATCAGCACAAGAGATGAATCTTCAGTGAGTCAGGGTTGACCTCAGTGAATGGACTGTTTTACAGATTATCTTTGATACAATATTACCACCTACTGGCTCAAAAGCTATCTACATCAACTTAAGCACTCAGACATCTCGGGTGAAAGGAGTCTGAATTTCTAACCTGTAATAAGCACTACAGCTAATTATCTGGGCAGGTTCTTCCACACATCAGAATTTACACAGAATTTGAGGTGGATGAATTAGAACCCAGAACTGAGGCAATGACATCATACACCATCAATCTTGTTGGTTACACCCCAGCGATTTTGACTGGCCCCTGTACATCTTTCAATTCTTGGGAAACGTCCCAGAAAACTTTCTTTAATTCATGTAAGTTTTACAAAGGTATCAGTTAAAAAAATGGAAGCATTGTGAATGCAACCTGTTAAGTGAGTAATGATCTATATAAGTTGTTCAATGATAGTTGTATGCTTATTCTCCTGTGGAGCACCTTAGAGATACTTATGCCTCAGTGGAGCTATGTAAATACAAGTTGTTGCTGATAACTGAGAAAAATAAATCAATCTCATATGCTTTTTAAATCCGTGGAAATAATGCTCTGTATTTGCAATGCACAAGAGACTTTAACTTTGTAACCTTTCTGCCTCGTTAAAACAGGAAGACCTCTAAAATTTGATAAAGAACATGCCAAATGTTCCAATAGGACCTACATTCTGCTTGACACTAAGTTCTACTTGCCCAACAACTTCCACCTTGGAAACCTCAGTCATCTTTCATGCGAGAGAACATGAAATGATAGGTATTTGCTCTCATTTACTGATCTATCCATGGCTTCACTGCTTCTCACTAGTGCAACTTTCTCAGTTCTACATCCAAGTGCTTATCTTTCATCTCCAACTTTAGGTCTCCATCACAAAATCCATCAAGTTCTCAGGTTTTCTCCCCAGAAATCCTTTTGTTACTACATCTCTCTTTATCTTTAATTACCTCCTCAAAGTTGACTTTTAACCCATGCTCGCAAGTTAAATCTCATGCAATGTTTGCTATTTGAAGTATTTTAGGTGCCTTGTCTGTTGCAGATGCCTCAAGAGTAGATGCTTCACCTTTCCTCTATTAACCTTATCAACTTCAATAGATATGGCATGTTTGTTAATTTACTTTTCTTTTAAGTGAACTTCTCTTTCTCTCTCTCCCATCCATAAATCCTTTTCTCCCTCACAGTAGCTACAGAAATCCCCATTAATTAACCTTAAAAACAATTTTAGCAAAGGTCTTTTTCCCAGGGTAGGGGAGTCCAAAACCAGAGGGCTCAGGTTTAAGATGAAAGGGGAAAAATATAAAAGGGACCTGTGGGGCAACTTCTTCATATAGAGACTGGTGCATGTATAGAACGAGCTGCCAGAGGAAGTGGTGGAGGCTGGTACAATTGCAACATTTAAAAGACATCTGGATGGGTATATGAATAGGAAGGATGTAGGGGGATATGGGCCAAATGATGGCAAATGGGACTAGATTAATTCAGGATATCTGGTCAGTATGGGTGAGTTAGACAAAGGAGTTTGTTTCTGTATTGTACAACTCTATGACTCTATGTCCCTTTGTTTCTCTTTATCTCATTTTCCTTTCAATTCTATTTTTCTCCTAACTCAAGTCTTTTCATTTCAAACAATATCTTAGCTAATTCCAGCTATGACATCCCAATTTCTGTTTCCTTTCTTCCAATTCTAATTATTGGATAATAATTTGCAGCATCTCATACTATGAAACCCTGCTTTTACTTTCACCTTCAATTCATGTGCTATCTCTCAGTTTAGCTTTAATCAAAGATCTCAAATAATTCACTGCTCTATCATCCACTTACTGAAAACTCTTAGCCATATTTAAAAGCATCTTCATATTCCGTACAATAAAATTGACCACAACACAGGCATTTTATGTTCAAAACCACTACACGTCGGTTAGTTTAAAAAGAAATATGTAGACCTCTCCTAAACTCAGTAAATTCAGATCTCACAGATCTCATTTAATGCTGGACATGTGAGATCCCAGACTGAGATCTGGCTTGATAGATTTTACATTACAACACACTACAGGCCCTTCGGCCCTCAATGTTGCACCACCCTGTGAAACCAATCTGAAGCCCATCTCATCTACTCTATTCCATTCTCGTCCATATGCCTATCCAATGACCATTTAAATGCCCGTAAAGTTGGGAGTCTACAATTGTTGCAGGCAGTGCATTCCACACCACTGATACTCTCTGAGTAAAAGAGCTACTTATATTTATCACCCCTCAATTTGAAGCTAAGCCCCCTCATGCTAGCCATCACCATCTGAGGAAAAAGGCTCTCACTGTCCACCGATCTAACTCTCTGATTATTTTATATCTCTCAGTTAAGTCACCTCTCAACCCTTCTTGTCTCTAATGAAAACAGCCTAGACCCTCAGCCTTTCCGCCATACCAGGCAACATCCTGGTAAATCTTCTCTGAACCCTATCCAAAGCTTCTACATCATTCCTATGATGCAGTGACCATGCAGACAGAGGGAGAACGTGCAAACTCCACACAGTCACCCAAGGCTGGAATCTAACCTAGGATCCTGGTGCTGTGAGGCAGCTGTACGAGCCACTGAGCCACCGTGCCAGATGACAGCAGCATATGTGGCAAACATATTGTATGTGCATAAGCTGAGTGGTCATGTCTCAAAGTCTAAGTGAAGTAGTTACTGCTCAAGCCAAGGGAGTCAATCTTCAGTCAGCAGTGTGTCAAGTATAGTAAGTCAAGGGAGTCTCTGATGTGCTATATCAGTCCAGGGGATTTAGGACACTTGACTGTTTGGGGTGGTGAGGGTCAGGTGGCATGTACCACTACAGCTCAAGGAGTGGGCCATGGTCAGCCGTGTAGATCCAATAGAACCAGAAGTGGGGATTTTAAAAAATGAATACATTGGATGTCGATATCGCTAGTTGGGCCAGCAGTTATTGTTGATCTCTGGCTGCCTTGGAAAAGTGATGGTGAGCTCCCTTTATGAATTGCTCTATTTATGAATCACTGCAGTCCATTTTGTAGATAGACTCATAATTTCACTAATGAGGGAGTTCCAGTACTTTGACCTAGTGACACTAAAGGAACAGAAATACATTTCCAAGACAGGATGTGTGGCTTGGAGGGAAACTTGCAACTGCATTTGTCCTTGTAGATGAAAATGATTATGAGTTTGGTAGGTGCTGTCTCAGCAGCCATGGTGAATTTCTGCAGGGTATCTTGTGAATGGTACACAATGCTGTTACTGAATGTTGGTGGTGGATTAAGTGAATGTTTGTAGATGTGGTACTCATCAAATTGGCTGTTTTTATTTCCTGGATGGTATACAGTTTCTTAAGTGCTTTTGGGGCTGCACTCATCCAGGTAAGTGGCGAGTATTCGATCACATCCCTTAATTATGTCTTGTAGATGGTGGATTGGCTTTGGAAGCCAAGAGGTGAGCTATTCACTTGAAGGTTTGTAGCCTCTGCCCTGTTCTTGTAGTCACAGTATTTATATGAGTAGTTTAGTTCATTTTGTGCCCAATGGTAACCCTCAGGATGTTAATAGTGGAACATTCAGTGATGGCAATTGAATTTTTAAAAATTCATTCACAGGATGTGGGCTTTGCTGACTATGCAGCATTTATTGCCCATCCCTAATTGCCCAGAGGGCAGTTGAGAGTCAACCACAATGTGTCTGGAGTCACATGTAGGCTAGACTAGGTAAGGATGGCAGAGTTTCTTCCCTAAAGGGCATTACTGAACCAGATGGGTTTTTCTAGCAATTGGCAATGGATTCATAGTCATTAGACTTTTAATTTCTAATATTTATTGAATTCAAACTTCAACATCAGCCAGGGCAGGATTCGAACCCAGGTCCCCAGAACATTATCCAGGTCTCTGAATTAACAGTCCAGCAATAATACCACTAGGCCATCAACATGCCCAATTGAATGTGAAAAGATGATTGTTAGATTTTCTCTTGTTGTAAATGGTCATTGACCAGCAGTAGCATGATGCAAATGTTACTTGCCATTTGTCAGTGTCTAGGTCTTGCTGATTTTGAACATGGGCTGTGTTAATCCCTGAGGAGTTACGAATGATGCTGGACATGTGCAATGATCAGCAAACATCCTCACTTCTGAATTTGGTGGAGGGAAGTTCATTGATGAACCAATTGAAGATGGTTGGGGCTAGGACACTATCCTGAAAAAGTATTGTAGGGATGCCCTGAGGGTGAGATGATGACCTCCAAAAACCATCTTCCTATGTGCTATGTATGACACCAATGAGAGGAGAGTTCCTTGATTCTAATTGGATAAGACTCCTTGAAACCACAATCGGTCAAATGTGCCCTGATATGAAGGGTTGTCACTCTCACCTCACCTCTGGAATCCAGCTCTTTTGTCCATGTTTAAAACAAAGTTGTAATGAGGTCAGGAGATGACATGCCATGGCTGAATTTAAACTGGGCATCACTAAGCAGGTTATTGTTGGGCAGGTGCTGCTTGAGAGCAATGTAGATCATACCTTTCATCACTGTACTGATGATCAAGAGTAGACTGCAGTGGTAATTGACTGGTAGGACTTTTCCTGCATTTTGAGTACAGGAGATACCTGGGCAATTTTCCATGTTATCAGATAGACATCATCCACTTGGCACTTCTGGTTGAAATGGTTAAAAATGCTTCAGTCTTGTCTTTTATAGGCTAATGTCTCTGCATCAGAGGCCATATGGAGGTATTCCATGGCCTGCATTGTCAGAGTTCTCCAGGTCCCACTGCATTGAGGGTTGTGCTGGACTGTCAAGTGTCAGATATTGACTAGGAGATAAAGGTTATGTTCTGCAACCATTGTCAATGACTTGAATGTGCATGCACCCCCAAATGTGTCTACATACAGTTACAATGCAGTCCATTCTTTGACTAGAGCAAAGACGGAGAAGACAACAGGCCTGCTGAAAGTGATGTTCTGACGTTTGGAAAATGTCTGGGGATGGTGGGGAGGGTTTGCAGTTTAGTCCAGACAGACTGTACCTTGCATGCTGTGCTCTGCAAAACTGGAGCAGGCAATGGGGGGATGTGATGGTTGCTGAAGAGCTGGAGAGAGGAGGCAAACTTCTTAGGAGCAAGATAAAGACATTGAGTCAGAGGAACATCACCTTTAACATGATACAGCAATGCAGCAACAGGTCAGAAGGGCCTTAATTGTCACCCATTTCTGTGATGTGAGCTATATCATTCTTTGACTATATGAGTTGCTGTTCAAAAGGCAAGCAATCTCTGTCTGTTCCCAGAGGCAAAGGCAGTTACTGTTTGTTTGTTTTTTTCTTAACTTTTATTGCAGAATAAAAATGAATGTTTTCAATCATTTGAAGGTTTTCCTGTATGTAATGTTCCCACATTGGGAAGAAGTTTATGAAACAATGAGATAGAGTTAACTGTAGTTGTCTTTTCCCTAGGATGTAGGATTTCAAGATTAGGGCACACTTTCAAGGTGAAAAGAGATAGATTTTTAAAAAGCAGCAAATTTTTACTGAGGAGGTGGTTCATGTGTGGAATGAACTTCCTGAGGAAGTGGTGGATATGATTACAATTACAACATTTAAAAGCCAGTCGGATAAGTACATGTAGAGGAAAGGTTTGAAGGGATATAGGCCAGGAGCAGGTAGGTGGGACTAGTTTAGTCTGGGATTATGGTCGACATGGATTGGTTGAACCGAAGAGTCTGTTTCCATGCTGTATGACTCTAAGTCTCTATGTCAGGATACACTGGCTACTAGGGAAAAATATACTTCCCCTTAGACATGATTCTAGGATAGAATGAAAACTTGGTACTTAAATAGCAACTCATCAACAATGTGAACTTCTGTTTGCAATGAAGTATCAGCCAAGCTGTCTATATGACATGAGAACCATTGGTTTTTGCTCCCTCTTCCTATTACATTCACACTGAAGGACAACTTCGGCTGGCAGTGCTTGACCGGATGCATGGTTAACCTTTAATAATGGCATCAGCATCATGAATCCTAGGAGGTCCTCTAGTGGCAAGTACTTCTGCCTTTGGCAAGAGAGAAGGAAGACAAGCAGGGCACCATACCAGAATGATCTACAAGTAACACAGCGAGTTTCAGGTAATCGCATGAGAATGCTCACCAGGGCTCATGAAGGGAATGATTCCAAGAAACTTGCCAAAGTTGATACTTATCCAACTTTGATAAAATTCAACCCAATAGGAAAAAGTGAGGACTGCAGATGCTGGAGATCCGAGTCAAGAATGTGGTGCTGGAAAAGCACAGCAGGTCAGGCAGCATCCGAGGAGCAGGATAATCAATGTTTCGGATATAAGCCTTCATCAGGAATCATGATTTTTAATGTGAAACTTTTTATTTCTTGCTGTAGATTGTGGGCTTCCTCCGAAATTTGAAGTGGCACGAACTCCCGTATCCGACGATGGCGTTCACGTTCATGGGACTGTAATAAATTACAACTGCATAGTAGGATATGTGGGTCGCCTTAGACGGAAGTGTGTGGATGGAACATGGAGTAATGTAAACCCAAGCTTCCGTTGTGAATGTAAGCGTACGCAGCAGTGCCTTTTTTTACATCAATTAATTTTAATCCACTTTCTCAGTTAAAAGTCATGTTAATATCAGATGTAATAGCAGCTCTTATAGTTTATCATTTAAATAAGCTTTGTTGAAACAAATTATAAAAGTTTAAAAGTTAGGTCTAAGGCTTTTTCTGTCATTCTAAATGACCACCAATACAATCTGGCAGACACCTCGAAAAAATCTCTTTAGAAATGCTATAAGCTAAAGTGTGTCAGAAGATGTAATTAACAGGAGGGGATATTTTCAGATATTTTAAACAAAAATGTATCCCAAGTCCTTTAATTATATTTGGAATGGATGATATAAGGTAAACATTCAGTTCAGCCCAAAATTGATTCTTTCACTTTGTACAGTATGGTTGCTGCTGTGTGTTCAGTCTTAGCACTTGGGAGAATGAGAATCTTTTGTATCATGAAGCAAACTGTCTATCAGCTTGATGCCAATTGAATACTGAGTAATCTGAGAGTTTCTGTGTCTATACACTGCTGTTCTGAGAGCCTGGTTTCAGTTAGGATCAGTAATCAATTCACAAAAGTCTTAGTCTTCCATGCATTCTTCAGAACTTAAAACAAATAATCAAACTTGGCATATAGATTGGTCAACATGCAAATGTACTTTTTTATGTTACTGAAGGTTTGGATTCACAGATTTATTTACCCAATTTCAAAAGGTGCGTTGACACAGTAATTATCACCAGAATGATTTTCGATGTAAGAGGAATAATTCATTAAGGACATTCAATAGCTTATTTTCATTGGCAAAACGTAAGCTGAATTCTCAAAACAGACATTAATTTCCATTTCTGCTCTTGGAACAATAACCTGATCTTTTAATATGGTCCACCTGTTCATCCCAATTTCCTGAGGGCTCAGAGATCGAAGGAAAAGGCATACAAATTGGCTAGAATAAAACCTGAGGAGTGGGAGCAGTTTAAGTTGATTAAGAAAAGGAGAATAGAGTACAAGAGCAAGCTTGCGGGGAATATAAAAGCTGACTGTAAAAGTTTCAAGGGTATGTGAAGAGAAAAAGGCTGGTAAAGACATATGTAGGCCCATTACAGGTGAATTTATAATAGGGAGTGAGGAAATAACTGACCAACTAAATACTTTGGTTCAGTGTTCACCAAGGAATATACAAATAACACCCCAGAAATATTGGGAAACACAGAATGTAGTGAGAGGGAGAAACTGAAGGAAATCAGTACTAGTATGGAAATGGTGTTGGAGAAATTAATGGGATTGAAGGCCATAAATCCCCAGGCCCTAATAATCTACATCCCAGACTATTTAACAAAGTGGCACTACAAATAGTGGGAGGTCATCTTTGAAGGTTCTATGGAGTTGGGAACATATCCTACAGCAAATATAACCCCTCTATTCAGAAGGGAGGCAGGGAGAAAACCAGGAATGATACATCAGTCAATCTGATGTCTGTAGTTAGGTACTGGGTAATCCATTATAAAAGAATTAATATCTGATCATTTGAAAAACAGTGGTAGGATCAGACAGAGTCAGCATGGATTTATGAAAGCAAAATCATACTTGATAAACCTAATGGAATTCTTTGAGGATGTAACTTATAGAGTTGATAATGGTGGCTATTGGATGTGGTTTATTTGGACTTTCAGAAGGCTTTTCAAAAATCCCACAAAGAAATTAGTGTGTAAAATTAAAACAAATTGGATTGGGGGCAGTGTATTGAGATGCAGTCAGGAAACAAATATTAAGAATGCATGGGTCTTTTATTGACTGGAAGGCAATAGCTAGTGACGTACCACAGTGATCAATGCTAGAACTGTTGTTGCCATAGCGAGAGGTCAACTGTTTTAAGTAACTTGATAGCATTCCCAACAAATGATGTGCTGACAAAATGCAAGGTTAGACAGTCTGTACCAGCAGATCTTAAAACTGCGCTTTATTTTAGAAGGAAAAAAATTACATTGAGGCAGAACGACTAAGATAAAGGGGGAAAAAATCAATTTGGAAAACAATAGTATGTGAATAGGAATGCATTCATCGTACTGGCGCTCCATCATAAAGTAAACAAGATATGTCAGACCAGTATGTCTGAGCAGCAAATGTTACTGTTCAATTTTTCCTTCTGGGAAGTCACATTGGGACATTGAAGATGATAAAGTAGAAGACATTAGAGACTAATTTCGAGTCACTGCCCAAATGAATGTTCGCAGTCAGTTTTCAATGAGGCCTGACTGGTTTAAGACTGGTTTTAGATTAGATTAGATTACTTACAGTGTGGAAACAGGCCCTTTGGCCCAACAAGTCCACACCGACCCGCCGAAGCGCAACCCACCCAGACCCATTCCCCTACATTTATTAGATTGTATATAAGGTCCCTTCTATTCCAATAATCAAAGATCTGGGAGGAGAGTTCTCACATTGTATTCCCCTCTATTTCCCTGTTGATTCCGCCTAGTAATCTGATCAGCAGGCTTTTTGTTATTATTCATTGTGGGACTTGGGCATCGCTGGCTGGCCAGCATTGATAGCTCATCTCTATTTGCCCTTGAGAAGGTAGTAGTGAGCTGCCTTCTTGAATCGCTGCAGTCCACATGCTGTGAGCTGACCCACAATGTCAGTGAAGGAACAGTGGTATATTTCCAAGTCAGGGTGAGTGGCTTGGAGGGGCACTTGCAGGTGGTGGTGTCACCAAGTACCTACTGCCCTCGTCCTTCTGGATGGAAGCGGTCTTGGGTTTAGAAGGTGCTGTCCAGGTAGTTGTGGTGAATTTCTGCAGTGCATCTTGTAGATAGTACACACTGCTGCTACTGAGCGCCTGTGGGGAGGGATTGAATGTCTGTAGATGTGCTGCTAATCAAGCAGGTTGTTTTGTCTTGGATGGTGTCAAGCTTCTTGAGTGTTGTTGGAGCTGCACCCATCCAGGCAAGTGGGGAGTATTCCATCACACTCCTGACTTGTGCCTTGCAGATGGTGGATAGACTTTGGGGTGTCAGGAAGTGAATTATTTGTCACAGTACCCCTAGTCTCTGACCTGCTCTTGTAGCCACTGTGTTTATGCAGTGAGTCTAGTTGAGTTTCTGGTCAATGGTAACCCCAAGGATGCTGACTGTGGGAGATTCAGTGATGGTAATACCATTGAGTGTCAATGGATGATGGTTAAAATGTCTCTTATTGGTGATGGCCATTGTCTGGCATTTGTGTGGCGTGAATGTTATTTGCCACTTGTCAGCCCAAACCAGGATAGAATGTAGACTTTGAGTTATTCACCATGAAGACCTCGGTTATGTAGCAAAAAGGAAATAAAATTGGAATCTTGACAAATAGCCATGATTTTTCTTCTATTGAGATTTTTTTTCTCATTGATTTCTTCCATTTTTCACAGAAGGCTGCCTGCTCCATTAAGATATAGCATCGTCTGTCCCCTTGCAGGAGTGACTATACTGTTCTTGGCCATTGAATGTACATGTGTATCACCAGTAAGCACAGGGTTTGGAGGTTGGATCTTGAACTAATCTTCCTTGTTAAGACATTAATAGCGCTTTTTGATATCTCAGTACCATTTCATAAGCATTAAAAAAAACCTTCTACTTTGAAAGATTGCATTGCCAATGCACACACCTCCAACTTTATGTCAATGTTATTATTCTCAGGTCCAGATTCAAGCCAAACCTTCTGTTATCTTTGCATAACTTAAGACCAGAAGAACATATAACTTGGAGTAGGAGTAGACAATTCGGCCCTTCTAGCCATTTGATACGATCATGGCCAATCTCATCTGGGCTTCAACTCCGCTTTCCTGCCTGTTCCTCATAACCCTTTAGCCTGTTACAAATTAGAAATCTGTCTATTTCCTTCTTAAATTTATCCATGTCCTGTTGTCCATCACTCTCTAGGGTAGTGAACTCCACTGATTCACAGCCTGTAGAGGGAAGGTTTTTCTCCTCCTCTCTACTTTAAACCACCTATTCCTTAGCCGAAAACTATGATTGCTCCTTCTAGCTTGCACCATGGGATGATATATCCACTCTAAGTCTACTTTGTCAATCCCCTTTAGCATCTTATTTACTTCAAATAGATCTCTTCTTACCCTTGTTGAACTCCATCAAGTCTAAGCCTAAACTGCTCAATCTCTCCTCTACTCAATAAAACAGTCATAAATGAAAGAACTCTACACATCCTACCGCCCCAAACCAGTGCTTTTCAAAGGTATCATGAGGTATTTACAGGTTAGTTGGTGCATTATTTTTCTTGGTTCTTGTTGTAATTCCACATGTATGTGGAACTTTCCAATGCCTGACTAAAGTTGCAATGGTTTACAAATAGTGGCCTGGCTGGTGCTTAGTATATTTTTGGAGAAATTAAGGATTTCACTCAAACCAATTGCTTCCAGGTCTGAATGGACCTATAAGCCTTTCTTTTGGAACTGCACATGACTAGAAAAATGAGCTGAGGCTACTCAGAACCGAAACAAGCTGCTAGAAAAGAGGAACTTGGAGAGATGGACTGTGAAAAGGAGGCCATATTTGTTGGAGGACAAATTCTCCTAACTCAACTTCAGCTTGGAACATCTTACTTCACTAAATTGGTCATGATTGAAATCAAGCAACTGTAGATGTCACATCTCCAACCTTACAGGAGGATGAGGGCCACCTTGTCCAGGGATGTGAAGGAGACCGTAGCCTCTGAGTGTCTCAGAACCTTCCAGTTGGAAATTTAAACAACAACCATGAGCTTCTGAAGGAGAGTCAAATCAGGCCCCGAATGCTAACTGTTTTTTTCTCACTGACCTGCTGCATTTCTCCAGCATTTTGTGTTTTTATTCCCCAAGAGCTTGCAGTATACTTTTACGTAAGGGTTTTCACTGCGGAGAGAGACACCTTCATCTGAGTCACTTTTCAGAGACAAGTTGGTGAAACATGCTTGAGGGTTTGTCTGCATCATATGTGAACGCCAGCATTTTCCTGATCCAGAGGGACTTTATTCCTTGAGTGTGCAGCCGGTGTTCAGCCAGCTGAAAGCAGACATGATTTGTTCATTTTGTGGCAGTTCTCTGGGTCAGTTATATTTGGACAACAGTGGGAAGAAAAAGGCAGGCTGCTGGATGGTGACGATTATCAAAACTTCACTTATGACTTCAGCCCAATTCTCACACATACATACACAGCAGAACTGCCAATGAGAGCCAAGCTATCACAAGGAACATTTGAGAGCACATCGTTAACATCCTCAAGCAAAGCTTCCTCTGCCTACTATAGAAGAGCCAGATCCAGAGGACCCCAACAGTACTCAGCTCAATAGGTATTAAGGTTTGTGGGAATAGACATTTGGTCGTGGTGATGGGAATGAAGGCCACAAGAAGTGCTGCCTCCTATTGCATGCTGTATGTCTCTTCAAGAGAGAGGAACATATGTCAATGAGTGCCAATCAACCAATGTGGACTGCATCATTTAATTTGGCAGCATATTCAGTCTGTGAGATGATTGCTTGAGTCTTGCCTCTAGAGCTAAGTGTACATGGATAGGTTGACAGTTAGTGTTGAATCCTGATGAGTAGAAGTTATTTAGTAAAGAACTGAGAGAGGTATAATAAAATTAGAAGTAGATGCAACTACATAAAATATACCAGTTGAAAGTGAACTCACCGACCTTGACAATTCATACAAGATCATTAACTCTTTTACTGTACTGCATCAGGTTTTTGGAATGACTTCTGATATTGACATCCAATGTTTTTCCTTCACATTGCCTTCAAGCCTTGTGTTCAGAGTGCCTTTTGCCCATCTGTCAGAAAGGATCTTTTTCTTCCATGCCGTCTTGTCCACTCAGACTCCAGTGCAGTTTCAGAAAACTGTGGACCATGCTTTTCACCATGGTCAGCTATTTCTTGGTCCTTCATAAGATTCTTTTGAAATAAATTTCCATATTATAAGACATGTGGTTCGTGCTAGACACATATGATAACAGGATGTCCATTGATGCATGTAGCTTAAGAGTCATGTGTGTCTCTGGCCGCAAGCATTTGCTATGCTGCCTGCAATTGTAATGAACGAGTGGGGCATCATAGTCTCTGCACAGTCTTTACCTCACAAACTCCCTTGTTAGGGATTATCCAACATAACCCCAAAGATTTGGCATATTCAACCATTGAAATATTAATGAATAAAGGAAGAATGCTGTTGATAACCCATGCATGCTATCAATATAATAGCTACCAATACCAAAGGAAAATATTCAGTGGCTGGCCTAACTAATTTGCGATAGATCAACAATGATATTCAAAATTATGTGATTATTTTAAAATAGCCAATTATTTAATAGATTTTAAGAAATCATCTACTACTTGTCACAGATGACAATATGTGTATCTTTGTTCATTTTACAGTTAGTTAAGTCAGATAGTAGAAACCCAAGGTGAAATATGAATTATTTTTGTAATCAATCATTCATGATGTTAATCAATAAGCATCAATGATTATTTTTTATTGCTAACCCATCAATTAATGCTATTTCAACCTACCTTCAATATCAGTAAAGCCATGCTCAAGCCCTGGAGATATTCCACATGGAACATTTCATCTGGTTGAAGGTGAAGATCTGGTGTTTGGTGCACGCATTGAATACACATGTGATGAAGGGTAAGAGATGCATTATATTAATCTATTTCTATTAGTGTCAGGAGAAAGAACAGCTACACTTGACATGTAAAGTAATCATAGTCCTAGCAGATCTCATTAGAGAACGATGACTTGTGCAGGTTTAACCTGAGGGTCACCACATCTCAGGCAAGGGGAGAGATTGAGAAGGTGGGACCTTCACTGTAACCTCAGCTGGTACAGGAATCAAACCTACACTGTTGACATCACTCGACATCATAAACCAGTTATGCAGCCAACTGAGCTAATCAACTCACTACTTGACATGGATGCACTACTTTAATCATTTATCTTTGGCTCAATCAATGAAGAAAGTATTTCTACAATAAATCCGCTAGATCTTCTACTTAGCAGAGTTTTCATGGTGTTTTAATGTACCTACATGTGTTATGTCTGATCATATTATGTAACAGTTTACATATAATATGTACTTCCAGTTCACTATCTCTAGCATCCTGTGTCACAACTTCAAATGATATATTTTACATCAACATGTAGTATGGAAGTGGCTTATCTTAATGTTTATAATAAGAAACCCTACGTAAAAAAAAATGAAAAATCCCTATTTCAATGTTCACAATGGGGAAATTTTTCAACATGATTTGTAGAATAGCCAAATTACTATTGGGACTTTTTCAGAGGAAATGTCTTATCTTTTTCTTCCCGTCAGTAGTAATTTTAAGACAATGCTTCAATTTTCAAGTGGATATATGATATGTTGCGCAATAATGTATTCAGTGAACAGCCTTTTGTTTCCTTTAATACCATAGTAAACGTTCTGCCTGAAAGTTTCACCCTCGTTTTGAGGTTTTAATTCTGGATTTGATAATTTTGCCCAACACTGTGGCTTTTAGCTGAACACACATACAGATAATGGACATAAATATGCACAAACCTTTGGTCGTATTAATTCCAGCCCAATTGTTGTCGATTTTCTGTTCACCAACAGGTTTTGCTTGGATGTTTTTAAGAGTTATTTGAAGATCAGTTTGAGGTAGAAATTCAATTGTGGACTAGTTAAATGGCAGAATTGACTTGATGATCTGAATAACTTATTTATTTCCTATGCCCTTATGAACAAAACCTATATTGAGATAAAAATATAATTTGTAATATATAATAAGGTGATATATAATTTGTAAATCTCATGGAACATGTGTGATAGTGAGTTGTAGAGAGATCATTGATGTTCTAGGAGTATATTAAACTGAGTGTTCAGCCAAAGAATAGTGCAGATAGTGATGCCTGCTTGCAGACATTATTAGAATTTGCTGGTATCATGAAGTTTGTGTGCTTTCTGTATGATACTGAACTAGCATCGGGTATTCATGCAATGCACGGCCGTGCATATTTTCAGGGGCTTATCAACTTAACCCCAACAGACTCCAAATACCATACATGAAGGGGCAAGGGAAAGCATCAGTTCTATCCAAACTCTGCCACAAAACATCTGCCATTAGTACTGCCAGTTTGTGGAGACACAATATGAAACTTTTACTCAACTGGTTTGATGCATGTCAGCTATTATTCCTCATTGATAAGTCAAAATGGGGAAAGTGATAAAATGTTGAGTTGTTTCAGGCTTAGATATAAATAAATAGATTAGATTAACGTACCTATATAGGTAAGTGAAGAAGTGCTGGTTTCAATATTCTAAAACAGGCAGACATTTCTCAAAAATTGAATATCTGCACTCCAGGACATTTTGTTGTATTTGAAATTAAATTCAGTTAATAAAATGAGGAGAAAACAAAACATTAGGTGAATTCATGACCATCTTGCATTCTGTGCCAAACATCACACCTAGCTTGCTACAGTGTGTCATGCTCCTCCTGCCAAAATTGAGCTCTTATTTTGCCACCCCTGCATCTCTGTAGGTCTCAGCCCTTTGCCTGTACTCATCATTTTCATTCTGCCAGCTGTAGCTCAACTGGTAGCACTTTGACCTCTGAGTCACAACAGTTTGGATGCAAGACCTATTCCAAGGTTTAATCACAAAAGGCATGGCTGATGATTCAGTTCAGTCCTGAGGAGAACTGCACTGTTGAAAGCCAGCTTTTAGATGAGACCTTTGATAGAGGCTCCGTCTCTCTGCTTGGTAGAGGTAAAGAATTCTTAGACTCTATTTTGAAAAGGACTGGTGGACTTATCTACAGTGTCCTGGCTATAATTAGCTCTCAACTCATATCACATGTATGGATTGCATGGTCATTACCACATTATTGTTTGTGATGGTTTGCTGTATTTGGCTGCCACTTTCCCTACATTAAAACAGTTATTGCGCTTTAAAAAAAAAAGTATTTCTTTAGCTGTAAACCACTTAATGAGGTCCTGCGCTCTTAAAATATAAATACACAGAGGAACCTCGATTATCCGGCATTCGATTATCTGAATATCAGATTATCCAGCAAGGTTGCAAGGTCCTGATGCTTAGCTAAACAATGTTATGCAGCATTCAATTATCCGGAATTCGATTAACCGAGTGAAATGCTCCCTGTTGGTGTCCTTCAGATAATCGAGGTTCGTCTGTAAATATAAGTTCTTCTTTCAGGCTAAAGAAAATGATTAGCATTTTTATATTGCTTCCTTTTAAAGATATAGGATGGTGGGTACAAAAAACTACCGTATTTGTGAAGCCGATGGATGGAGTGGTCTTGTTCCATATTGTGAAGGTAAAGAAAGAGCATTTAAAAAGCTTTGTCATTTTGTATTTGTTCGAGATCATTTTTAGATAATAATGAAACATCTATGATGAGATTTGTAGTAAAACTGGGTAAGATGTCCAGTGACGTCTATTTTGACAGAAGGAGCAACTCGCTGCAACTTTTATGCATCAGGAACTTGCTGAGAAGGGTGGATTGCTGTTTGTTAAACACTGTCTTAAAGACCCAATTCACCTTATTCAGCTTCCTATTTTACCAAATATGCCAACGAGCAAAATGTTGAGAATTCTCAACATGGAAGTCAGAGCAAGGACCTGGCAACTTTACACATTCTCCCCGTGTCTGCGTGGGTTTCCTCAGGGTGCTCCGGTTTGCTCCCACAATCCAAAAGTGTGCAGGTTAGGTGAATTAGCCATGCTAAATTGCCCGTAGTGTTAGGTGAAGGGGTAAATGTAAGGAAATGTGTCTGGGTGAGTTGCGCTTCAACGGGTCAGTGTGGATTTGTTGGGCCGAAGGACCTGTTTCCACACTGTGAGTAATCTAAAAAAACTTCAGTTCACTTACTGCTTTGAAGGACCTCTGTGTTGGACACTGAACACTAAAAGTTCAAGGCCAAATGCAACTCACAGCTATGGACATTGGCATCCAACATGTACCAGCCTCTAAGAACCCTCTAAGCACATCTCCAATCCATTTACAGTACACGTTTGCACCTCAGTGCTACACCAACAACTATCATTGTGATGCTCCTGTAAGGATATCTTCACTCAGGGACACAATCCCGGCTCATGGATTGAATCAGGCTGCTCCTGTAAGGATATCTTCACTCAGGGACACAATCCCGGCTCATGGATTGAATCAGGCTGCTCCTCCGGGCTGTTTGTCCAGCCAAAGTACCGAGTCTCTCTCAGACTACCTAGAGGCTCATAGCATCATAGCATTGTGTTACCTTGCCTTTTTTTGCACTTTGCCCACTCAGCCAAAGATACCAGGCTCACCTTACCTCTCTCTCTTGTCTTGTTGTGTGGTAGCATAGAAACAAAGCTTGTCCCTGATCATCAACAGCAGGCCATTGGTTCCTGATCAGCAGGCCTCAGTCATTTCAAGGAAGATAGCCTTCACTTAGGGTACCCCAGTTCAGTAAGTCAAGGGCACCCATTGATATTAGCCCAGGGCCTCAGACTGACACAGTCAGTCAGGCCTCAGATTGGTCAGAGTCAGGATACTATCCATATATCAGGTGAGGAGCCAAATGTCAAGCAGACCGCAACCTGTCCTTTCTCTTTCTGCCCTTCCAAAGGGTTTTTTACAAATATATTAAGGACAAAAGGGTAACTAGGGAGAGAATAGGGCCCCTCAAAGATCAGCCTTTGTGTGGAGCCACAAAAAATGGGGAAGATATTAAATTAATATTTTGCATCAGTATTAACTGTGGAAAAGGATATGGAAGATATAGAATGTAGGGAAAAAGATGGTGATATCTTGCAAAATTTCCAGATTGCAGAGGAGGTAGTGCTGGATGTCTTGAAACGGTGAAAGATGGATAAATCACCAGGACCTGATCAGGTATACCCGAGAACTCTGTGGGAAGGTAGAGAAGTGATTGCTGGGCCTCTTGCTGAGATATTTGTATCACCGATAGTTACAAGTGAGGTGCCGGAAGACTGGAGGTTGGCAAACGTGGTGCCACTGTTTAAGAAGGGCGGTAAAGACAAGCCAGGGAACTATAGACTGGTGAGCCTGAACTCAGTGGTGAGCAAGTTGTTGGAGGGAATCCTGAGGGACAGGATATACATGTATTTGGAAAGGCAAGGACTGATTAGTGATAGTCAACATGGCTTTATGTGTGGGAAATCATGTCTCACAAACTTGACTGAGTTTTTTGAAGAAAAGAAGATTGATGAGGGCAGAGCGGTAGATGTGATCTATATGGACTTCAGTAAGGCGTTCGACTAAGTTCCCCATGAGAGACTGGTTAGCAAGATTAGATCTCACAGAATACAGGGAGAACTAGCCATTTGGATACAGAACTGGCTCAAAGGTAGAAGACAGAGGGTGGTGGTGGAGGGTTGATTTTCAGACTGGAGGCCTGTGACTAGTGGAGTGCCACAGGATCGGTGCTAGGTCTTCTACTTTTTGTGATTTACATAAATGATTTGGATGCGAGAACAAGAGGTACAGTTAGTAAGTTTGCAGATGACACCAAAATTGGACGTGTAGTGGACAATGAAGATGGTTATCTCAGATTACAACAGGATCTGGACCAGATGGGCCAATGGGCTGAGAAGTGGCAGATGAAGTTTAATTC
>NC_057720.1:72322947-72324264 GCF_004010195.1 Chiloscyllium plagiosum | reverse complement strand
TCTCCTTCCTATCAGAAAGATGTTGTGAAACTTGAAAGGGTTCAGAAAAGATTTACAAGGATGTTGCCAGGGTTGGAGGATTTGAGCTATAGGGAGAGGCTGAACAGGCTGGGGCTGTTTTCCCTGGAGCCTGGGAGGCTGAGGGGTGACCTTATCGAGGTTTACAAAATTATGAGGGGCTTGGATAGAATAAATAGACAAAGTCTTTTCCCTAGAGTCGTGGAGGGCATAGGTGTTAGGGTGAGAGGGGAAAGATATAAAAGAGACCTAAGGGGCAACTTTTTCACACAGAGGGTGGTACGTGTGTGGAATGAGCTGCCAGAGGAAGTGGTGGAGGCTGGTACAATTGCAACATTTAAGAGGCATTTGGATGAGTTTATGAATAGGAAGGATTTGGAGAGATATGGGCCAGGTGCTGTCAGGTGGGCCTAGATTGGGTTGGGATAACTGGTCGGCATGGACAAGTTGGCTCAAAGGGTCTGTTTCCATGCTGTACATCTCTACGACTCTATGCCTTTTTGTGAGCTTTAACTCTCCTGGAAAGGGAGACTGGCTGGAATGATGGGAGGAGAAAGCAGGTGATCTAACCATTACTTTTGCTGAAGGTGGAGGTGCTCTGAGTCACTGGGAAAGCAGCACAGACAGCTGGCAAATCAAATGGTGTTGGGGTTGGCATGAGTAAGAGTAAATGAAAAAGATGTTCCAGGCATATCAGTAGAGCATGAGCCTTGGTGAGAGGTGGGTACAGTAACAGAGATAGAGTAAGTAAGGTATCAAGTGATGGTAGCACTTAGCTTGGCACACTGAAGAAGATCATTGTCTTTCTTCCTACAATGCTGGACATTCCATCTGTTGACCAAGACTGTATTGAGTCGAAAGTGTGGAATTCCTGATGAAGGGCTTATGTCCAAAATGTCGATACCCCTGCTCCTCGGATGCTGCCTGACCTGGTGTGCTTGTCCAGTGCCATACTTTTCGACTCTGATCTCCAGCATCAGCAGTCCTCACTTCCTCCTGAGACTGTACTGACTCAGGTGATAACTCAGGCTGGTCTGATATCCAGGCCTCCACTGCTGGTCCCAAGGGAAGACAATGTCCCACATCTAGGAGAAAGTGAGGACTGCAGATGCTGGAGATCAGAGCTGAAAATGTGTTGCTGGAAAAGCGCAGCAGGTCAGGCAGCATCCAAGGAGCACGAGAATCGACGTTTCGAGCATGATCCCTTCTTCAGGAATGAGGAAAGTGTGTCCAGCAGGCTAAGATAAAAGGTAGGGAGGAGGGACTTGGGGGAGGGGCGTTGGAAATGCGATAGGTGGA
>NC_057720.1:72289938-72322783 GCF_004010195.1 Chiloscyllium plagiosum | reverse complement strand
TTCTCTGAAACGTTCCGCAAGTAGGCGGCCTGTCTCCCCAATATAGAGGAGGCCACATCGGGTGCAGCGGATGCAGTAAATGATGTGTGTGGAGGTGCAGGTGAATTTGTGGTGGATATGGAAGGATCCCTTGGGGCCTTGGAGGGAAGTAAGGGGTGAGGTGTGGGCACAAGTTTTGCATTTCTTGCGGTTGCAGGGGAAGGTGCCGGGAGTGGAGTTTGGGATGATGGGGGTTGTGGACCTGACAAGTGAGTCACAGAGGGAGTGGTCTTTTCGGAACGCTGATAGGGGAGGGGAGGGAAATATATCCCTAATGGTGGGGTCCGTTTGGAGGTGGCGGAAATGATGACGGATGATACAATGTATATGGAGGTTGGTGGGGTGGTCGGTGAGGACCAGTGGGGTTCTGTCCTGGTGAAGATTGGAGGGGCGGGGCTCAAGGGCAGAGGAGCGGGAAGTGGAGGAGATGCGGTGGAGAGCATCGTCGATCACGTCTGGGGAAATTGCGGTCTTTGAAGAAGGAGGCCATCTGGGTTGTACGGTATTGGAACTGGCCCTTCTGGGAGCAGATGCGGTGGAGATGAAGGAATTGGGTATATGGGATGGCATTTTTATAGTGGGCAGGGTGGGAGGAGGTGTAGTCTAGGTAGCTGTGGGAGTCGGTTGGTTTATAGTAAATGTCCGTGTTGATTCGGCCGCCCGAGATAGAAATGGAGAAGTCTAGGAAGGGGAGGGAGGAGTCTGAGACAGTCCAGGTAAATTTGAGGTCGGGGTGGAAGGTGTCCCCACATCTGTTCCACATCTGTCCAGTAGGACATCCACCTCATTGTCCATAAAGTGGGGTAGCAACTTATCTTCTCTGCCAGGACTGGGAAAATATCAGGACCTACAAAGGGCAGCTCCAACTGACAGCTATGGTCTGGGTGCACAACACGTTTTTAAAGATAGTGCATGTGCAAGGGATGCTGGTCACTAGTTGTGTCTAAGTAACAAATTGTTCCAGGAACAGCAAGTGATAAGATTGGGATAGACTCAGACATGAGGGATGCCGTAGGTTGCGGTAGGTTGTTAATGAGGTGAGTTGGTGGGGAATGGTGTGAAACCTCATTAGGCCATATGCCGAGATCCCTCCCAAAAACTAAACACAACTTGCATTTAGTCAAAAAAGCAGGATTCAGACCACAATGACCATTCAATGCTTCAAGATCAAATGGAGAGCAGAATCAGCCTGAAATTTCTCTTGCTCAAAATTTTAAAATCAGACAAATTATTTCCAGTGAGATAGTTTTTCTCGAGCTTGAATTGCTAACTGCAAAGATCTGAGCAATCTTCTTCTCCTTTCCGTGTGGTCCTTAAACCTGATTACAAGATATCTCTTAATTAATGTATTTTGGATCCACCTGCCTCCCATCTTCATTAAACCTGTCTAATTCATGAAACGTGGTCTATTGTTATAAGTTCTTAATCTTTCAACCTTCTCCCTAGTTTCATATTCACTAACAAAACCAATGTGCCCCAGTCCTCCAGCTTCATCCCTTATAACTTACACAACAGCAAACATCACTAAAGTCACTCCCACTCTGTCTGACCATTAGCTTTTTTATTTTTAAAGTCCTAAATGATCGTTGCATTCCAATTATGATCTTCCTTGTTCTTGACTGCAATCTGTAATCACTCACAACACTGAGGTTACAATGGCATGGCTGGTATTTCGGCTTATTGAAATTTCACTTGTCTTTCCTTTCGGAAATGATTGCTTGTGCTTTACTCATTTTATCACTTTGTTGGTGGACCTTCCCTTTAATCGGGCCATTGGAAACATGGGGTCAGTTTTCATTTGTGCGCCTTTCGCATTCAACACACTTCTCATCTACTAGTGGTGTGACGGTCACTGCTTTTTCCAACAACCTCACCAAACATAGATGAATTTTGGTTTCGTCCAGTATAATACCAGTGCATGCAAAATCATCTGTTTTATCACACAAGAGAAAAGTTCTTTGACGCTTAAACCGCCTTTTAATAGTTGACACCTCAGCTTCAATGCAAAGACAGGGAACCTTGTCCACAGCTCAAAACTGAGCTCAACATATTCATTCTCTATCTAATTTGACCATTTTTCATG
The DNA here is from genome assembly GCF_004010195.1 of Chiloscyllium plagiosum. Lineage (NCBI taxonomy): Eukaryota > Metazoa > Chordata > Chondrichthyes > Orectolobiformes > Hemiscylliidae > Chiloscyllium > Chiloscyllium plagiosum. The sequence goes on along the minus strand of NC_057720.1, from coordinate 72,320,661 downwards.
CCACACTCATTACTTCCTGCACAACCTTCTGCACTGGAAAAATCAAGAATGGGTTTCATCAGCACTCTTTCTGATAGCCCTCATGCCTCCATCCTCAAAATACTAAATGTACAGCTTATGTACTCAGCTTTATAAAGCTACATGCGCTTGCTCAGCCCCATGGACTCTTGCAGAGAGTCTTTACTGAACTTTCAATAACAGTTCATTGGGTGTAGAATGTAAACATTGCTGGAAAGAGAGAGAGAGAGAGAGAGAGAGAGGGGGGGGGGGGGGGGGGGGGGGGGGGGGGGAATGTGGCCAATGCTATTGCTTTTACAGTTATCAGGATAAATGTAGGAAGGCCAACTTTTTTTAAAAATCAAAAGAATTTAAACAACAAGAGAAAATGAAATTGATCAATTGGCAAGTTGGCTCTGATTAAGGCATTGCCATGAAGAAAGCACACAGCACCTTTCAGTCCAACAGGTTTATTTGGAAGCACTAGCTTTTGGAGTACTGCTACTTCATCAGTAGCTGTGGAGCAGAAGCATAAGACATAGAACGTACAGCAAAAGATTAAAGATATATTGAACAACCTAGGTTGCTGTTAATATTTTATTTGCTTTCATCTTTTAGAATGGGTTGCAGGTTTTGGTTCATTAATATGTAAATCCCAGAACTTCTTTTAAGTCACATTCTCAAGATAACTTAAGGTTTTATAGAAAGAAAAGTGACATCTCAGCATTAAAGGTGTGTGGTTAGAATCTGCCTAAATCCCAATCTTGTGTCAGACTGGTTCTATTTCCAAAGTAGGAATTTATAAAATATTACCTGGATTGGAAGCACATGGTGAGGTCAGTGCAGGAGAGAAACAAAGAAAGAAACTGACACCAGGGTGAACCTACACAGCTACTGCCTTTACTATTTGAGTTTGTGTATCACTGGACATCGGAGTGCATCTGGGAAAATTAACAAACAGTGAAATTCACAACTGATCTTGGAGGAACTATTTGGGTGAAGTTCACAGCACAGAATCAGATAAGTTAAATGTTTAAGTGGCCTACAGAAAGTCTGCAGTATTGAGGAGAGTGAGTTCTTTCTTGATTATATGTTTTTAAGATATGTTTTTTGATTAAACTTAAAAAGTAAGCCATAACTATTAATATACCCTGGGGCAGTGTTTTATAGAGGAGTAATACGGTGTTATTTTCTGGGTCTGTAGATTGTGAAGGAGCAAAAATGGCCATTAGAAGAGTAATATGTGCTTCTTGTCTGATGTGGGAGTTTAAAGAGAGTTTAAGGGTTACTGTGGATTATATCTGCAATAAATGCTGTTGGTTGTGAATCTGATCAGATCGAATAGATCGGTTGGAATACAGTTAGAAGTAATGAGAAATTTGCAACAGCAACAGTATGTGATGGATGGCAGTCATAGGAAGGGGGGGAAGTCTCAGATACAGTCACACAGATGTGTTAACTCCAGTAAAAGTAAGAGAGGTAGGCACCTAGTGAAGGTGTGTTCTGTAGCTATATCCATTTCAAACAAGTATGCTATTTTGGAAAATGTAGGGGGTGATGGATTCTCAGGGGAAGGTAGCACGAACAGCCAAGTTTCTGGTATTGAGACTGGCTCTAATGCAACAACGGGTACGTTGGTTTCAAAGAGATCAATTGTGTCACGGGATGCTCTAGGCCGAGGTACAGACAGACTTTTCTGTGGCCAGCAGCGAAAAAGCAGAATGGTGTGTTGCTTCCCTGGTGCCAGGATCAAGGATGTCTCAGAGAGGGTGCAAAATGTTCTCATGGGGGAGAGGGGCCAGCAAGAAGCATTGTCCACATTGGAACCAACACCATAGGAAGGGAAAAGGTTGAGATTCTGAGGAGAGATTACAGAGAGTGAGGCAGAAATTTAAAAAGGAGGTCCTCAAGAGTAGTAAAATCTGGATTACTCCCAGTGCTACGAACTAGTGAGGGTAGGAATAGGAGGATAGGATAGATGAATGCATGGCTGAGGAGCTGGTGTATAGGGGAAGGATTCACATTTTTAGATCATTGGAATCTCTTTTAGGGTAGAAGTGACCTGTACAAGAAGGATGGATTGCACCTAAATTGGAAGGGGACTAATACACTGGCAGGGAAATTTGCTAGAACTGCTTGGGAGGATTTAAACTAGTAAGGTGGGGGGGTGGGACCCAGGGAGATAGTGAGGAAAGAGATCGATCTGAGATGGGGGCCTACAAGGGAAGGCAGATGAACTCAGGGCATGGTTATGAACATGGGACTGGGATATCATAGCAATTACAGAAACATGGCTCAGGAATGGGCAGGACTGGCAGTTCCAGGATACAAATGCTACAGAAAGGATAGAAAGGGAGGCAAGAGAGGAGGGGGAGTGATGTTTTTTGGTAAGGGATAACATTACAACTATACTGAGGGAGGATATTCCCGGAAATACATCCAAGGAAGTTATTTGAGTGGAACTGAGAAATAAGAAAGAGATGATCACCTTATTGGGATTGTATTATCGATCCCCTAACAGTCAGAGGGAAATTGAGAAACAAACTTGTAAGGAGATCTCAGCTATCTGTAAGAATAACAGGGTGGTTTTGTTAGGGGATTTTAACTTTCCAAACATAAACTGGGACTGCCATAGAGTTAAGGGTTTAGATGGAGGGGAATTTGTTAAGTGTGTTCAAGAAAATTTTCTGATTCAGTATGTGGATATACATACTAGAGAAGGTGCAAAACTTGACCTACTCTTGGGAAATAAGGCAAGGCAGGTGACTGAGGTGTCAGTGGGGGAGCACTTTAGGGCCAGTGACCATAATTCCATTAGTTTTAAGATAGTGATGGAAAAGGATAGATCAGATCTAAAAGCTGAAGTTCTAAATTGGAGAAAGGTCAATTTTGACGGTATTAGGCAAGAACTTTCAAAAGCTGATTGGGGGCAGATATTCGCAGGTAAAGGGACGGCTTGAAAATGGGAAGCCTTCAGGAATGAGATAATGAGAATCCAGAAAAAGTATATTCCTGTTAGGGGAAAGGAAAGGCTGGTAGAAATAGGGAATGCTGGATGACTAAAGAGTTTGAGGGTTTGAATAAGAAAAAGAAGGAAGCATATGTAAAGTATAGACAGGATAGATCGAGTGAATCCTGAGAAGAGTATAAAACAGTAGGAGTATACTTAAAAGGGAAATGAGGAGGGCAAAAAGGATACATGAGATAGCTTTGGCAAATAGAATTAAGGGGAATCCAAAGGGATTTTACAAATATATTAAGAACAAAGGGTAACTAGGGAGAGAATAGGACCCCTCAAAGATCAGCAAGGCTGCCTTTGTGTGGAGCCGCAGAAAATGGGGGAGATACTAAATGAGTATTTTGCAACAGTACTTAAGGTGGAAAAGGATATGGAAGATATAGACTGTAGGGATAGAGATGGTGACATCTTGCAAAAAGTCCACATTACAGAGGAGATGGTGCTGGATGTCTTGAAATGCATGAAGGTGGATAAATCCCCAGGACCTGATCAGGTGTTCCCGAGAACTCTGTAGGAAGCTAGAGAAGTGATTGCTGGGCCTCTTGCTAAGATATTTATATCATCGATCGTCACAGGTGAGGTGTTGGAAGACTGGAGGTTGGTAAACGTAGTGCCACTGTTTAAGAAGGGTGGTAAGGACAAGCCAGGGAACTACAGACTGGTGAGCCTGACGTCGATAGTGGGTAACTTGCTGGAGGGAATCCTGAGGGACAGGATGTACATGTATTTGGAAAGGCAAGGACTGATTAGGGATAGTCAACATGGCTTTGTGTGTGGGAAATTGTGTCTCCTAAACTTGATTGAGTTTTTTGAAGAAGTAGCAAAGAAGATTGATGAGGACAGAGTGGTAGATGTGATCTATATGGACTTCAGTAAGGCGTTCGACAAAGTTCCCCATGAGAGACTGGTTAGCAAGGTTAGATCTCTCAGAATACAGGGAGAACTAGCCATTTGGATACAGAACTGGCTCAAAGGTAGAAGACAGAGGGTTTTGGTGGAGGGCTGTTTTTCAGACTGGAGGCCTGTGACCAATGGAGTACCACAAGGATCGGTGCTGGGTCCACTACTTTTTTTCATTTACATAAATGATTTGGATGTGAGCATAAGAAGTACAGTTAGTAAGTTTGCAGATGACATCAAAATTGGAGATGTAATGGATGGCGAAGAGGGTTACCTCAGATTACAACAGGATCTTGATCAGATGGGCCATTGGGCTGAGAAGAGGTAGATGGAGTTTAATTCAGATAAATGCGAGGTGCTGCATTTTGGGAAAACAAATCTTAGCAGGACTTGTACACTTAATGGTAAGGTCCTAGGGCGTGTTGCTGAACAAAGAGACCTTGGAGTGCAGGTTCATAGCTCCTTGAAAGTGGAGTCGCAGGTAGATAAGATAGTGAAGAAGGCGTTTGGTATGCTTTCTTTTATTGGTCAGAATATTGAGTACAGGAGTTGCGAGGTCATGTTGTGGCTGTACAGGACATTGGTTAGGCCACTGCTGGAATCTTGCATGCAATTCTGGTCTCTTTCTTATCGGAAAGATGTTGTGAAACTTGAAAGGGTTCAGAAAAGATTTACAAGGATGTTGCCAGGATTGGAGGATTTGAGCTTTGGGAGAGGCTGAACAAGCTGGGGCTGTTTTCCCTGCAGCTTGGGAGGCTGAGGGGTGACCTTATTGAGGTTTACAAAATCACGAGGGGCATGCATAGGATAAATAGACATAGTCTCTTCCCTAGTGTCAGGGAGTTCAGACCTAGAGGGCATGGATTTAGGGTGAGAGGGGAAAGATATAAAAGAGACCTAAGGGGCAACCTTTTCACACAGAGGGTGGCACGTGTATGGAATGAGCTGCCAGAGGAAGTGGTGGAGGCTGGTACAATTGCAATATTTAAGAGGCATTTGGATGGGTATATGAATAGGAAGGGTATGAATATGAAGGTATATGAATAGGAAGGGTTTGGAGGGATATGGGCCAGGTGCTGGCAGGTAGGACTAGATTGGGTTGAGATGTCTGGTCAGCATGGACCCGTTGGACCGAAAGGTCTGTTTCCATGCTGTACATCACTGTGACTCTATGACTGCCTGCATTGACTGCCTGCAGATTTTGAGCAAAATAGAATGTATCTGCAAATATAATTCTGCAAATGCAAATTCACCCCATAGACTTATATGTGTGTAAGTGTACATGAGAGAGAGTGTGTGTGAGTGTGTGCTCGTGAGTGCAAGTGAGCATGATAGAGCATGTTTGTGATTGTGCATGTTTGGTAAAGTGTATATGTGAGTGAGGTGCAGTATAAGTCACAGTCTTATACTCCATCACACTCACACTTTACCAAGCATGCATTCATGCAAACACACGCTCTCTCACGCACACTCATGCACACACACTCCCACTCTCTCTGTATTGCACACATACACACATATAAGTCTATGGGGGACGAATTTGCATTTGCAGAATTATATTTGCAGATACATCCTATTTTGCTCAAAAAGCACACAATCTGCAGGCGGTCAATCCATGTGACATTTTATAAATTCCTACTTTGGAAATAGAACCAGTCTGATTCAAGATTGCAATACAGACAGACTCTAACCTCACACCTTTAATGCATTGTCTGAACTGAGATGTCACTTTTTTTTAATAAAACCTTAAGTTATCTCGAAAATATGGCTTAAAAGAAGTTCTGAGATTTACATATTAATGAATCAAAACCTGCAACCCATTATAAATATGAAATACTTAACAGCAATCTAGGATTGTTCAATATATTATTTCAGTTGCATGACACTGTAATCTTTTGCTATAAATTCTGTGTCTCATGATCCTGCTTCACAGCTACCTGATGAAGGAGCAGCACTCTGAAAGCTAATGCTTCCAAATAAATTGGTTGGACTATAACCCGGTGTTGTATAATTTTTAACTTTGTCCACCCCAGTCCAACACCTGAAGAAAGCAACAGGGAACAATTGGTTCTGCATGCTTTTGGTTAATTCAAAAAGGTGCAATGTTTCTTTATATCCCTTTTGTTTGCAGAGAAACATGTGTTCATGACTCTCCTAACAAGTGTAACTATGTCATATTATAAATTTGGCTGATTAATTTGAATTGGTTGTTACAGTAACTGTTAGCTCATTAAGAACTTTTTAGCAGGTGCTGTTCAATTGCAAGACCACATGAAACAATAGATGTTTTATTTTGGGTATTACAAGTGCAGCCGTTTTGAGCAGGCTCTGTATTCTGCTTATTATAAACAGCCGGTGAAACATGTTGCTTGACTTGGTCAACCACTTTTTGGGACGTAAGACCTAAATACTTGTCATTGCACTGGCACTGAAACCCATGCAGGATTTTTCTCAATTTTGTGGTAAGTATAATGTATTTCTGGGACTTATCACTACCTTCTGGAAAATAACACCTCATCACTACACTAGAACACAGGAGAACTGGCCAAAGGTAGAAGAGAAGGTGGTGGTGGAGGGTTGTTTTTTTCAGAATGGTGCCACAAGGATCAGTGCTGGGTCCACTACTTGTCGTCATTTATATAAATTATTTGGATGTGAACATAAGACGTATAGTTAGTAAGTTTACAGATGACATCAAAATTGGAGGTGCAATGGACAGCAAAGAAGGTCGGGGTGGCACGGTGGCTCAGTGGTTTGCACTGCTGCCTCACAGCACCAGGGACCCAAGTTCAATTCCAGCCTCGAGTGACTGTGTGGAGTTTGCACATTGTTCTCGTGTCTATCCGGGTTTCCTCCGGATGCTCCAGTTTCTTACCACAGTCCAAAGATGTGCAGGTCAGTTGGATTCGCCATGCTAAATTGCCCATAGTGTTAAGTGCATTAGTCAGAGGGAAATGGATCTGGGTGGGTTACTCTTCGGAGGGTCGGTGTGGACTGGTTGGGCCGAAGGGCCTGTTTCCACACTGTCGGGAACCTAATCCAAACACAAGATCTAAGAGCAGGAGTATGCAATTCAGCACCTCAAGCTTGCTCCACCATTTAAAATAATAGTGGGTTACCTTGGCTCATTTCATCTAGGCTTCAGCTCCACTTTCCTGTCCACTCTTCATAACTCTTAAACCCATTACTAATTAAAAATCTATCTATCCCCTTCTTAAATTTACACAAAGTCCTGGCGTCCACCCTACTCTAGGATAGTTAATTCCACAGATTCATGACACTTTGAGAAATAAATTCCATTATTCACACTGGATGGGATTAGTTATCACTCTCAGTTTCTGAATAATAATAAGACAGAGCAGATCACCTGTCTTCTTTAGAAGCTGCCTGATTTTCAATTTTGGCTCTCGAAACAGTAGGTAATTCATGTTGCCGGATTACCATTCACCCCAAAATTGTAAAAGATACCCTTTGTGTTACCCCTGGTGGTTTTACTATTAAATTAGAAGATTCATTAGAAATGAGTTAGTTTTCTAATGTTGCAGATGAAACTGGCAAACAGTAGATAAATTGATATGAAACATTATATATTCCATGTTAAAGATATTATGTTCAATTTGTTTTGCAGTTGTGACCTGTTCCCCTGTGGAAGAACCAGAAAATGGAAAGATCGTTAGATCAGAGCAATTTGGCCTTGAGCAAAACTTTCCTTTTGGCTCTGTCCTGCAATTCGAGTGTAATTCAGCAGAATTGGACATTGAAGGTGTCAAAGAGATTTATTGTTTAGCAAATGGAACATGGAGTAATCCAGTTCCTAAATGCAAAGGTAATGCTCAATATCCATACTGTACGTAAAGCTTTCCTAAATGTTTTTTATTTGCATTTCTTCTGATTACATTTCATGATTTTAAGCAGAAGTCTGCATCAGCCAGGATTTTATGGAATGCAGTAATTGGAGATGGGATTTCAACCCTTCTCTTGGGATCAGATTGGCCTTCAGCACTCTACTCCCAGCACTACTAGAAGCTGCAGTTGACAAGACTGGAGCAAGCGTTCTTTAGAAACTACAGGGGTGTCAGCTATTGCTTGGAAAGTAGGCAGGAGACCCTCTTTTCAGGAAGGCTAAATACACCAATCAGATAGTGGCTAGGCCACTGGTGATCTATTTTCATAACTAGCTAAGATTGTATTTAACCATTGTTAAAAATACATTTCTAATCACTTTGAATACATGATTTCAGTAATTTTCCTTTTCAGAATTCATATGTACGAAACCAGCTATAGAGAATGGGAAAGTAATTGACAACAAACAGATTTACAAATATTCTCATGTACTACAATATCGATGCAATCGCAATTATAGACCTGAAGACATTCAACTGACTACATGCACTAAATTTGGATGGAACCCACTACCAACTTGCACACGTAAGCTGATAATTTTATGTCAATAGTAAGTTATTTCAATAATTGAAATAAGAGAATCTCTAAGAAAGCTGAGAGGTTCCTTTAATTGGTACTATATAGTGTATCTTGTTTCTGATTTTGCAGAATATGATTCCAATAAAACTTTCTGTTACAAAAGCAAAATGCTAGGACACTTTTGTGGCACAGAGGTATTGTCCCTACCCCTGGAGCAGGGGCAACAGATTCAAGTCTCAACCTGCTTCAGATGTGTGTAATAATATCTCTGAACAGGCTGATCAGAAAAATTGCCTAAATAAATTTTAGAAAAGCAAAATGCAGCCAGCACTGGAAATCTGAAATCAAAAGAAAAGCTTGCATAATTCAACAGACTTTCTATGGACAGAAACACTTTCAGGTCAATGACATAGACTTGGGACTTTTGATCAGAACTGAAGAAAGATGGGCGGCACGGTGGCCCAGTGGTTAGCACTGCTGCCTCACAGCACCAGGATCCTGGGTTTGATTCCCGCCTGTCTGTGTGGAGTTTGCATATTCTCCTTGTGTCTGCGTGGGTTTCCTCCAGGTGCTCTGGTTTCCTCCCACAATCCAAAGATGTGCAGGCCAGGTGAATTGGCCATGTTAAATTGCCCACAGTGTTAGGTGCATTAGTCAGGGGTAAATATAGGGTAGGGGAGTGGGTTTCTCTTTGAGAGGGGCAGTGTGGACTTGTTGGGCCAAAGAGCCTGTTTCCACACTTTAGCAAATCTAATCTAACCTTAAGGCAGTGGAAAAGGAGAGTGGTCAGAAAAGACAAAAGAGTAGATCTCTAAAAGGGAGATTAAGGAGCAAAGGATTTCATGATGCAACCGGCAAAAAATATTAATGAAAACAGCAAAGACTATGCCTAGATGAGTTGCAAATTGTTACATAAAAGTACATCATTAAGGAATAAAGAAAGATACGAGATGAAGCCCAAGCCAGCGAAACATAAAAAGGGGAAGAAAAATGAACTGAAAGAATGAGTTGGAGGCAGAGATTATGATCTAAATTGTTAAGTTCAATGTTGCATGTGGCAAGCTACCTGACCTGATGAGATATTTAAGCTTTCCTTGTTCTTACTGCCTTCCAGTTACCTTGGCTACAATTAAGAGGGTAAGCTTAAACCTCCTTCACTACAGCCTTCAGAGCTGACATTGTTCTGTGTCTTCATCCATTATTGAAAAGTTCCACTTTTTTACTCTTCTGTGGGACATGTTTGTCGCTTGCAGAGCCAGCATTTGTTTTCCATCCCTAATTGTTTGTGAATGCTATTGTTTGTTGGGGCATTTCAGTGGGCAGTTAAGAGATAAGCACATTGCTGTCACGTATTGGCCAGAATTTCTGAGGAAGGCAGATTTCATTCCCTGAAGGTTGTTAGTGAACTATCACTTCAGAAGACTAATTTGCCAGGAGACAGTACTTCAGAACAATAGACATGACATGATTCAGCATCTCTTCCTGAGGCTCATATCACTCCTCTTCCATGAAGACCAAAGCAAAATATTGGTTTAAATTACCTGCCATTTCCCAGTTCACTGTTCTCAACTCCCTAGTCACATCCTCCACACTTGCTTTTACTTCTCCTTTTATTTACCCTTCGAAGCTCTTGCTTTTTTCTTATATTTCTTGCCAATTTTCTTTCATAGTCAATTTCCTCCCATTTTATTAGATTTTCAGGTCAGCTGCTGCTGGTTTCTTAAAAATTCCCAACCCTCTGGTCTAATACTAGTTTTGTATGACTTAGCTTTTAATCAAATACTTTCTTTGAACACCTTTATTAACCATTATCCTTCTCATTAAATTCCTTCATTTTTACCATAATAAATCATCACTAAATAGTATGAAATAACCGCCCATCTGGCAAGGCTGAGTTTTTCCATTGACTTCCCCTTTTCTCAATTTTCCCAGCACACTTTAGACTCTTTCCCCCATAACTCTGTATTTGCCTTTATTGAAATTGAAAATAGTGGTTTGATACCTGAATTGCTCTCTCTCTATCAACTAAATATGAAATTCTACCATACTATGATTGCCACCCCCTAAAGGATCATTAATTACAAAAGTTTGTGTTAATCCTACCTGGTTATGTATCACTAGGTCTGAAATAGCCTGTTCCTGGGTAGGTTCTGCAATGCACTGTGATAAGAAGCAATCTGTGAAGCACTCTATGAATTTGTTCTTGGTGTTACACTTGCCCATCTGGTTTCTCCAGCCATAAGATCATAAGATATAGGAGCAGACATTAGGCCATTCATCCCAATTGGTCTACTCTGCCATTCAATCATGGGTTTCTCAACCTCATTCTCCTGCTTTCTCTTCATGACCTTTGATTCCCTTCAACAAAGAACCTATCTATCTCTGTCTTAAAAATACAGGGCGTTCCCCGTTTCCGTGGATTTGTTTTCCGCGGTTTAAGCTACCCACGGTTTGCCACGGCCTGAGCATGCTATAGGGAAGCTTCCGGAACCAGGGACCAGGAGGCTGGCGGGAAGGTATATTTCCCATTTAAATGAATGAGTTTGCTCCTATCTGCGGTTTCAGGCTTCCACGGTAGGTCCAGGAATGTAACCCCTGTGGGTGAACGACTCATCTTCCGCCTCAGAACACTTCAACCCCAGGGCATCAATGTGGACTTCACCAGTTTCCTCATTTCTTCTCCGCCCACCTTACTCCAGTTCCAACCTTCCAGCTCAGTGCTGTCCTCATGACCTGTCCTACCTGCCAATCTCCCTTCCCACCTATCCGCACCACCCTCCTCTCTGACCTATCACATTCATCCTCACTTCCATCCACCTATTGTACACTTGGCTACCTTCTCCACAGCCCCAACCCCCTCCCATTAATCTCTCCACCCCAGGGGTTCCCTGCTTCATTCCTGATGAAGAGCTTTTGCCCGAAACGTCAATTTTCCTGCTCCTCAGATGCTGCCTGACCTGCTGTGCTTTTCCAGCACCACTCTAATCAAGACTCTGATCTCCAAGATATGCAGTCCTCACTTTTGCCAGGTACAGGGGGACTACTGTACTCAATGACCTGGCATCAACAGCCTGTTGTGCAATGGATTCCATAGATTCACCACTCTCTGGCTGAACAAATGTCTCCTCATCTCCATCCTAAAGGGTCTTGTCCTTACTCTAAGACTGTGCCCTCTGGTTCTAATCTCTCCTGCCAATGGAAACATCTTCCCAACATCCAGTTTATCCATGCCGTGCAGTATTCTGTAAGTTTTAATTAGGTCCAACTTCTTCCTTCATAACTCCATCGAGTATAGATCCAGAGTCCTCAAACATTCCTCGTATGTTAAGCCTTTCATTCCTGGGATCATTCTCATGAACCTCTTCTGGAACCTGCTCCAGAACCAGTACATCCTTCCTGAGGTATAGCGCCCAAAATTGCTCATAATACTCTCAACATCATCTGACCAGAGCCTTATAAAGCTTGAGAAGTATATCCCTGCTTTTATATTCTAGTAATATCTGCCAATTGTATTCATTCGCCCAATATGCAGGTTAAAATCAGCCATAACAATTATAGCACCCGGGGAGCAGGAAAATTCTGATGAAGGACTTTTGCCCGAAATGTTGATTTTCCTGCTCCTCAGATGCTGTCTGACCTGCTGTGCTTTTCCAGCACCACTCTAATCTTGACTCTGATCTCCAGCATCTGCAGTGCACACTTCTGCCTACAACAATTATACCATCCTTATTACACACTTCCATTATTTCTCACTTTCATGTATACTTTGTCCTAATGTGAGAAAACTCTTTGGCAACCAATAGACAATTCCCATTTAAGACTTCTTTCTGCAGCAGTTCCTTTGTTTCACCGAAACTGTTCCACTTCACAATCTATTACACCCATTTCACTGATCACACCTGCACGGATACCTTTATTGAAAGACCCACCTCCTTTTCCTTTTTGCCTAGTCTTCCAAATGTCAAATATCCTATAATATTGAGTTCCTAATCTTGGACACCCGGGAACCACATCTCCATAATAGCTATTGAGTCAGAATCAGTTATTCTTTATCTATATTATCTGCGTTGTTTCAAATATATTCAGAGAAAGAGCCTTAAGTTTTGACTTTGTACTCCTATTTCTCTCACTGATTCTAATTTCTGCTGCACTCTTCTGTGTATATTTTCTCCTCCTTCCTGTCTTAAGTTCTCCAAAAGAAAACCAAGAATATCTTATGATTACTGACACAATTAATTGAAATATTTAGTAAGTGAAATTAATGTTTCACTAATTTTCCTCAGCTTAGGTAATGCACATATCATTTTATATCATTTGTAATAATGACCTTTTCTATGGAGATAGCATGAAGTTAGTAATTATGGATTTATTACTACCATTCACTATATTAAAACCTATCATTTTGTTTTTCAGCAATAATATGTACGATCATTCCAATAGACGATGGTAAATTCCAAACTACTAAGTGGATGTATTCCCATGGTGAAAAAGTAGAATATACTTGTGATAGCGGGTACAGACCCTTAGGCTCAAATTTAGTAACATGTGAAGCATCTGGATGGTTTCCAAATCCAAGCTGTGTAGGTAATTGAATTTTTGGTTTCTAATTTATCCTCAATACTTAAAAGCATAACAAAAATTCCTGCCTAATAATGTTTTATGAACCATATCACATTATAAAAGCAATGTGCACTGTTTATCTATGATTATTTTACACAGATGGGTTTAAGCGTAATAAGTACTGTTTTCGTTTCAAAAAAGAACTCAAGGCAACATGTCCGTAAGCGTTTTATACAATCACAGCAGTGAAGCAGTTAAATACTCACTAACTTGGCAAGCATTTCCTTTTTTAAAAGAAACTATCTGTTTCGACCAACAAGAGATTGGAAATGAACAATGTGATTCCACCTCTGCTCTCCTGATTCTAACAGTGGTCTGAATGAAGTGCTGCAAATAATGGATAGGCTACAGAGATCTGACAAGAAAGCTCTTCACTGCAATAGGCAATGCAATCTGAAGATTTGTCTTGGCTCGTTGAAAAAGAACGTGGAGGAAAATAATATTTGGTAAAAAGGATTGAGAGCACAGTACAAATTTTACCTAAAAAATAGTTTTCAGAGGCCAAAACAGAGCCTGTATGGCTAACTATAACCATGCAGCAAGTTCAGTGGATCAGTCTGTCTCCATTGTTCCATGTACTTAATTGCATGGAATATTGCAGCGTTTGTGAGGGAAATTTGAATATACCAGTTCTTTAAATCTTTTTTTAAATGTCATTCATAAGTTAGAAGCATTACTTTATAATACTTCAAGAACTATTCAGTGATGAGCCTTGGTCAGCATGTAACATTATCAATATCACGTATGCATTTTGGTGTTAATTTCCCTTTCTCAGCAATTAGGTGTTCATTACCAAACGTCAATGCAATTTTCGAACCATATCATCGTTGGTACTTCAATCTTGAGAGAACAATAACTTACACCTGCAGAAATTCCAACCGCCGAAATTATTCCAAGTGTACACTAAGTGGCTGGGCCCCACAAATAAAATGTCCAGGTAAGTTTTCTTTATTCATTTACCTTAGTTTAAAGCAAACCATGAAATGAAACTACAATTTTCTTTGAAACAATTATATAATTGAATAGTTCAAAAAAAATCTTTAAAATAGACATGAAATATGGCAAAATGTATCCAGTTAAATTAAAATAATCTTTAGAATCCCAGTATTAGTTTTGTTTGGATTGCTTTCTATTTATTGCTTTAATCTGGTTATTGCTCTTCTGTTGGTGCCATTGGTAAAATGACCTTTATTTGAAAAAAGTATAGAATGCAAACAGACTAAGGATGGGAATGACAAATGCAGAGAGAGAGAGAGAACTTCTCACAACTCTTCCCTTCCAAGAAGTTTTGGTTTTTGTATTTGATGGCAGATGGTGGAATTTAAGTTCAATAGAAATCAGGATTTAAGAGTTTAATGATGACCATGGATCTGTTGCCAATTGTCAGAAAACCCCACTTTGATTCACTAATATCCTTTAGGGAAGGAAGCTGCTATCCTTAGCTGGTCTGGCCTACACGTGTCTCCAGACCCACAGCAATGTTATTGAGTCTTAACTGCTTTCTCTGTGATGAGCAATAAATGCTGGCCTAGCCAGTGATGCCCTCACCTAGCAAATAAATAAAAATAAATGTTACTTGCTCTAATCTTGTTTGCTGAATAGCATAAGGTTCAGGTAATAAACCAAAGTTATAATACTTGAGATCCAGTCCATTAAGTTCCTAATACCTGCTACTCTGCAAATAGCACTGTTTACCTACACTTCCCAAGTTGTTACGACCAACATTGAGTCTTTTCTTTCCTTCACCATATTTTTTTAAAGTCCATATGGAAGTCTCTCAGATTGATAGTTGTTATGAAGCATATGACGTGGGACTGTCAATCCTGCTTCCAAGGGATTCCAGCTGACCCCCTAATTATTAACTCCTTTACAATAACATATTATGCTTTCCCTTTTTCCGACTTCGGACAGCTTCCCAACTCAAGGAGCCATGGCCAACATTTTAGTGTCCTTTTGACTTAGTAAGTATTTTAAAACTGCTGAACAAAATTGGAGGTGTAGTGGACAGCGAAGAATGTTACCTCAGATTACAACAGTATCTGGACCAGATGGACCAATGGGCTGAGAAGTGATAGATGGAGATTAATTCAGATAAATGCGAGATGCTGCATTTTGGGAAAGCAAATCTTAGCAGGACTTATACACTTAATGGTAAGGTCCTAGGGAGTGTTGCTGAACAAAGAGACCTTCGAGTGCAGGTTCATAGCTCCTTGAAAGTGGAGTCGCAGGTAGCTAGGATAGTGAAGAAGGTATTTGGTATGCTTTCCTTTATTGGTCAGAATATTGAGTACAGGAGTTGGGAGGTCACGTTGCGACATTGGTTAGGCCACTGTTGTAAAATTGCTTGCAATTCTGGTCTCCTTCCTATCGGAAAGATGTTGTGAAACTTGAAAGGGTTCAGAAAAGATTTACAAGTATGTTGCCAGGGTTGGAGGATTTGAGCTATAGGGAGAGGCTGAGCAGGATGGGGCTGTTTTCCCTGCAGCTTGGGGGGCTGAGGGGTGATCTTATAGAGGTTTACAAAATTATGAGGGGCACAGATAGAATAAATAGACAAAGTTTCTTCCCTGGGGTTGGGGAGTCCAGAACTAGAGGGCATAGGTTTAGGGTGAGAGGGGAAAGATATAAAAGAGACCTAAGGGGCAACTTTTTCACGCAGAGGGTGGTACGTGTATGGAATGAGCTGCCAGAGGAAGTGATGGAGGCTGGTACAATTGCAACATTTAAGAGGCATTTGGATGGGTATATGAATAGGAAGGATTTGGAGGGATATGGGCCAGGTGCTGACAAGTGGGACTAGATTGGGTTGGGATATCTGGTCGGCATGGACAGGTTGGACCGAAGGGTCTGTTTCCATGCTGTACATCTCTATAACTCTTATGACTCTATGATCAGTATCTGCAAATCCTTGTTCTCTGGGAGGCCAATTATAATGTTAACTATCAGTTACAATAACTCATTTCCGGGCTTGCACCTCCTGGCAAGAAGTGGTTGTACTCTCCTCAAACTGTCTGGATATTGCTCCCCTTTCATTCTGTGTTGACAGATTCTGCCCATCTCTGTACATCTTTCAGATCCACAATCAAGTTACAAGACCTACAAAGTCATGTTGATGTTCTGATTATGTCCAGGAATTACTTAAGGATAAATCAGCTGGTCCGAAATATACAATTCTTTAAACTTCTAGTAGTTTGAAAATGCTTTTATAATTTTCCTCAGGCTGCAGATAATCATTAATATCTTGAGATAATGCCGATGTATTATTAAACCAGAAATTCTTCATTTAAATACTAACATTAGGTAAAAGTTGTAATCAAATTTGTGAAACCTTTGTCTATTTTGAAATCAAATAATAATGTTCTTGTTTAAGTAAATGTCAATTAAATGAGCACTAATAAACTAAACTGTTTCCACAGGACCATGCTCAAATCCACCAAATATTGAGCATGGTGATTTTCCATATACAATGTATTCATACTACAGTGATTTTGTGGGAAATTATCGATGCAATCATCATTATAGATTACAAGGGAGTGGTAAAATCAAATGCATCGATGGTGAATGGCACATCACAGACTCTATTCCAGCCTGCATTGGTAACTTATCTTCATAATTACTAGAATCTAATGGAAATGATAAAATAAATGTGTTAATTGACAAATGCAAACAGATTTTCCAAAGGTGACTGTTATAAAAGTGGATTGTTAGCCCAGCAGCAATAATTTTACAACTGATTCAAACAACATGGATACATTCACATTCATGTAAGAGTATTTGTTGTACACCTGCTCATGCTGTTAAATTAAATGATGAGATGGCCCATGATTAATGCTACAGCTTCTAAGGCCTGGAGTGATCTTTTTCAGGACTCTAAGCTGTCTTCATTTGTGTGGCCTACAGGCTTAACTTGAGACTGCTCCAAAAGGACAGTAAAACCCAGCTCCCAGAACTACAATGGTCAGCTCTAGCTTCCCAGTCATTTACACAGCTGCAAGCTTCTGACCACTATAGAACCTTCTGATTAATAAGAGAAAGTAAAAGTCCCATGATTGTGTTACGCAGTTACATTGGGTAGAGTTCTCCCCTCCCCGTTATGGCCAGAGTAAAGGCAAGTAATGGTGGAAATAAAGTGAGAATGAGGAAGATCTGATGCTTGACATTGAGGTAACTTTCCCCCCTTAAATACTGACATCAGAATCTCACCATTGAGCAGCAGCTAACCTATTCCAATGCCGTTCAATCAAATTACAACCCCAACTGCACTTATTTCTGCATCACTTCACATTCTCTTCTCCTCCACCAAGAAACTAGGTGACACAAATTCCCAACATGTATATCCAACTATTGCAACTTTCTCAGTGTTTCCCCTGGCCATCAAACATTGTGAATGATATCCTTGCATTTTCCATGATCACTACCCTCCTTTATCTGTCATCCAGCATCACCACATTATTATTCCTGCTCTGTCCTGACTCAGACACCACTTCAGCCCTTCAACTTTACTTTGGAGCTCTGGGATATCAATAACTTGCATGCTTCCACCAAGTAATTCTGTGAGAAGATAAACACACATCCTACACATCTAGAAATTATGTGGACATATGCAGCCTTTAGTTCCTAACATGCTTTCTTAGCACTCACACTTTATCACTAGGCAAGGTAGGTTGCCAGTCTATGTCTACTTCACATTACTTTCTTAAACATGCTCACTGTATTTAGTACTCACTTGCAGGTTACCAGTCTGCATGTGATGCATTGTTTTCTAAGTGCACAATGCCCTTTATGCTCAGCTCCAGGCTGTCAGTCTCTGTAGAGGCAGGAGCTGTAATGGCAGGAAATGGTAAGGCAATAGAAGGTAATGGGGAGGTGGATTGGACTATTAATCCAGAGATCCAGATAACGTGTGGAGGACCCGGGTTCAAATCCCATCATGGCAGATGGTGGAATTTGAATTCAATAAATACCTGGGATTAAGAATCCAATAATGACTATGAATCCATTGCTGATTGTCGGAAAAAAACTCATCTGATTCACTAATGTCCTTTGGGAAAGAAATTGCCATCTTTGCCTGGTTGGCCTACATATGACTCCAGAGCCACAGCAATGTGGTTGACTCTTAAATGCACTGTGGATAATTAGGGATGGGTAATAAATGCTGCCTAGTCAGTGATACCCACATCCTGTGAATGAATAAAGGAAAAATACTGCTGAACAGTCAATCGATCAGTGCGGTAGGATGGACATGTCACTGCACAGTAATGTGTGATGTCACTTTCAGACCTACAGCATGTGCCAGCAGTTTAAACAGCAATCAAACTGCATGTGCTTCAAGCAAAATGGCCATATGTGAAAGCCAATGGGAATCACTCCTTAGATGGGTGAAAGTGAACTGTAATTACTCAAGAGTCTCAATCTAGTCAAAAATTGGTTGTAGTCAGTCAGCCAGGTACTTGGCCCTCTCAGAGCCTCATGATAATGTTTTTGTAGTCCGGGGATTGGACAAGCAGCCCAGGAATTACAGATGGGTCAGTCGGCACCTAAGGTTGGGACGTCAATCAGGGAATGGACCATGTTCGATTGAGGCTGCCTTGCCAAGTCTGCACCAAAGTCCTGTGACTTTGGTGAATAAACGCAGTTCAGTGCGCAGAGTACTGGGGAAAGTGGACAATTCAAGTCTGGGGTTGAGCTTCATTGTATTGTATTATTGATGGAGTAGTGACAGTAATAATAGGTTCTGAGGATGAGTTGGATGCTTGCAATAGGGAAAGTTGACATCCATGACTCTCAGTTAAATGTATGTGCAGTGGCAGAGTTGGAATGAGTATTGGCACGGTGAGTGTGAGGTAGCAGAGACAAGATAATGACATTTACTTTTTCAGAGCACAGGTCATTGACCTACTTTCTACATTGCTAGGTGTACCTTTTCACCCAGGTCACAGCATAGAGCCAAAGAATCATAGAAGTCTACAGCATGAAAACAGGCCCTTTGGCCCAACACTACCCAGTTTTCACGCTTTGAGCTAGTCCTATTTGCCGACATTTGGTCTATATCACTCCAGACCTATCACTTCATGTACCTGTCTAAATGTTTCTTAAATGACGAAACTGTACTCTCTTCCTCTGGCAGCCCATTCCAGACACTCACCACTCTCTGTATGAAACAATTGGCCCTCTGGACCCTTTTGTATCTCTCCACTCTCACCTTAAACCTATGCCCTCTAGTTTTGGCTGTCTACCATGGGTTAAAACTGTTACCTACGTAAAAACAATGACTGCAGATGCTGGAAACCAGATTCTGGATCAATGGTGCTGGAAGAGCACAGCAATTCAGGCAGCATCGAGGAGCTTCAGCAAAATCGACGTTTCGGGCAAAAGCCCTTCATCAGGAATTCAGCAAAATCGACGTTTCGGGCAAAAGCCCTTCATCAGCTTCCTAAAGCTGTTACCTATCTACTTATCTATGCCTCTCATGATTTTATGTACTGCTATAAGGGAAAAAAGTCCCAGACCTCTCCTATAACACAAACCTTTCAGCCCAGGCAGCATCCTAATAAATCTTTTTCTGCATTCTTTCTAGTTTAATAGTATTCTTTCTATAGTAGGGCAATCTGAACTGCACACAGTACCCCAAATAATGGTCTCACTAATGTCTTGTACAGCTGCAACAAAACATCTCAATTCCTATACTCAAGTCTTCTGACTGATGAAAGCTAGCATGCTGAAAGCCTTCTTCACCTGCCTACCTACCTGTGACTCCATTATCAAGGAACTATGAACTTTTACCCATGTATCTCTCTTTGTTATATAACACTCCCCAGGGGCCTCCCATTGACTGTATAAGTGCTACTCTGGTTTGCCTCACCAAAATGCAACACCTTGCATTTATCTAAATTGAACTCCATCTGCCATTCCTCAGCCCATGTGGCAGTTGATTAAGCTCTTTCTGCATTTCCAGATAACCTTCTTCACTCTCCACTATACACCAATCTTGGCGTCATCCATAAACTTACACCCGTGCCTCCTAAATTCTCATCCAAATTATTTATATAAATGTGCTGCAATAGTTTCCAGATTGGTTGGATCTGGTGGCTTGACCCGCTGTAGCAGTACATTGGGAAAAGAACATCTCTTCTCTCTACCATATTGACTAAGATAAGAAAATAGGGTTGTCTGTACAAGGGAGAGACAATCATCCACTGTGTGCTGTGAATAGCATGGCTTGGGAATTGGTGAAGCCATTTTTAGAATACTGCGTATAATTCTGACCACCCTGCTGTTGGAAAAGCGTTGTTAAACTTGAAAAGCTGCACAAAATATTTACAAGGAGGTTGCTGAAACTGGAGGGCTTGAGTTATAAGGAGAGGCTGGATAGGCTGGGACTTTATTCCCTGGAGCATCTGAGGTTGAGGAGTGACCTCATGGACGTTTATAAACTCGTGAGGGGCATTGCTAAAGGGGCTAACCAAGGTCTTTTTCCCAGGCTATAGAAGTCCAAAATTAGAGAGTATAAGTTTTAGGTGAGAAGGGCCCTGAGAGGCAACCTTTTCAAATGGAGGATGGTGCCTATGTGTCGTGAGCTGCCAGAGGCAGTGGTAGAGGTGGGTAAAATTACACTTAGGAGAAATTTGAATAGCTACATGAATGGGAAAGTTTTAGAGAGATTTGGGCCAAATGCAGACAAATGGAAAAAGTTAAATTTGGGATATCTGGTTGGCATGGACGAGATGGACTGAACAGTCTGTTTCGTGTTCTATGTTTCTATGAGTCTATTGTTTTGCTGGTGGAATAATACCAGATTGCCGAAGCTTGACAGGTACACGGTGGCCTTTTAGACATGACTGATACTTACTCTTTATTGGCTAAGTTTCAACCATCTATTTTCAATGCATCATTTTACATGTTATCAGGAAAGCTTCCCATTTTCTAATAGGAAAAGAGGAGTTGTTGAATTATGGCAGAGGTCCCAGACTAGACAGGCCTGAATCTTTAGGATATGACAAGTAAAGTTCCAGTATAACAGCATCTGCTTCTCCTTCAATGCTTCTCCATCTGCTCAATCCGTGGGCTGTCTGTATGTAATTCACAGCATGATCGGTAAGCAGTGAACCTAGACTCTGTCTAAGTCTGTGATATTTTTAGCCACGTAAATTGTTTGTGATTTTGATAAACTTCAAGATATCTGCCTCAACTAGAACTTGACTTTATGATATATTTCTGACATATAATGAACCACAGAGTGTCAGCACCAGTTTTGAATGACATGGCAGACCATAATAATGCAGAACACCCTTTCTAGCCTATACTGCAAGCCCCTACCAGTTGTCCAAGCATTGAAATCTCAACTTCAAGAGGCCCATGATCTGTCCCACTGTGGCCCTGGTCAAAATATGAGCAGTCCTATATTTTTATTCCGCCTGAGGGTATGTTAAAGATGCCATGAGCCTTGTTTAGAGGGGCTGCCCTTGTCTCCTTTGAAGGAGGCAGGAACTTGAGAGTTCATTAGTATATAAGAATCATGGCAGCTGCCAGATTATTGGCACAGGCATCCAGAACTTAAGGTCAGTAATCATAAATGACTTGAATATTCAGGGACTGAAAACCTTTCTGTCCACAAACATTTCCAGTTAGTGAGAGGACACTCACAGTCAATAGTGTCCTGCAGTTGGGTGAAAGCTACTGATGGTGCCGAATCTTAATGCCCTGGCTGCTTGACTAGCATTGAAGATATATGCTCTGGGGAAAATTGTGTTGCTAAGATCACAAATGTATTTATAGCTTGAAGAGACTTTGAAATTCAGTTCACTGAAAGTGGAGTCTCAGGTAGATCGGATAATGAAAAAGGCAATTAGAATGATTTTCTTTCTTGGCCAGAGCATTGAATGTAGGGGTTGGGAGGTAATGTTGCAGTTGTACAGGACATTGGTTTGGCCACTTTTGAAATATTGTGTGCAATTCTTGTCTCCCTCCTATAGGAAGGATGTTGTGAAACTTGAAAGTATTCAGAAAAGATTTACAAGGATATTGTCAGGGTTGGAAGTTTTGAGCTATAGTGAGAGGCTGAATAGGCTGAGGCTGTTTTCCCCGGAGAGTCGGAGGCTGAGGGGTGACCTTTTAGAGGTTTATAAAATCACGAGGGGCATGGATAGGGTACATAGGCAAGATATTTTCCGTGGGGTAGGGGAGTCTAGAACCAGACGGCATAGGTTTAGGGTGAGAGGGGAAAGATTTAAAATGGAACTAAGGGGCAACTTTTTCACACAATGGTACGTGTATGGAATGAGCTGCCAGAGGAAGTGGTGGAGGCTAGTACAATTGTAACATTTAAAAGGCATCTGGATGGGTATATGAATAGGAAGGGTTTGGAGGGATATGGGCCAAGTGCTGGCAAATGTGACTAATTAATTTGGGATATCTGGTCAGCAGGGATTAATTGGACCAAAGGGTCTGTTTCTGCACTGTACATCTCTATGACTGCATTTGCATATACTACACAAGTCACATATTCTTTTTTTATTTCAAAAATATACTTTATTCATAAAATTCTCTTTGTACGTATACACAGTCACAAATGCAGTTCGGTTCTGTACAGTAGAATATCAAGTAAACAAACGGGCCATTGGACTTTGACTCTATCCCCAAAACCAAGACTTCTTTTACACATGCAAGACTAATATTTATATATGTTTGAGACACTGGGAGGGTCCAATAACTGAACAGATCTCCATTTACCTTCAGCAGGAAGAACTCAAATAGTGGTCTTTTCCCAAGTACCTTGGTAGCAGCTGCCCCAAGCTTTAGTGCATTCTTTGGCATATAGTCCTTGTCTTTAGAATATGCCCACACAAGCCACCCATTACTCCCTGTAACAGGCAGTTGTGACTTTTATGGCCACTGGAAAGAGGTTGGAACCCAGTCTTTCTGAGCATAAGTCATCTAACAGCATCTGACTCAGCCAGGGACATGATTAATCAGACCTGCACTGTCTTTCATGTAGTCCAGCAAGCTGACACTGAGGCCTATAATTCTTGACTCTCATCATTTGATTGCCACTCTTAACCTTAAGTTGATCTTAACCTGCTGCTTTTCCCTCCAGAGACAGTGCAGCAGCTATTGAAGGTTGCTGAATTCCCTGAGTTTTTTTTTAAATTGCTGTTACCAGTGCGTTATGTTCAGAGAATCATTGAAACCATAGGGAATTCAGCAATGGTGTTCTCCACCCGAAATCTATGAGCAGGTAATCTATACAGAATGTCAGAAAGAATAATGCAGTGTTATTGAAGGAACTCCTGATCCGTTACACTCATAGTAATGAAACATAATGTTATTTCTTCATTCAGTGTGGCATGGGAATTTGACAAGGACCTGCCTTGTCATGCCTTGATAAGGTGCTCTGAAGTATATTATTATATCCATTTGTGCAGGGAATAACCAAAGTGTTTATATTACCTTGAGAAGAGATTTCTGCCACTAAACATGAACTTGTTTTGCACTGTACCTTTCCACACTATTAATTATTACAGGATGGAAATCTTGGCATTACTTTTAGACCAACATTCCTGATAATAAGGATATCTTCAACACATTAGAAAGTCAAATACAAAAATCTAAAGTACCTTTAAAATGTTTAGACTGCTCTAACCAGTTTGATTTCTGTGAAAAGAAGAAATCGCAATTTTCAAGTATCGTTTATGACCTCAGGGCCACACAAGGCGCTTCACAGTTAATGAAATACTGAAGTGGAATCTTCACCACTATGTCAACTGATGAACCACTTAGGTTTTATAATACTGTTGAACTTCCTGACCAAGACTGGAGAGCATTAAACAGCCAAATATCACTGAAAACCAATTCAAGCTGTACGCAGGAACAAACATTTAGAGGCATATGGCTACCTGGTAGAAAATGGGCCATGTCTTCAGAAAGGATATGAACAACATAGCCATGTGTTGTGAAATGCTATAACATGGTCTCTCCATAGTCAACTACTATATTTTAGTTGAATTCGATCGAAAACTAGTCCAATTTACTCATAGATATACTTGATCATATACTTTACAGAACAGAGATGCGGAAAACCACCTCCATTAACAAATGGAAGATATAGTCCTGACCGAGCAAAGTACGATGAAGGGAGCTGGGTGACCTACCGTTGTACTCGTAGATTTGAACTTTATGGGCAGAACACTGTGAGTTGTACTTCCAAAGGTTGGCCAGAGGCACCTGTTTGCATTGGTAAGCACAATTTTTTAAAATATTCAATGGATACTTGTTAAAAAAAAATTATAAGGTAGACTGTTTAATTATAAAGCCTTTCTTTAAAAATGTAGGATTAAATACTGTATTTGGGTCCTGTCTGATTATGTAGTCATTTAATAAGAAGATATTAAATAATTCAACATCAAGGTAACTGTCCAATAGTACTTCATAAACTTTTAAATGCCCATTATTCATGTATCCTGATATTTCATGCATTTGTGACCAATGCCATCAACTACCATGTTGTACCATCATTGAGGTTGCTCCTTGATGCTCAACCTTTGTTTGTCCACGAATATTTCGGCCTTGATTTGGTGTGGAATGACTGCAGAGGTTTGACCTGATCTATTGTTTATGGATCACTTAGCTGCATCTGCTTCTCTGTGTTGTTTTGCGGCACTACCAAAGTCAGTGCCTTACTTCCAGGTCTCATCACATCTCTCACCATCAACATCCTTGTCCTGACTAACTAGAAATTGAAGGGGGGTGTCAGCCACACGTGTTGAGGGTACTGGAGCAATTAAGTAACTGGTTATTCTGCAGCGAGTTGATCGCTTGCTGACTCAAAATAACAGCTGCTTTGTGTGAATACCCCAAAGTACTATATTATTTATTGCCAATTCCAATTTTAAAGTCTTCTTCCAAATAAGAAAATAAACACTTTAAAAATCAAATGATGAGATTAATTCAACTTGCCCATTTAATTATCATCTCTGGCCTTTAATTCCCTCATATCTTTTAAATTTCAAAGTCTCAGCCTGCCTCATACGCCTAGCCTTGGAGTGGATATTTTTCTTTGAAATATATTAGGGTTAGGGTTATGACGAGGGGTTCAAACCAACTGCATCTTAATGAAGTAAGGGGAAGGATTGATGAGAGTTCTACGGCTGATATCACGATTGTTAACTTCTAAAAGGAATTAGGAAAGTACTACATTATTGACTATTAACCAACTTAAGGTCCACAGGATTAAAAGGGCAAGTCTCAGCATGGATCCAGAATTGCTTAGGGTCTTAGAATGCAAAGTTGTGTGGAACAGTTGCTTTTCAGTCTAATGAAATTATCGTGATGTTCCCCAGATTAAGTTTGTAGAAACATACAGCTCTGTTTGATATATGTTAATGACCTGGACTCAATATACACAGAATAACTTTAAAGTTTGCTCAAGATTTTAATTGAGTAATTAAGGAGAAACTGTTTCCACTGGCAAAAGGGTCAGCAACCAAAGGCAGATTTAGGGTAATTAACCAAAGAACCAGTGATGTCATTATAATAGAGTGAGTTGTAATCTGGAACAAAAACAGAAATTGCTGACGAAACTCAGCAGGTCTGGCAGCATCTGAGGAAAGAGAAAAACAGAGCTGATGTTTTGAGCCCAGAGACCCTTCATCTGAATGGCTTCGAACTATATTCCGGTGTGGACTATCTGAAAGGGTGATGGAACCAGAATCAAAGGAAACTTTCAAAAAAGAATTAGCTAAATGTTCAAAGAAACATGAGGCTTTGGGAAGGGCAAGGTGTTAGACGAATTGGAAATCTCAGAAAGAGCCAGCACATGCGCAACATGCCGATATAATATTTGGGCCGAAAATGTGTTGCTGGAAAAGCGCAGCAGGTCAGGCAGCATCCAAGGAACAGGAGAATCGACGTATCAGACATAAGCCCTTCCTGAAGAAGGGCTTATGCCCGAAACGTTCATTTTCCTGTTCCTTGGATGCTGCCTGACCTGCTGTGCTTTTCCAGCAACACATTTTCAGCTCTGATCTCCAGCATCTGCAGTCCTCACTTTCTCCTCGAAGATATAATATTTGGCACAAGATATAATGTGTTACATCATTCATTAATCTGGGCATTCTGAGCAGTTTCTGGAATTATTCAATATCCATTTGTTGAGATTCAAGTTGGAACAAAATAATGATGATAATAACAATAATCTGGAGTGTGAACTCATAAAACCTTATTTCAGGCAAATGTGACATTTAAATTATTCACAAATACTCCTCTCTTCCTCCCCAGAAGACAATACGATATATGAACAAAATTAGGCCATTCAGCCCATTGAGTCTGCTCCACCATTCAATCAAGACTAATATGTTTCTCAACCCCATTCTTTTGCCATCTCCCCATAACCCTTGATCCCCTTACCATTCAAGACCCTATCTATCTCTGTTTCAAGTACATTCAATAACCTGGTCTCTGCAGCCCTCTGTGACAATGGGTTCCACAGATTCACCATCCTCTAGCTAAAGAAATTCCTCCTCATCTCAGTTTTAAAGAGTCGTCCCTTCACTGTGAGGCTGTGCCGTCAGGTCCTAATCTCCTCTACTTGTGGAAACATCTTCTCCACATCCACTCTGTTCAGACCTCTCAGTGATCTGCAATTTTCAATCAGATCCCTCTTCATCCTTCCAAACTACTTTGACTACAGACCTAGAGTCCTCAGCTGCTATGACAAGCCCTTCAACCCCAGGATCATTCATGTAAACCTCATCTGGACCCCCTCCAAGGCCAGCACATCCTTCCTGAGATATAGGACCTAAAACTGCTCACAACATTCCAAATGCAATCTGACCAGAGCTTACACAGCCTCAACCTTACATCTCTGCTCATGTATTCTAACACTCTTGAAATGAATATGAACATTACATTTGCCTTCCCACTGCCACTTGAACCTATACGGTAGCCTTACGAAAATCTTAAACTCAAACTCCTAAGTCCCTTTATGCTTCAGATTTCTGAAGCCTTTCCACATTTGGAAAATACTCTCTGCCTCTAATCTTCCTATTAACGTGCACAAGATGATACTGTACACATTGTACTCCCTCTGCCCACTTCTTTGCCCAATCTCCCAGCATGTCCAAGTCCTTCTGCATTCTCCCCATTTCCTGAACGTTCCCTCCAGCTATCTTCATGTCATCTGCAAACTTAACAAGAATGCCTTCAGTTCCTTTGTCCATATTGTTAATGTATAACTTGAGTAGTTGTGGTCCCAACACGGCATCCTGTGGAACTCCACTAGTCATCAGTTACCATCCTGAAAAAGGCTCTTTTTGCCTGCTCTCTGCCTTCTTTCAGTCAGCCAATCTAGTACCTTATCCCTCACTACGAGCTTTTATCTTATTTAGCAGCCTCCTGTACACGCCTTGTGAAAGACCTTCTGAAAATCCAAATAGATCACCTCCATGGCTCTCCTTTATCTAACTTGCTCATGACCTCCTCAAAGAATTCTAACACTTATGTTAGGAATGACCTGCTGTTAATGTAGCTGTGCTGACTCAGCCCCATTTTGTTACACACTTTCAAGTAGTCCATAAGCCTAATAAGGGCCTCTATAAATGGCTGAGGTCAGGCGCGCCAGGCTATAGTTTCCTGGCTTCTGTCTCTCTCTCTTCTTAAAACAGGAGTATTATTTTAACTATTTTCCAGTCCACTGGGACCCTGCCTGACTCCAGTGATTCCTGAAAGATCACCTGCAATGCCTCCACAATCTCCTCAGCTTTTCCTTCAGAACTCTGGACTATAGTCCATCTAGTCCAGATGATTATCCACCTTCACAACTCTCAGCTTCCCCAGCACCTTTCCCTTAGTGAAGATCGCTGCACTCACTTCTGCTCTGATTTCTTGAATTTCTGGTATGGTGTTGGTGTCTTCCACTGTGAAAACTGACAAGAAGTACCAACTTATTCCTCTGCCATTTCTTTGTTCCCTATTACTGCTTCACTAGCCTCATTTTTCAGGGGTCCAACAATGTTCGCTTTGCCTCTCTCTTACATTTTAGATAACTTTAAAGAGGTCTTTCAGTCTTGTTTTATCTTACTAACTAGCTTACTCTCAAATTTCGTTTTCTCCACTTTTATTGCTTTTTTTAATTATCCAACTGTTGGTTCTTAAAGGCTTCCCAAGCTTCTGGCTTCCCACTTATCTTCACCACCCTGTATGTTTTTTCTTTAGTTTTTATGTTGTCCCTGACTTCCCTTCTCAGTCATATTTGCCTCATCCTCGCCTCTTCTTTCTTGGTAAAAGTTTCAACTGTGCCTCCCGATTATCCCCAGTACCCCTGCCATTGCTGCTCCACCATTTTCATTGTTAGGCACGCCTTCCAATCAACTCTGGCCAGTTCCTTCCTCATGTTCAAAGTTTGTGAAAAGATTTGTAGCTTGGGTGCTCATTGTTGTGGTTCTGTTCGCCGAGCTGGGAATTTGTGTTGCTAACGTTTCGTCCCCTGTCTAGGTGACATCCTCAGTGCTTGGGAGCCTCCTGTGAAGGGCTTCTGTGACCTTTCCTCCGGCATTTGTAGTGGTTTGAATCTGCCGCTTCCGGTTGTTACTTCTGGACCCAATATACCGGCCACTGCAACGGACAGCTGGAACTGACAACCGGAAGCGGCAGGTACAAACCACTACAAATGCCGGAGGAAAGATCACAGAAGCGCTTCACAGGAGGCTCCCAAGCACTGAGGATGTCACCTAGACAGAGGACGAAACGTCTGCAACACAAATTCCCAGCTCGGCGAACATCTTTCCTCATGTTTCTGTAGTTAATCTTACTCAATTGTAATACTGTTACATCTGATTCGAGCTTCTCCCTCTCAAACTGCAGCACAAATTTTATCATATTATGGCCATTGTCCCCTAGGGGTTCCTTCACCTTAAGCTCCCTAATCAAGTCTGCCTCATTACAGATCACCAAATCCAGAATTGTCTGTTCCCTAATGGGCTCTACCACAAGCTGCTCCAATAAAATTTAGACATTCTACAAATTTATTTTCTTGGGATTTGCTACCAATCTGATCTTTCCAGTCAACCTGCATTTTGAAGTCCCCCATGATTATTGTAATCGTTCTTTTCTTACATGCATCTTTTATATTCTGAGTTATTTTCTTCCACACATCCTGACTACTGCTAGGAAGCCCATACACAACTCCCATCAGAATCTTTTCATCTGCATTGCTTTTAATCCTAATAAAATCAATGATTAACAGCAGCTTATATCTCACTGAATCACAGAATGGTTACAACACAGAATTCACACACATTCACAGCTCTGTATCTGTGCCAGCTAAATGGAAGAACAATTCACCTAGTGCCATACCCTTGCGTTTAAACCATAGTTGGGTCATTTTTCCCCCCATTCAGATAATGATCCAATTCACTCTGAAGTCCATGGTTGAATCTACTTGAACCATATTCTCAGGTGGTGTATTCCGGGTTATAGGCACTAGTTGAGTAAACAGTATCCTCCTGCCACTGTTGCTTCTTCTGCCAATCATCAATTATCAACCAAAAACAGAAATCAAAACTTTCTGACATAGGGTGACTGAACCTGAAACTTTAATAATTTTCTCTCCAAACATGCTGAGTTTCTCTAGCAATTTCTGTTTTTGTTTCAGGTCTTTCGCATCCACAATTCTCTGTTTGATCCTCAGTTCTCAATCTTTTCGTTAATGGGGGTGGTTTCTCCCTATTTCCTACATCCTGGTCTCCCATGATTTTTAGCACCTATGTGAAATCTCTCTATGCTTTCTTTGCTAACAAGATAAAATGAAGTTTTTTTATTACTTCCAGTCAAAGCTTAAAAATCTTAGGTTGCTCTGTCCTCCACACCCAATATTACTGTCTTTCCACTACATAAAAATAAAAATGCCGGAAATACTCAATGGGTCCACCCACATCTGTGGAGTCAAGAACAGCGAACATCTGTGACCTTTCAGTAGAATTGAGAAAAGTTAGATATGATATTAGATTTTGAACAAGTTAAAAAGCAGGGTTGGGGCAAGAAGGGTGCACATACGGACAAAAATAAATGTTTTTGATTGGGTCAAAGGCAGGACAGGTTAAATAGCAAAAAGGTTCAGTGTCGCCAAAGGATTGAAAACTGAGGATCAAGCAAAAAAATTGCAGATGCTGAAGATCTGAAACGAAAACAGAAATTGCTGGAGAAACCCAACAGGCCTGGCAGCACCTTTGGAGAGAAAATAGTTGAAGTTTCAGGTTCAGACACCCCACGTCAGGAAGTTTTGTTAATGGAACAAATAAAGAAACAATATGTGTAGAAGGGATGTGAATGGCAGGATACCTGCCATCGAAATTCAAAGTAAAGGCAATAAGAAACAAATTATAAAAATAAAACTGAACACTGGCAGAGTTTATGTGTTTGGTTATGTGTAGACCAGGGTTTTGAAGGGAGTGGTCAAATTTAAAAGGCTGACTGGGAAGGAATGTTGTGATTAGTGCTGGAATCACATTGCAAATGGCAGATGTCATTAGATGACCTGTTGAATAGGAGAAAGTGAGGACTGCAGATGCTGGGGATCAGAGCTTAAAAATGTGTTGCTGGAAAAGCGCAGCAGGTCAGGCAGCATCAAAGGAGAAGGAGAATCGACGTTTCGGGCATAAGCCCTTCTTCAGGAATGAGGAGGGTGTGCCAAGCAGGCTAAGATAAAAGGTAGGGAGGAGGGACTTGGGGAGGGGCGTTGGGAATGCGATAGGTGAAAGGAGGTTAAGGTGAGG
>NC_057720.1:72262534-72289186 GCF_004010195.1 Chiloscyllium plagiosum | reverse complement strand
AGTCGGTCATCTGAGATAAAGATGGAGAGGTCTAGGAAGGGGAGGGAGGAGTCTGAGACGGTCCAGGTAAATTTGAGGTTGGGGTGGAAGGTGTTAGTAAAGTGGATGAACTTTTCATGAAAGCTGATGGAGTGTAAGTCTGGACAAGGAGAAGACAGTCCAGCTCCTCAGAGGGAATGAGATGGGGCAAGAGCAGAACTGTGTAAAGTAGAGTGCATATGATCAAGGGTCCTGGAAATCAATGTGGGGCAGGTGAGGTAGAGGTGTGGCAAGGAGCATCTTTAATTGACGAGAAAGAAAGAAAGGCATGCCAGAAGTGTTAAGCATGGCACGAGGAATTGTCATTGAAATACCTATCTGAATCAGTGAACTTAAAGAGAATATTGGTTAAGAGCCTATCCTGAAAAATGAAGACAGAAAAGTCAAGAATGAGAATGTGAGAGACAAAGATGGGCCATATGATGAAGAAGAGGGAGGAGTAGCAGTTGGAAGCAAAGTCAGTCAAACTTTCGAGTTCAGGACACAAGCAGAAATGGCACAGATGTAGGCATCAATGGACTAGTAAAGGAGAAGTGAGGGAGGGGACCAGAAGGACAAGGGGTCAGGTTGATCACAGCAGCCATTTTAGGTCAGTATTTGTGCCTTTGAAAATCACTTTAATCCATGAAGGTTTCCTAAAGAGGAGTCGTACCAGACTCGAACTATTAAACTCTTTCTGTCACCGTAGGTGCCAAACCTGCTAAGTCTCTGCACCATTCTGTGGTTGTGTCACATCACTTAATTGATTGGATAGGTGTGACACAGAATTATATCAATGGCATAGCCTCAAATCTTAATGGCTGCCGTCATTCTTGCAGGATTGTTTCTTCAAATTACATCTCAATTATCGAGTGGAGACCCTTCAGCTATATAAAATACAATGAGATGCCTTAGTCCTCAGTTTAAAAATAAAAGCTCTCATGGACCATTTTTAAGCAGCAGCTTAATTATTTTTACATGGTCTGCAGTGGGCAACACTGTAATTACCGTTCGTTAATCTTATAGTACGTTATTCTAGGAACTGTGATATGAGACAAGCTTGTTTAGAATTCTGACTTCACACTGAGCATGAGACGAAAATGTTGAGAGGCAGGTGAATGTTTGAACTGTCACTTATTACTTATAGGATGCTAACTAATTTGGTAAGTAATCCTGCAGTTGATCTCTGCAAGTTCCAATGTTCCCCACAGGAAGCGCTAATTAGCTCCAGCTCCTCATTGACCGCTTGGAGTGACTGGAGCTGCAGATAGACTCATTGTGAAGCATCCACGATGCTGAGGATATTATGGATATCACCTTTAGTGAGTTGGTCAAACCACCACTAATGGCTACGCAGGTGGAAAAACGGTGGGTGACCACCAGGAAGACTAGTAAGCATGGGTAGGCAGTGCAGGAGGCCCCTGTGACCATTCCCAGTAAGAGAGGTGGGGGCATTGCATTATTGATAAAGGAAGCCATCACTGCAGCCATTAGGGAGAATGTCCTAGAAGGGCCTTCAAGTGAAGCCACTTGAGTAGATTTTAGATATAAAGAAAAGGGTAATTACTGTGCTGTGATTACATTACAGGCTCCCCAACAGTGTGAGGGAGATAGAGGATCAGATTTGCAGGCAAATCACAGAAAGATGTGAGAGAAACAGGAATATAGTTGGAGGTGATTTCAACTTTGCTAACATGCACATGGGATCACCTTAGAATGAAAGAATTAGATGGGATAGAATTTTTAAAGTGCATCCAGGAGAACATGCTGTCAATATGTAGATAGTCGCACTAGCAATGGGGCAGTGCTAGACCTAATCCTAGGTAATGAAACCAGTCAAGTGGTTGAAGTTTTAGTGAGTGAGTATTTGGGGATAGTGATCATCACTCTAAGTTTCAAGTTTCAATATGGAAAGTGATAAGGATAGTGCAGAAGTTAAATATCTTAGTTGGCGGATGGCATTATCATTAGGCAGGGTCTGGCAAACAGAGTGGGAGCATTACTTGAAGGTAAGTCTATATTTGGAAAGTGGGAGTCTTTTAAAAGTACTGTAGTGAAGACTCAGGGACAGCATATTCTTCTCAGTGTGATGGGAAAGGACAGCAAGTTCAGGGAGCCAAAGATGTTAAGAGATATGAAGAGTTTGTTAAAGAAAAAGGAGGAAGTTTATCTCACTAAAAAGAGGGGAGGCCTTTCAAAAGTACAGAGAGTGCAGGAGGTGCCTTAGAAAGGAAATTAAGATGGAGAGCAAAGAGGGGCCATGAGATATCTTTGGAAGATGAGTTCAAGGAAACCCTGAGGTATTTTGTAATATAGAGTAAGAGGATTGCCAGATAAAGATTATTGACTCCTGCATTGAGCTAATGGTTGTGAGCAAAGTCTTAAGCAAATACTTCTCAACTCTATTACTAATTTAATTGAATTTTTTTTAAAAGGTTACTGTAATAATGAGGGTAGTGCAGTTGATGTGGTATACATGGACTTCAGTAAGGCCTTTGACAAGGTCCCACATGGAAGGTTCATCTAAAAGACTGTAAGCTTGTGACTAGGTGGTGCACTCACAGGGATCAGTTCTAGGACCCTTGCTGTTTGTTAAGTACATTAACAACTTGAAGGTGACTGAAAAAGGCATAATTCATAAGTTTTCAGATGCAAAAATTGGTGGTGTTGTTGATAGTGAAGATGGTGGTCTCAGGCTACAGTCTGCCACTGATAAGTTGGCAGCTTTGGCAGAGAAATGATGAATGAAATTTAATTCTAATACATGCAAGGTGATGCATTTGTGGAGGTCTATTGTGGGAAGGATACACACAATGAATGGTGGGTCCCAGGGAGTACTGAGAAACAAAGGGACCTTGTTGTAAAAGTCCATAGATCCCTGAACGTGTCAGCACAGGTACACATGGTGGTGATGAAAGCATATGGGATGCTTACCTTCATTAGCTGCGGCATAGAACGTAGAAGCAAGGAAATCTTATTACAACCATATAAAACATTAGTTAGGCTAAAGATGGAATACTGTGTGCAGTTCTGGTCACCCCACTATCAGAAGGACGTGGTTCCAGTGGAGAGAGTGCAGAGGAGATTCACCAGGATGAAATGTCTCAGTTATGGGGAGAGACCGGATAGACTGGGTTTGTTTTCCTTGAAGTAACAGAAGCTGACGGGGGATCTGATTGAGGAATACAAAATTGAGAAGCCTAGACAGAGTAGATCATGAGAATCTTTTCCCCATGGCAGACTTGTCTTAGACCAGGCAGCATAAGGGGAAAACAAATTCACCCAAAGTGGGGTAGAAATGTGGCGTGTGCTACCTGAGAGAATGGTGGAGGCAGATACTCAGAACATTTTAAAAACATTTGGATGAGTACCTAAAATGCCAAGATATAGTAGGCAATGGTCAAGATTATAGTGGTGCTGGAAAAGAACAGCAAGTCAAGCAGCATCCGAGGAGCAGGAGCAGGGCTCATTCCTGATAAAGGGCTTTTGCCCAAAACATCAATTTTTCCTGCACCTTGGATACTGCCTAACCTGCTGTCCTTTTCCAGCACTACTCTAATCTTGACTCTATTCTCCAGCATCTGCAGTACCCACTTCTGCATAGTAGGCTTTGGACCAGGTGTAGATAAATGGGATTAGTGTAGTTTGCTATTTGCTGGTCAGCATAGACATGGTGGGCCCAAGGGGCTGTTTCTATGCTTTATGACTCTATGTTCAGCTTCCGTCCCTCGCTGGGAATGTGTGGCTATTTCATTTCATCTCTCATCAGAATCCAGCCCTTGCAGCCTCTGTGACTGCATTCCTTCCCAGAATCCAAATACCCTTCCCAGATCTGCAGACGTGATGTCATTTAGGGCCCTGTGTTTGATGGGTTCATTGGCTAGGCCCAGCATTTATTGCCCTGTCCCTAGTTGCCCCTTGAGAAGGTAGTGGAGACCTGCCTTTGTGAACCATTGCAGTCCATGTGCTACTCGAAGGACAAGTACAATGCCCCTTTTTAATTCACTTGTGGGAGCTGGCAGCACATGGATCTCTTGTTCTGCCTAATTGCCCAGAGGACAGATAAGAGTCAAACATGTTCCTGTGGGTCTGAGATTACATGTAGTGTCAGCAGATGAGGTAAGGATGGCAGATTTCCTTCCCTAAAGAATCAGAATGGGTTTCTGTGACAATCAGTCACTTGGAGAAGGGAATCCCAGGGATTTGGCTATGTGACACTGAAGGAACAGTGAGAATTTTCCAAGTCAGGATGGTGAGGGGCTTGGAGGAAAACTTGCAGAGGTTGGTATTCCTGCGTATCTGCTGCCCCCTGTCCTTCCAGATGGGTTTGGAAGGTGCTGTCTGAGGAGCTTTGGTGAATTCCTGCAGTGCGTCCTGCAGATGATTGAAATGCCATTGAATGTCAAGGGACGGTGGTTAGATTGTCTCTTATTGGAGATGGTCATTGCTTGGCAGTTGGGTGGCAAAAATATTACTTGTCACTTCCTGATACCCATTGAGATAGTGCTCCTTATGCAGAAGCTGAAGGACTCCCTGTACTGTGCCAATGCCCAGCCTCATTCTTGTCAACTGCAGGTGAGTGGATGGGTTAGTAAGTTTGCAGACGATACAAATATCGATGGAGTTGTGGCTCATGTAGAAGGTTGGTAAAGAATGCAGAGGAATGTAGATCTGTTGCAGATATGAGCAGAGAAATGGCAGCTGGAGTTTAATCTGGGTATGTGAGAGGAATTGCACTTTGTTAAAGAAAAGCATACAGTTAATGGCAGGACCCTGAACAGCATTGGTGTATAGAGGGATCTTGGGGTTCAAATCTATGGCTCCCTGAAAGTGGCTACATAAGTAGATAGGATGCTAAAGAAGGCATATGGCATGTTTGCCTTTATTGGTCAGGAAATTGATTACAAGATTCAGGATGTCATGTTGTAGCTTTATAAGACTTTGGTTAGGTTCCACTTGGAATATTATGTTCAGATCTGGTCACCATATTACAGGAAGGATGTGGAGGCTTTGGAGGGAGTGCAGAAGAGGTTTACAAGGTTGCTGCCTGGATGAGCGATAAGGAGAGGCTAGAAAAACTCGGGTTATTTTCTCCAGAGTGCAGAAGCTGAGGGGAGACTTGATACAAGTCTGTAAAATTGAGATTCCCCAACGGGGTTGTTGGTCAGAATCTTTTCCCCAGAGTTGAAACTGGGGATGGTGCATTTAAAGTTTGTTGGAGATGTGTGAGGGACAAGTTTCCTACACAGAGCACGGTAGGAGCGTGGAACACATTGCCAGGGAGTGGGGGTGGGGACAGGTACAATAGGGCTGTTTAAGGGTTTTTTAGATAAGAACATGGACATGAAAGGAATGGAGGGATACGGACCAAGGGTAGGCAAAAGGGATTAGTGTAATTTGGTGGGGTGTTCGACACAATATTTTGGGCTGAAGGGCCTGTTCCTGTGCTGTCCAGTTCTATATAATGACTGTCCCAATGACTCGAGGAGTTAGAATGAAAGCACCAATAATTTCAAGGCCAAAAATATCAAGATATCTAGCAGCAGAATTTCCATTTGATTAAGTCAGCCGTCTCCTGTGGTGGCTCCCTGCCACCAACCGGATTCATTCCTGCCATTGACCAACCAGGTCATACTCGCTACCTGTCTCCACCTATCCCCACTTCATCACCCTGCCCCCACCACCCCCTTTATCTGCATCTCCCTGTACACACACACCCCCAGTCCTGAAGAAGGGTTATACTCAAAATGTCAACTCCTCCACTTTCTGATGCTGCCTGGCTCAATGTGTTCTTCCAGCCTCCTGCCTGTCTATCTTT
The DNA here is from genome assembly GCF_004010195.1 of Chiloscyllium plagiosum. Lineage (NCBI taxonomy): Eukaryota > Metazoa > Chordata > Chondrichthyes > Orectolobiformes > Hemiscylliidae > Chiloscyllium > Chiloscyllium plagiosum. The sequence goes on along the minus strand of NC_057720.1, from coordinate 72,283,350 downwards.
TCTTTTCAGGTTGGGCAACAGTTATGCAATATAAAAACTCAATCAAACCTCCTTCTTTTCAAATTATATTTACACAGGTCTAATCATTTTAACTAGTGCAGTCTTGCATATTGTGTTAGAGCTTCAATATTCAGTGTACTTTTGTCTTCAATTTGATTTAACTGTTATCCAGGAAATTGTTGTGTTTAGATAATAGTACAAAAATAATTTACCATGTACAATGAATTATTTTATTTGGATATAGATTGCATTATATTACTTTGAAATGATGGGTTTGCAATCCTCGGATGCTGCCGGAATTGCTGTGCTCTTCCAGCACCACTGATCCAGAAAATGGGAATAACAGCCTAATTTGTTCAGTTATTTTCACAAAAATTGAAGTCTAAAAGCAAACATAAGTACTTTTTTCATCTTAGAGAACTATCACTAAATGGTTCTCAATGTCTTCTAGACAGGAGCTTAGACTGTCCACCTTCACCAAAAGTAGAAAACGCAGATAAACACGACCGTGATGCCCAAACAGTTACTTATCGATGTCACGCAGGATTCGAGAGAGAAGGATCAGAAGAAATAAAATGCGTCAATGGGCAATGGTCAGCAGTACCGACATGCAAATATCCTGAAGGTGAATAAAATATTAAAATTACTGAAGTTACTGCAGCAGAGACTTATTTTTCAATTATTACATGGTACAGGAAAATTACTGACAAGGTCTTTTGATGGCCATTCCTAACTGTTCTGAAGAAATTGTACATGATCTGCTAAAAATGTGGTAAACCCAATCATCTGAGAAAGACAGCATGAGGGAAGCAGGGCAAGCTAGGTTGGACCTGCTGAAGTAAGAATTTAATATGCTGACACAGAGAAAGAAGGAGTACATTGAATGAAATAGAGACTGTCGTGCAGTTTATAGAATAAGTCACAATCGTCACCAATGGTCAATGGAAGTTAAATCTTCCATGTTACATAGGGATAGGGTAACTGTATGAGGTGCAGGGGTTAGCTCATTAATTAAGATGGCTATTACAGTTTAGAGAGGGCAGAACTATGGAAAAGCTATCAGTGAAGATTCCATTGTTAGAACTATGGAATAAGTGAGGAATTAAAACTGTAAAGAGAGTGATACGAAGTCTCTAAACATCAACAATCCAGTGTAATAATGATTTGGCCAAATCAGATGATTGGATGAACATTGTGTGATCAGCATAGGTTCCTATGAAGTGCTGATGCACAGATATGCATGGAATTTACCCAGGAAGTTTAAACTCTCACTGGGCTAATTCACTGGTGACACTGTCTGTAACTGTCTCTGACCTGGTGCTTAGGAGGATGACTTGAGTCAGACTGGGGGACTTAATCTATGAAATGTAACATAAATGCATGCCTAGCGTAAGCCATGTAACTCAGCTAAGCAACACAATTGACTAGTTGCCAACCCTCAATTCACTCCATGAACCACTCGACTAACCTGCCTGAGCAGCTAACCATTTCACCGACTTGAAATACACAACTATCTAACACCACTGTCCCGTGCTGCCCCCATGATCTGACTTGACCAAGCTAACCCTTGATCCAAATACACTCCTAAATCAAGCATACTGTCTTCCAACCACTCAACTGGTAAAAGAGGGAGTGGTGTGGCATTGTTAGTCAAGGACAATATTACGGTTGCAGAATGAACATTTGAGGATTCATCTACTGAGGTAGTGTGGCTGAGGTTAGAAACAAGAAAGGAGAGGTCACCATGTCGGGAGTTTTCTATAGGCCTCTGAATAGTTCCAGAGATGTAGAGGAAATAATAGCAAAAATGATTCTCAGCAGGAGCGAGACTGACAGGGTGGTTGTTCTGGGGTCTTTAATTTTCCAAATATTGACTGGAAATACTGTAGTTCAAATACTTTAGATGGGTCAGTTTTTGTCCTATGTGTGCAAGAGGGTTACCTGACACAGTATGTAGACAGGCCAACAAGGGGTGAGGCCACACTGGATTTGATACTGGGTAATGAACCCAGCCAGGTTTTGAATTTGGAGGTAAGTGAGCACTTTGGGGATAGTGCCCACAATTCAGTTATGTTTACTTTAGCAATGGAAACGGATAGGTATATAATGCAAGGCAAGAGTTATAACTGGGGGAAAGGCAATTACGATGCAATTAGGCAAGATTTAAGATGCATAGGATGGGGAAGGAAACTGCTGGGGATGGGCACAACTAAAATGTGGAGCTTATTCAAGGACCAGCTACTGCGGGTGCTTGATAAGTATGTACCGGTTGGGCAGGGAGGAAGTTGTCGAGCGTGGGAGCCATGGTTTACTAAAGGAGTTGAATCTCTTGTCAAGAGGAAGAAGGCTTATGTTAGGACGAGATGTGAAGGCTCAGTTTGGGCACTTGAGAGTTACAAGTTAGCCAGGAAAGACCTAAAAAGAGAGCTAAGAAGAACCAGGAGGAGATATGAGAAGTCGTTGGTGGATAGGATCAAGGAAAACCTAAGGCTTTTTATTGGTATATCAGGAATAAAATAATAACTATATTAAGATTAGGGCCAATCAAGGACAGTAGTGGAAGATGTGCGTGGAGACAGAAGGGATAGGGGGAAGTGCTAAATGAATATTTTTCATCAGTATTCACACAAGAAAAAGACAATGTTGTCGAGGAGAATACTAAGATACAGGCTACAAGGAGGAGGTGTTAACAATTCTGGAAAGTTTGAAAATAGACAAGTCCCCTGGGCCGGACGTGATTTATCCTAAGATACTCTGGTAAGCCAGGGAAAAGATTGCTGAGCCTCTGGCTTTGATCTTTATGTTGTCATTGTCTACAGGAAGAGGGCCAGAAGACTGGAGGATAACAAATGTTGTTCACTTGTTCAAGAAGGGGAATAGAGACACCCTGGTAATTATAGACCAGTGAGCCTTACTTTGAATGTGGGTAAAGTGTTGGAAAAGGTTATAAGAGATGGGATTTATAATCATCTAGAAAGGAATAGGTTGATTAGGGATAGTCAATACCGTTTTGTGAAGGGTAGGTTATGCCTCATAAATCTAATTGAGTTCTTTGAGAATGTGATCAAACAGGTGGATGAGGATAAAGTGGTTGATGTGGTATATATGGATTTCAGTAAGGTGTTTGATAAGGTTCCTCACGATAGGCTATTGTACAAAATAGAGAGGCATGGGATTGAGGCTGATTTAGCGGTTTGGCTCAGAAATTGACTAGCTGAAAGAAGACAGAGAGTGGTGGTTGATGGGAAATGTTCATCCTGGAGTTTAGTTACTATTGTGCACCATGAGGATCTGTTTTGGGTCCACTGTTCTTTGTCATTTTTATAAATGACCTGAATGAGAGCATAGAAGGACGGGTCAATAAATTTGCAGATGACATTAAGGTGGTAGAGTTGTAGATAGTGCCAAAGGATGTTGTAGGTTATAGAGGGACATAGATAAGCTGCAGAGCTGGGTTGAGAGGCGGCAAGTGGAGTTTAATGTGGAAAGGTGTGAGGTGAAAGGATGAGGTGATTCACTTTGAAAGGAGTAACAGGAATGCAGAGTACTGGGCTAATGGTAAGATTCTTGGTAGATGAGCAGAGAGATCTCGGTGCCACCCAGGTTGATAGAGTTGTAAGAAGGCATACAGTGTGTTAGCATTTATTAGTAGATGGGTTGAGTTTCAGAACCATGAGGTCATGCTGCATCTGTACAAAACTCTGGTGCAGCTGCACTTGGAGTGTTGCGCACAGTTCGGGTCACCGCATTCGAGGGAGGATGTGGAAGCTTTGGAAAGGGTTCAGAGGAGATTTACTCGGATGTTGCCTGGTACGGAAGGAAGGTCTTATGAGGAAAGGCTGAGGGACTTGAGGCTGTTTTCATTCGAGACAAGAAGGCTGAGAAGTTACTTAATTGAGACATACAAGATAATCAGAGGGTTAGATAGAGTGGACAGTGAGAGCTTTTTTCCTCGGATGGTGATGACTAGCATGAGGGAACATAGCTTTAAATTGATGGATGATAGATATAGGATTGATGTCAGAGGTAGTTTCCTTACTCAGAGAGTAATAGTGGCATGGAACACACTGCCTGCAACAGTAGTAGACTCACAAATTTAAGGGCATTTAAATGGTCATTGGATAGACATATGGACGATAATGGAATAGTGTAGGTTAAATTGATTCCATGGGTTGGCGCAACATAGAGGGTTGAAGGGCCTGAAGTGTGTTGTGGTCTTCTATGTTCTAACTTTGCACAAACCAACTACCCACATTATCCATCTGCCCACCCGTTCTCTGAATCACTTGGTCATTTATTCATTCATAAAGCGACTTGGATCTTTGAAAATTTGGTACACATGGTAGCTCCTATAAACTGTTCTTCCCCCAACTCTACTGGACTTACTCTGGAGACACTGCACTGTCCATTTCTACTGCAGCTGGCATTGGAAAATTCCAGCAGAAACAAAGCGTTTTGTTGGCTTTGAAAAAGCTTCCCAGGCAGCAGCATTGTTGCTTACTGCAAAATCTCAGTCATTACCTCAAAGATTAGTGAGGCTTATAGAAAAGACAACATTACTTGCGAATTGTTATACTCTATGCCCTGACTGAAGAAGGCAATGGGGGATATTTTCATAACTTGACCTGTCAGAAAGATTGTGAATTTCTTCAGGGCATTAAGGATCATTTTCGGGAGCTGCATATTCTAGAACTAACAAGTGAGAATGCTTTACTTGTCTTAATAACGAATAAGAAGATCAATTTAATTAATAGTCCATCAAAAAGGAAGCACTTATCTAAATGATTGTAATACGATCAAATTCAATGCTGGGTCTGAAAACAAGTTAGCACAATTGCCCCAAGGTTCTGGATTTTGATAAGGCTAACCTTAAGTGATGAAACTGAGACAACAGCAAATTTTGCAAAATAATTTAGAAAGGAAGTGCTATTAAGTTTAATTGCAATATAAAAGTTAAGAAATTAATAAAGCTAAGTGCATGTTTTTGTATTCTGTTTGTACGTTTCAAATATAGACTGTGATCGTCCACCGAGAATAACGAATGGAGACATAGAAGAGTTGGCTAGAGCATTCTATCAGCATGGTGAAACCGTGACATATCGGTGTCGGAATTCATTCGTTTTGGATGGACCAAATCAAGTTAGATGTTCAAGTGGGAAGTGGTCAGCCATTCCACGCTGTAACTGTAAGTTATTTCTCAGTACTTATTACAGGACCCAATCATGAAATGAGACTTTTCAGATACTTGTAAATAATTAATTGCCATCAAATGGTTTTCCCGGATTTAAAAAAAATTATCCTCAGGTTGTACATATCACCGGCTAATCCAGCACTAATCGTCCATCCTTGATTTGGTGCAATTAACAGTAGCCATTGCTGTGTGGTCTGGAATCAAATTTCTGCCAGACCAGGTAAGGATTTCATATCTCAGTGAACCAGATGGGTTTTACTACAAAATCAACAGTGGTTGCACAGTTGTCAATATACTAGTGATTTATTTATCTCACCATCTGCTGTGATGGGATTCTAACACATGTTCCTAGAAAAGTCATCTAAGGGTCCAGTGACATTACCTCGACACTGCTGCCTCCCCCTTATCATGTTGAACAACATGAAAGAACAGGGAAAATGATTGATCAGACAGCCTTTGAATAGTGAATTAAGATGGCTGTTTCTTTTCCTGGTTAGAAGGCTTTTGTTCAATGGGCCTATTCTGAGGATGTGATTTCACTGGCACAGAATCAATTCCAACTTGAGGTTGCATCTGCTGCTGTGGACTTCTTTGACATTGATCTGCATTTCTGAACTGTTGCCTTCACATAAGAATGGCAGCTACTAATGCAGCTCTACCTTGGACTCCTGATAAGGAAAACTGAAGGTTAAATCTAAAGTTTTTGGCAAAGTGACAGTTTCACTGAGTTTCATGGTCTATTTTCCCTCTGCAAGGATCAGGAGCATTTTCTCATAGTTTCTCACCAAACTCAACTCATTATTTGTGCTAGGAGAAAGTGAGGTCTGCAGATGCTGGAGATCAGAGATGGAAATGTGTTGCTGGAAAAGCGCAGCAGGTCAGGCAGCATCTAGGGAACAGGAGAATCGACGTTTCGGGCATTAGCCCTTCTTCAGGAAAGGGCTAATTTCCTGAAGAAGGGCTAATGCCCGAAACGTCGATTCTCCTGTTCCCGAGATGCTGCCTGACCTGCTGCGCTTTTCCAGCAACACATTTCCATCTCATTATTTGTGCTACTCTGGTAGCGCCCCTTTCTCTTCTGATTCGAGCCCCATCCTACACCCACCATATCCAAAATAGCCTGCCATTGCTGGGATATCCCAGAATGAATGACATCCATGGCTCCATCTACAAAAGGCCATTGTGTACCCAGACAAGCAGTATCAGTTTGGAACTGCCCCACACAAATCTTCATGCTTGTTCCTGACAAGGCAGAGAACAGAAAATGCTGAAGAAACTTGGCAGGTTAGGCAGCATCAGTGGAGACAGAAGCAGAATTAGCATTTCAAGTTCAAGTTTAAGTTTTTCTTCAGGTTTGATTTGATCTTCTTGTGCCATTCTGCCACCATCTCTGCTGGGTAGTCCTACCAGTGGGAAAAGACATACCTAGAGATGGTGACAATGGTGACTGGGACATTGCTTGTGAGGTACAATTCTGGATTTCTCTAATGCATTCAATACCTCTCCCAATTTTGGCCCAAGCCTCCAGATGAATTTGCAAGTTCGACAAGGCTAGGTTTGCATTGTCAATTCCAGTGTCTAGGACAAAGCTGGCTTGATCCATCCAATCTACTGTATCTGGAGTCATGTGTAGTCCAAACCAGTTAAAGAACAAAGAACAAACAACAGTACAGCACAGAAACAGGCCCTTTGGCTCACCAAGCCTGTGTTGACACATGACGCCTTTCTCAACTAAAAAACCTTTTGCCAGTATGAAGTCCATATCCCTCTATTCCCTGCCTATTCATGTATCTGTCAAGATGCCTGTTAAACATTGCTATTGTATCCACCTCCACCACCTCCTCTAGCAGCGCATTCCAGGCACTTACCACTTTCTATGGTAAAAAAATACTCGCCTCTCATATCTTCCTAAAACTTGCCTCCTTTTATTTTAAGAAGAAAGTGGGGACTGCAGATGATGGAGATCAGAGCTGAAAATGTGTTGCTGGAAAAGCGCAGCAGGTCAGGCAGCATCCAAGGAGCAGGAGAATCGACGTTTCGGGCATAAGCCCTTCTTCAGGAAGAAGGGCTCATGCCCGAAACATCGATTCTCCTGCTCCTTGGATGCTGCCTGACCTGCTGCGCTTTTCCAGCAACACATTTTCAGCTCCTTTTATTTTAAACCTATATCCCCTGGTAATTGAAGTTTCTACCTTGGGGAAAGAAATGCCTCCAACTGTCCATTCTATTCATCTCTTTCATAATTTTGTAAATTTCTACCTAGTCACCACTTGTCCTTCAACATTCAACTGAAAACAAACCAAGATTGTCTAATCTCCTCATAGCTATCACCCTCTACATCAGGCAATATCCTGGTAAAGTGTTTCTGTACCCTCTCCAAAGCTTCCAGATTCTTTGGGTAATGTAACAGTCAGAACTGTACAGAATATGGCAAATGTGGCCTATCTGAAGTCCTTTACAGTTGCAACGTGACTTGCCAATTTTTATACTCTATGCCCTAACTGATGAAGGCAAACATGCCATATTGCCATCTTGACCACCCTATACACTTATGATGCCACTTTCAGGGAACTGTGGACTTTTCTCGATGCCTCTGTATGTTGATGTTACTGGGTTCTGCCATTTATTGTTAAGGCCAGCTGATTTCCTTCCCTAAAGAGATAATAGTGAACCAGATAGTTAAAAGGTCACCATTAGACAATGTATTAGAGAGATTTTTTTTTAGGTGAAATCTACTTTTAACATCTGCTCTGGTATGATTCAAACATGCCCTGGGTTCTGGATTACTCGTCCAGCAACAGTATCGTGCCACCATTGCCTTCCCCCTTTATCAATGTCTTCTCATGCTCATTATCTGTATTTGGATGAGCAGAGAGTGTGGAGGATCCTGCACCCTCCAAAAGTTCAGCATTGGCAAGTCCCGATCGCCAACATTTATTCCTGCTCACTTGTGCTGTTTAGCCCACTATTGTGACAATTGTACTGTCCGGTGACTCTTCATCAGAGCTGTGAGTAGCTAGAAAAACAAAGTATGTGGATATAATCATCTGCTGAGAGCATTAATCCCCTTCCTGCTCCCTGCTTAAGCAGCAGCTTCTCCTTATGTTGACTCTATTCATTCTCCCTGTCCTGCTGCAGGCTTAGGTGGATAAAAATTATTTCACCTATGACTGGGAGCTAATGGTCTGAGTACAGCCCAATTTAAATTATTTTTTTCTGGAAAATTATTATTTTGTAGCTACTGAAATATGCCATAACTAACTCAATGATGTTTTTCTCTGATTTAGCTCCATGTAGCATGTCAGGGGAGGATCTTGAAGCTAATGGTGTCCTCTTAGACTGGTCATTGTCGAAAACAGTATATCTGAAACATGGAGACCGTGTAAAATTTAATTGCCCCAGTGGTTTGCATATTCAAGATCCTGCAGAACGATTTTGCAGAAATGGAAAAATAGAAATTCCTATGTGCCTCAGTGGTAAGTAAAACCAAGTAATCCAGTAACATCATTGGTCTGTTTTGTTGTTTGATTGCATGTTTGCTGTTGTTAATTTGTTGTTGACAAAAGAACTTACTGTGGCTCCTGTATGAAACATTGGAAATTATAGAAGATTCATTTCTTTAAGGAAAATTAGTTTCATGTGTATTAGTTAATATAAGAATAACAGAACTGAAATTTCTCAAAAAGTTGGGACTGTTGATTTCATAATATGGCAAAGTTTAAAAATGATTCTGTAATGCCAATAGACAACTCAATGTTTAAGTATAACCTAAATCTGTTCCAAACTCCAGCCAATTGGAAAACAATAGCCTTCCAATGGGCACAGCAAACCAATGGATGCTCCAAGAACTCAGCTGAATAGACAAACACAACACTTGCCTATTATAAAAGAGCAACAAATTATCCACTGATCAATATGTCAAGTAATCATACTAACTGGTAAAAAGTTCCAGAATAAGGGCTTTCCACCATCCCACCCCAAACTGGTACTTAATGAATTTGGATTAATGAGGAATTGGAATGCTGCTCGTCTTCTGAGGTTATGGCATCATAGCTCTAAGCATAATATGCTAAAGGTCTGCAGAGTGAGATCAAATATGTATTCATATATGTGCATGTGTCACCTCTGCAATATTTTGGATGCTGTCAGTACCAATGCAGCAGCATGATCCAATTTAATATTAGTCATTTATAACCAAGAAGTGAGTGGTGTATTATTTTAATTTATGATTATATGTGAATACCTTGTGGTCTGCAATTGCATGTATCAGATAATTAGATGGCTGTACTGGAATTTACTTTGGTGGCTGACAGATGTAGTTTGGAGGTGGCAGGAATATTCCTGCTCCTTCTAGCTTCACAATTATCTATGCATTTTTTAAAAATCTGCACTTTGATCGCTGCAAGCCATTTAAAGGCCTTTCGTAAGAATATTTTAAAATGCTGCATTCGGGATCAACCGCATGTTCATTTAGTTACCAAACTGATGTAAAATTCTATTAGCATATTGAAGGGGTTTCATGCCTGAAGTAGGATTACCAAGGACCCTGTGGATTGCCCAAAGCAATATAATACAGGATACATTTCTGACAATATTTCCTGATGTTTTCTACTTTGCACCACTATAGACTGAACCATTACTGGGCTTTGAGTCTCTGGTTAAAAGTTCTAATTTAATAATATATTTATTATACAAGAGCTTTAGTGACATTAGTTATGATTGCAGTGGTATTTATAAGAAAAAGTGTGAATTAATTTAATCAGATTTTGTGCATGTTTCACGTTTTGTACTCTGGATCAGAACCAATGATTATTTAGTCTCCTTTCCATGTTCTCTTAACCTGCCTTACAACCTTCTCTCTTATTGGCATGTTTTCTTTCAGATACTTCCCTAGCACCCAGGGTACATTCTAAATCTACATTATGCCTGAACCTTGCTAATCTCAGGTGGTTAGTGCCTAATTTCTAGAATTACCCACCAACTGCCTTCTCTCATCAGTCCCCTCCTCAAAGCTACTCCTTAAAATCAGTCTTTTAAATTTGACTTTCACTTTGATTTTTGAAGTTAGTGGTTCAGGCACTAACTTTAGATTAGATTATATTAGATTACATTACATTACATTACAGTGTGGAAACAGGCCCTTCGGCCCAACAAGCCCACACCGAACCGCCGAAGCGTAACCCACCCATACCCCTACATTTACCCCTTACCTAACACTATGGGCAATTTAGCATGGCCAATTCACCTAACCTGCACATCTTTGGACTATGGGAGGAAACCAGAGCACCTGGAGGAAACCCACGCAGACACGGGGATAATGTGCAAACTCCACACAGTCAGTCGCCTGAGGCGGGAATTGAACCCGGGTCTCTGGCGCTGTGAGGCAGCAGTGCTAATCACTCTGCCACTGTGCCACCCACTTGACCTGATAACATTCCTGTGAAGTATGTAGGAACGTTTGGCTATGTTAATGACACTGTTCAAATTGTTGCACATCCTTAAAAAAATTCAATTGTGAACCAATTCTCATTTCTTCCCTTTCTTTCAGCTTTTATCATGTCCACCCTCCCCCCATTCCACTTACTGCCCTTTCAAGTCTGGCAGGAGACACACCATTGTTCTACCATTCTCACATTCTGATTACTTAATCTGAATATCAACATCTTTTCTTAATCAGCACACCATACCAACTATGCCACGCCCCTCTCCCCCCATCAAACTATTGTATAAATGCTGCCCCTTTGACTCTTCTCCAGATCTGAAGAGAAATGTGATCTACACTTGAAACATAGCTTACTCTCTCTCCATGACCTACTGACCTACTACTTGACCTACTGTGTTCTCCTGCATTAGATAACACAATGGAAGCAGATCAATTGCATCCACTCATGTTATCAAAGTAATGACAGAGAGAAAGCAATTACAGAGGCACCATTACATGTATATAAAATTCATTCAAAAAACAAATACTGTCAGACAGCTAGATGGATCCCTATATGTAATAATGGCATTATAGTCCAGGTAATTATTGATAAATTAGTTCAAAGGTGTAATACAAAATCTAGAATGAATTTCAATAAACCAACCTTGCTAAGCCTTTTGAAAAGTAAAGTCTGAGGCCTGACCTAATGGAGGTCTTTAAGATTATGGGTTTAATAGGATGGAAGAATTACTTCCTATTGCGAGCTCAGCCACAAGATGGTCATGAATGTGGAATGTTCGAATGTGGAACATATTCCATATGGAGTGATTGAGATAATAGCACAGATGTACTTAGGAGGAAGGTAGAAAAGTACATGAGGGGAAAACCAATAAAGGGCTCTGTAGCTCGCCTTAGATAAATTAGGGAAAGAGGCATAAACACAGGCAGGAATCTTTTTAGCCTATCTCTGTTTGGTAACTCTGTTGTAATGCTATATAATGTGTAAAATTCTCAAACCTGGCCTTTAATTTGGACTTAACCAGCTGTCTAATTGCAATATTGAACACATACTGAGAAGCAAATCCTCACTAAAATCAATATGTCATTAAATAGAACGTAGAACGTTACAGTGCAGTACAGGTCCTTTGGCCCTTGATGTTGCACTGACCTGTGGAACCAATCTGAAGCTTATCCATCCTGCACTATTCCATTCTCATCCATATACTTATCCAATGACAATTTAATGCCCTTAAAGTTGGCATTTCTACTACTGTTGCAGGCAATGCATTCCATGCCCCTACTACTCTGAGTAAAGAAATTGCCTCTGATATCTGACCTATATCTATCAACACTCAATTTAAAGCTATGTCCCCTTGTGCTAGCCATCACCATCTGAGGAAAAAGGCTCTCACTGTCCAACCCATCTAACCCTCTGATTATCTTATATGTTTCATTAAGTTGCCTCTCAACCTTCTTCTCTCTAACGAAAACAGCCTCAAGTCCCTTAGCCTTTCCTTGTAAGACCTTCCCTCCATACCAGGCAACATCATAGTAAATCTCCTTTGAACCCTTTCCAAAACTTCCACATCCTTCCTATAATGCAGTGACCAGAACTGTACGCAATAAATAGAAATAACAATTCGTCTTAGGGTTCATTTGTAACTCTTATTATATGGACCATTGTGTTTTCACGTTACATGAACATTACAGTGTGAAATATTTCATGATAGAACTTTCAAAATTGTCTTTTTTTCAGAAATGAGCTTCTTTTCATGTTTATAACTTTTCACATGTTAACTGTAAAAGTATATGTTTGCTATCTTTTTCTGCAGAGGAGAATACTTTCTGCTCAACATATCAATATCTTGAATGTCCAAGCTGTTCAAGAGCTGAAATTTGTGTACAATATCATATTCAAAAAGTAATACCTTCACAGACAGGTAAGATAATTCCCAGTGACCTGCTTGGAATAATTAAGGCATTCAGCACAAATATATGATTAATAGTATGACGGAGCTCTGTCAACCAGTTTCATTTGGAGTAGCCTGGCTGCATTTCATAGACAGCATGGTAATAACCCTCACCTGCAATCCAACAACTGAAGACATTCACTCTAATGATCAACTTTTTTTTCTTTTCAGGTGCTGCCAGAGCTACTAAGTTCCTCCAACACTTTCAGTTCTTAGTTCAGATTTCAAACATCCAGTTTGGTTTGGTTTTGTGTAACTGAGGATACTTTTTATCTTAACATTCAATTGTTAAAATTTACATTAAATCATCTGTCTCTGGTCATATACAAAGCAGATAATAAATATTATCCAAATCTAAAGCTTCTACAAATCTGCAATCTGCAATTCTGCATTTCATTTGACTCATTGCAGGATGCTCTCTTTGATCTAAAGAGATTATTTACTTCTATCTTTGTCGGTATAATAAGAGTTGTGAATATGGCTTCCACATATTGTCATACACTCCTAGTGGAAGTACATCTTAATTTCCACCAACTTGCTGAGCAACAGCATAAACTTTTTGACCTTTCTTTCTCGTTCTTCCTTTCGAAAGTCAATCCACTATTCTAGGTGAATTTTATGAGCAGTTTGACAGCTTTTCTGCTTCCGTACATAAATTTATTTAGAATCAGAGAAAATGTAGGAGCCATAGCAGGCCTTTGATCCCTTGAGCTTACTCAGCTATTTAGTTAGGTCATCACGAATGTGAACCCCAACTTCATTTAGTGTCATAGAGATCTACAGCACAGGAAAAGGCCCTTTGGCCCATCAAGACTGTACAGGTCAAAAATAACTACCTAACCATTCTAATCCCAAATTCCAGCACTTGGCCCACAGCCTTATATGCCTTGGCATTGCAAGTGCAAATCTAAATACTTCTTAAATATCATGAAAGTGTCCACCAGCCTTAGAAGCAGAGAGTTCCAAATTCCCACCATCCTCTGGGTGAAAAAGCTTTTGCTCATATCTCATTTAAACCTCCTGCCATTTACCTTAAATCTATGCCTCCAGTCACTGATCCATCCATCAAAGGGAAAAGCTTCTTCCTGTCTTCCCTACCTATAATTTTACAATCTCAAACTCCTCTGCTCGAAAGGAAAATAACTCCGTGCAATCTCTCTTCGTAACTGAAACTCTCCAGCCAAGACAAAACCCTGGTAAATCCGCTCTGCAATGTCTTCAGTGCTATCACATCCTTCCTACAATGTGGATTCCAGCACTACATACAATACTCTAGCTGTGGCCTAACTAATATTCTATACAGTCCCAGCATAACCATCTGCTCTTAAACTCTGCTTCAACTAATAAAGGAGAGTCTACCATATTGCTTCTTAACCACTTTATCCACCTTGCCTGAACCTTCAAGGGACTAGTGTAGACATGCACCAAGTTCTCTCTGATTCTCAGTGCTTCCTAGGGTCCTAACCTAACATCTAAGCTGGAAAAATTGTTAGCATGACAATTATCAGAGTGAATAATCAAGCATGGGGTAACTGACCACCTTGAAAGTTTCAATTAATAAGGAAAAGTTTCAACTACCTGGTAGTTCATCCTGACAAACCTCAAGTATTCTTTCAATGAGATGACGAAATAGTGGACAGGGAAATTGCTATGGATGTTGCTTATATCAAGTGCCTTCTTTAAAGTCCCACATAAGAGACTGTTAACTAAGGTAGAAGGCCATGGAATTGAGGACAAGTTACTGACATGGCTGGGAAATTGGTTGAGTGGCAGGCAACAGGAAGTAAGAGTAATGGCTAAGTCCTCTGATTGGCAGGACGTGCTTAGTGTTGCCCCACACGCATCTGTGTTGGAGCCAAAATTATTCCCATTACTTATTAACAATTTGGATAATGTCTGAGAAAATTGTACATCCCAAATTTGACAGCATTTTAGGCAGCAGAGATGATTGCATAAAATTGCTAAGGGATATTGATAAACTAAGTGAATGGGCAAAAAGAAGTGTGTCAGCTGGAGTACAATGTAAGCAAGCATGGAATGCCAAGGTGACCTGTAGGTTCAGGTTCATGTATCTTTAAAATGTCATAATTAGCTGCAGAAAATAATCAGAGAAGCTAATAGAATGCTGGTCTTTATATCTAGAGGATTGGAGTACAAGAATGCAGACATTATACTGCAGTCATACAAAACGCTAGTAAGACTTGGAGTTCTCTGGCATCCCACCTGAGGAAGGATATGTTGACCTTGGAGGGAATACAATATTCGCTTACAAGAAAGATACCTGGACTTCAGGGTTTAAGTTATGAGGAGAGATTACAACATTAGGCCAGTTTTCTCTAGAATTTATAAGCTTAAGGGGTGAACTGATCAAAGTCTTAAAGATATTAACAGGAAAAGACAGCCTAGATGAAGGTACATCATTTCCACTGGTGAGAAATTCTAAAACTAGAGGGCACAGTCTGAGAATTAGGGCAAGACTGTTCAGGAGAGATGTTAGGAAGTACTATTACACGTACATGTGGTTGATGTCTTGGAACCCTCTACCACAAATAGCAGTGGATGCTCGATCAGTTGTTAATTCTAAAATGTGAGATAGATAAATTTCTGTTAAGCGGAAAAGTATTAAGGGATACTGGCAACAGGCATGTACAGTAGAACCTCTATTATCCGAACGAGACGGGCGGGGAGTATTTTGTTTGGATAATTGATCTTTCGGATAACCGGAAACAAGCGGTAATTTATAAGTCCCGATTATCAAACATTTCTCGGTTATCTCGCAATGCACGCCATAATGCCGTTTAACTGAAACTGAATGCTGAGTTGCCTAATGCCATTTTTACAGGACTTTGCGATCTTGTTTGGATAATCCGAAATTCAGATAATTCACATTGGGATAATCGAGGTTCTATTGTAGATATAAAGTCAGGCCACAAATCAGTAGTGATTTCATTGCACGGTGGAACAGGTTTGAGGAACTGAATGGCCTACTCCTGCTCCACAATCCTATGCATTTCCTTGCCTTGGTTGACCAACCCAAGTGCATCACTGAATTCCTTTTACTACTTATCAGCCCATCTGACCAGCACCCTCTTGTAATCTCATGCCATCGTCGTTAATACTTACCAATTTTTGTATCATCTGCAAACTTACTGATCAACTCTCCTGCATTCAAGTCTAAATCATTTACATAAAGCACAAATAGCAATGCCGCACAACACTTACTCCTGTGGGACAGAAAAACCCTGAACCATCACTCTTGGCTCCCTGACACTCAGTTAATTATGGATCCAATTTGCCAGAGTTCCTTGGATCCCATGGGCTCTTACCTTCGCTTTCAGTCTTCCATCTGGGACTTTGTTCAAAGCCTGACAGAAGTCCATGTGGACTAACATTGCCTTCATCTGTATGCCTGGTTACCTCTTCAAAATGTTCAATCAATTTGGTCAAATATGTTAGGCTTATGTTAGGACAAAATGTGAAAACTCAGGGCGCTTGAGGGTTACAAGGAAGTCAGGAAAGACCTAAAAAGAGAGCTCAGAAGAGCCAGGAGGAGACATGAGAAGTTGTTGGCGGATAGGATCAGGGTTAACCCTAAGGCTTTCCATAGGTATGTCAGGAATAAAAGAATGACGAGAGTTAAATTAGGGCCAATCAAGGATAATAGTGGGAAGTTGTGTGTGGAGTCAGAGGAGATAGGGGAAGCACTAAATAAATATTTTTCGACAGTGTTCACTATAGAAAATGAAAATGTTGGCGAGGAAGATATAAAGATACTTGCATCTAGAGTAGAAGAGATTGAGGTTCACAAGGAAGAGGTATTAGAAATACTGCAGAGTGTGAAAATAGACAAGTCCCCTGGGCCAGATGGGAACTATCCTAGGATCCTCTGGGAAGCAAGGGAAGAGATTGCCGAGCCTTGGGCATTGATCTTCAAATCATCATTGTCTACAGGAATAGTGCCTGAGGACTGGAGGATAGCAAATGTGGTTCCCTTGTTCAAAAAGGGGAGTAGAGACAACCCTGGTAATTACAGACCAGTGAGTCTCACTTCAGTTGTTGGTAAAGTGTTGGAAAAGGTTATAAGAGATAGGATTTATAACCATCTAGAAAGAATAATCTGATCAGGGACAGTCAGCACGGTTTTGTGAAGGGTAGGTCGTGCCTAATGAATCTTATTGAGTTTTTTGACAAACAGGTAGATGAGAGTAAACTGGTTGATGTGGTGTATATGGATTTCAGCAAAGCGATCGATAAGGTTCCCCACAGTAGGCTATTATACAAAATGCGGAGGAATGGGATTGTGGGAAACATAGCAGTTTGGATCAGTAATTGGCTTGCTGAAAGAAAACAGAGGGTTGTAGTTGATGGAACATGCTCATTTTGGTGTCCAGTTACTAGTGGCGTACCGCAAGGGGCGGTGTTGGGTCCACTGCTGTTCGTCATTTTTATAAATGACCTGGATGAGGGCTTAGAAGGGTGGATTAGTAAATTTGAGGACGACACTAAGGTCGGTGGAGTTGTGGATAGTGACAAAGGATGTAGTAGGTGAGAGAGAGACATAGATAGGATGCGGAGCTGGGCTGAGAGGTGGCAAATGGAGTTTAATGTGGACAAGTGTGAGGTGATACAGTTTGGATGCAGTAATCGGAATGCAAAGTACTGGGCTAATGGTAAGATTCTTGGGAGTGCAGATGAGCAGAGAGATCTCGGTGTCCATGTACACAGATCCCTGAAAGTTGCCACCCAGATTGACAGGGTTGTTAAGAAGGCATACAGTGTCTTGGCCTTTATTAATAGAGGGATTGAGTTCCGGGACCAGGAGGTTATGCTGCAGCTGTACAAAGCTCTGGTACGGCCACACTTGGAGTATTATGTACAGTTCTGGTCACCTCACTATAAGAAGGATGTGGAAGCTTTGGAAAGGGTGCAGAGGAGATTTACTAGGATGTTGCCTGGTATGGAAGGAATGTCTTACGAGGAAAGGCTGAGAGCCTTGAGGCTGTTCTCATTAGAGAGAAGAAGGTTGAGAGGTGACTTAATAGAGACATACAAGATAATCAGAGGGTTAGATAGGATGGTCAGGGAGAGCCTTTTTCCAAGTATGGGGACAGCAAACACGAGGGGACACAACTTTAAAGTGAGGGGAGATAGGTGTAAGACAGATGTCAGAGGTAGTTTCTTTACTCTGAGAGTAGTAAAGGTATGGAATGCTTTGCCTGCATCGGTAGTAGATTCACTAAGTTTAAGTGCATTTAAGTCGTCATTGGACAGGCAAACGGACGTTCATGGAATAGTGTAGGTGGGATGGGTTTCAGATTAGTATGACAGGGCAGCGCAACATCGAGGGCCGAAGGGCCTGTACTGCGCTGTAATGTTCTATGAATCTATGAAAAATATGACCTCCTTCCAATAAAACCATGCTGACTGTTCTCAATTAATCCCTGCCTCTCCAAATGCAGATTAATTCTGTTCCTCAGAATTGTTTCAGGAGGTGACTTATTGATTTTTAAACCTACCAGGCCACTTGGAATCTCCTCTCTCTCTCAATGCTAATTTCTTTAATTGTTCCCCAGGTCTTCTCCTTGATTTCCATTTTCACAACATCCCTGTCACTTGTGAACACTACTGCAAAGTATTATTTAGAACCTTACTCACACCTTTTGGTTTCACGCACAAATTACCATTGTGAACCTTAATGGGTTCTACTCTTTTCCCCATTGTCCTTTTGCCCTTAATTTATCTGCAAAACAAATTTAGGATTTTCCTTTATTTTACCTGTCAGTGTCCTTTCATGTCCTCACTTAGCTCTCTTATTCAAGTTCCCTCTTGCAAATTCTATACTCCACTAGGGCTTTGCTATTTTGAGTCCTCAGCACCTGTCATAAGCCTCCTTTGTTTTCCCTCAATCTAATATTGCATATTCCTCAATACCCAGGATTCTTAGGAAAAAATGGTCCCACCTTTTTTGTTGTGAAACATGTTGACTATGGACTCTCCATATTTCCTTCTTGAATGCATCATGCAGCTCTAAGGCAAGTCCGCTGCCAGTCTACTCTGGTCAAATCAGACCTAATCTTATTAAAATCAGCATTCCCTCAGTTTAGAACTTTGATTTCAGGCCCATTCTAGTCCTTTTTCTAAAACAATCTTGAATCTAACAGAGTGAAAATCACTGTCTGCAAAATGCTTGCCTTTTACACCAAACATTTATCTACTTGAAAGTTCCATTGTTCCCAACCTTCTCAAAGGAATGTCTTCCAGGCTTCCAACAGCATTTATGCTAAATGGTTTTTCCAGATTCTGGACCTGAATAGCCTGTTTTTGCTCTTGTTTTTGCTTCTCACCACTAGAAGAAATAGTATTCACCCTATTAAATGCTTTCAGTGTTTTCAAACACATTAGCATTGCCTATTCATCACATTGAGCATTGCTAGTCAAGGCTACCACTTTACTGGCCAAATCTCAAGAAGGTGGTAATGGGCTGCCTTCTTGAATACAAATGAATAGTCTATTGGGTAGAGGGCAATTAGGACCCAACTACATGCAACTCTAGAGTCAGATACAAGCTAATCTGGGTAAGGACAGCATTCCTACTTCACTCAAAAGGCATCAATGAAATCAGTTGGAATATTACACAATGCAGTCACCAAAGATCCTTAGACAGCACTTTCCAAACCCACAGCCACTTCCACCTAGAAGGACAAGGGCAGCAGTTACTTGGGAACACCACCACCTGCAAGTTCCCCTCCAAGCCACTCACTGCCCTGACTTGGAAATACACCAACTTCACAGTTGTTGGGTCAAAATTCTGGAATTCTCTCCCTACTGGCATTCTGGGTCAACCCACAGCAAGTAGACTGCAGTGATTCAAGAAGGCAGCTCACCACCACCTTCTCACGGGCAAATAGGGATGGGCTATCAATGGTGGCCGCCCAGTGATGCCCAAGTTCCACAAATGGATTTTTAAAATGTTATTTCAGGATCACCAATAATATAAGAACTTTAGAACATAAGAACTAGAAGCAGGTGTAGGCCTTTGGCCTTTCAAGCCTTTTCTGCCGTTCAGTAAGATTATGGCTGATCTTTTTGTGGCCTCAGCTTCACTTACTCGCCCTCTCACCGTAACCCATAATTCCTTTATTGCTCAAAACAAATCTAGCTTTAAAAACATTTACTAAAGTAACGTTGACTACTTCATTGGGCAGGGAATTCCGCAGATCCACAACCCTTTGGGTGAAGAAGTTCCTTCTCAATTCAGTCCTCAATCTGCTCCCCCTAATCTTGATGCGATGCCCTCTTGACCTAGCTTCACTGTCAGTGGAAACATCCTCTCTACTACTATCTTATCTATTCCCTTCATAATTTTGTGTGTTTCTATAATATCCCCTCTCATTCTTCTGAATTCCAATAAATATAATCCCATTCTACTCAGTCTCTCCTCAAGCCAACCCCCTCAACTCCAGAATCAATCTAGTGAACCTCCTCTGCACCCTTTCCAGTACCTGTACATCCTTTCTCAAGTAAGGAGGCCAAAGCTGCACACAGTACTCCAGATGTGGCCTCACCAGCACCCTATACATTTACAACATTAACTCCCCACTTTTAAAGTTAATTCCTTTAGCAATGGAGGACACAATTCCATTTGCCTTCCTAATTACTTGTTGTACCTGCAGACCAACCGTCTGTGATTCATAAACAAGGACACCCAGGTCCCTCTGCATAACAGCATTCTGCAACTGTTTACCGTTCAAGTAATAATCATTTTTACTGTTACTCCTACCAAAATGTATGACTTCACGTTTATTAACATTGTGTTCACATTTATTAACATCTGCTAGACATTGGCCCACTCACTTAAAGTATCTATGTTCCTCTGCAAAGTTTCACAGTCCTCTACACACTTTGCTCTGCCACTCATCTTAGTGTCATCTGCAAACTTTGACACACTATACGTGGTCCCCAACTCCAAATCAACTATGTGAATTGTGAATAATTGCAGTCCCAACACTGATCCCTGAGGCACAACACTAGTTACTGACTGGAGCATTCCGTAAAGACCACTCCCTCCGTGACTCCCTCGTCAGATCCACACCCCCCACCAACCCAACCTCCACTCCCGGCACCTTCCCCTGCAACCGCAGGAGGTGCAAGACTTGCGCCCACACCTCCCCCCTCACCTCCCTCCAAGGCCCCAAAGGAAACTCCCATACCCGCCACAGATTCACCTGCACCT
>NC_057720.1:72233110-72262363 GCF_004010195.1 Chiloscyllium plagiosum | reverse complement strand
AATCCATCGAATTCAGCACCGCCTTCCTAACCTGCAATCTTCTTCCCGACCTCTCCGCCCCCACCCCAGTCTGACCTATCACCCTCACTTTGACCTCTTTCCACCTATCACATTTCCGACGCCCCTCTCCCAAGTCCCTCCTCCCTACCTTTTATCTTAGCCTGCTGGACAAACTTTCCCCATTCCTGAAGAAGGGCTTATGCCCGAAACGTCGATTCTCCTGTTCCCTGGATGCTGCCTGACCTGCTGCGCTTTTCCAGCAACACATTTCCAGCACTAGTTACTGACTGCCAACCAGAATAGCACTCATGTAACCCTAATCTTTCCTTCCTGTTAGTCAACCAATCCTCTATCCATGCTAAAAGTTTACCCCTAATGCCATGCATTCTTATCTTATGCAGCACCTTGTCAAATGCCTTTTGGAAATCCAGGCACACCACATTCACTGGGTCTCTGTTGTCCACCGTGCTCATGATGTCTTCATAGAATTCCAAAAGATTAGTTAAGCATGACCCTTGCCTTCATGAACCCATGCTGCATCAGCCCAAAAGGAGAGTTTCTATCTACATGCCTTGCTATTTCTGACTTGATAATGAACTCAAGCATCTTCCCCTCTACAGAAGTCAAATTAACCAATCCATATTTTGTCTGCTGCTCTTTTTAGACAGTGGCATCGCATTTGCTGTTTTCCAATCTGCTGGAGCAGCCCCAGAGTCCAGCGAATTTTGGAAAGTTACCACAAGTGCAGTTGCTATTTCTTCCGCCATCTCTTTTAGTACCCTTGGAATGCATTCCATTAGGGCCAAGAGACTTGTCTATCCTTAGGTTTATTAGCTTGCCCAAAACTATTCTTCCGTGATAATAATTGACCATGACTGGCTTTTCATTCCATAGGTTACTTGATTTATTGAATTTAACTTTTCCAGCTGCTAGGATAGCACTGAACCTCATACCAGTGGATTGGGGGACCATGTGTCTGATTCCTCATGCAGCAATATGCTACTCTATCTCTTGTTACTGTAGATTAGATTAGTAGCCAGTATAGATTTAGGGTGAGAAGGGAAAGATTTAAAAGAGATCTAAGGAGGTAGTTTTCTCTAACAAATGGTGGTGAGTGTATGGAAGAAGCTACCAGAGGAAGTGGTGGAGGCTGGGACAATTACAACATTTAAAAGGCTGGATAAGTATATGAGCAGGAAGGTTTTAGAGGGATATGGGCCAAGTGCTGGCAAATGGGACTAAACTAATTTACGATATCTGATCAGCATGGTCGAGTTGGACCACAGGGTCTGTTTCTGTGCTGTACATCTCTATGACTCTATTTACATTGCAAAATGTATCAAGAGTGTGATCGATGAGCTTGTGGGAAGTGAAAGCTAGACAAGAGCAATCCCTGACAGAAACTGTGAATTATCTTGAATTATCTTTGTAAATTCTGTACATTTAATAGTTGACAGTGCAATAAGAAGCCATTTGGCCCATCATGTCTGCAACAGCTCGCTGAGTCAGCATTTCACTTCATGCCATTCTCTGTAGAGACCTGCACGTTGCTTCTTCTCAGATAAACCTTCCTTTCTATTGTAAATCCATCAATTGAATATGCCTGTGACACTGTCTGGCATTGCATTCCAGGTCCTCATTAAATCACAACGTGATAAGCTTTCTCACATTGTTTTTGCTATTATGACTAATTATTTCAAATCTGTGACCTTTTGTTCTCATGCCTTTCATGAGCAAGAATGGTACCTATTCTGACCAATTTCCTTAAACATTTGAATACCTAATTAATACCAATGCATATAGTGGTATCTGGATAAATACACAAGGAAGAGAGGAAGAGATAGATATGGTGAAAAGGAGATACAGAGGAAGTGATAAAGAACTTGTATGGAGCAAACCATGTACAAACCAAATAGCATGTTTCACTGCTGTATGTTTGGGGAAAATTATGTGCAGCTGAATAAATGAATGTGGTCTACCTACTATTTCATCAGTTTTGCGTCATTCTGTAAATTTTGTTCTTTGATAGATGATGTCACACAAAGTGTTACTTTATTTTCACAATTCTGCATGTTTCATTTCTCTGTGATCTGTCTGTAAACATTTTGGTTTGATACTTTAGATTCCAGCACACTGAGCTTAAAAGCTCTGAATGGAATTGGAAATGCAGCATTTAAAGTGCAGAAAACCAGAAAGGCACATAACAACATTTTGAAGTTTTCCATCAAGGAATCCACTGATGCTATTGTGAATGTAAAATATAGCGATGAGCAAAGCAGTATAGCGTATAATAATCCTGTGACTGGAGATTACTGTTTAACATATCCTGCAGATAATTCTGTAAGTAGAAAGATTTATATTTCTCTCTATATGAAATCAGAGCCTTTTAACATAGTATGACATGGTAGTTCAGAAAATAGCTGAGCCTCCTTTTAGGGGTAATAATGATTCTACTCGATGACTACCATTCCATTGATCTGATCAATGAACTTAACACATTATAATTTTAAATGCCTTATTGCTCTGTGCAGAATGAAATTCAATATTCAGTAGAAAAGATTTACAATAAGTTAAAGTCCAGTGAATTGACAGCAGAAATAACAATTTTGTAAGTAACTACAATATATTAAAATAATCAGAAATAATGATGTTCAAAAACTGTTGATGAAAGGCAATCAATCAAAAACATTATCTTTGTTTCTCTCCACAGATACTGCCCGATCTGACTTTCTTTTAGCCTTTTTATTCTTATTTCAGATTTCCAGTATCTACAGTATTTTGATATTCTAAATATACTAACATCTTTGTTGTGCAATTACATGTCATTTATCAATGCATCATTGATGCTTCTCTAGAATGTATCTAATCCTTCCTTAGCCCTAACTTCTTAAAAATAGTAAAGGACATTGAATAAATGCAATATAATGAAAAGTAATAAAATGCCCCAAGATGCTAAAGAGGAGCATTATAAAGTAAATTT
This sequence comes from Chiloscyllium plagiosum, assembly GCF_004010195.1. NCBI lineage: Eukaryota > Metazoa > Chordata > Chondrichthyes > Orectolobiformes > Hemiscylliidae > Chiloscyllium > Chiloscyllium plagiosum. The sequence goes on along the minus strand of NC_057720.1, from coordinate 72,259,383 downwards.
TGACACCAAGGCACATAACAAAATAGGAGGCCAGATGGTCAAAAACTTTGTAAAAAAAAAGGTAGATTTTAAAGATCATCCGAAAGGAAAGAGAGTGAAAGTGGCAGAGAGAGGGAGGAAGAGTACTACAGAGCTTAAGACCTAAGTGGTTAAAGGTATCGCCACCAATAGTGGAACAGTTCAAGTCTGGAAAGCTCAAAAAGGCCAGAATAAGTTGTATGTGGACATCTTGAGGGCTATGGTGTTGGAGGTGCTCACAGAGCTAGAATGGGGAAAGGAGTTTGTGAGCACGGGGTTTATGGATGAACAGAATTAGGTGCAATGTGAAAAATTGTTCTCCTAACTCTGGACTCATTTACTACTTGCAACTTATATTTAATTAAAATTCACATTGGAAACCAATTAAACTATCCTTACTGTTATCATTTTCTTTCTCTAGTGCTCCATTTAGCAGCACTGATACACTATTCATTTAATTTCCACTTTGTAGTTAAATAACTCCACACGTTTTCCCTGTTGTACTTTCATTCTAAAATCTGATCTAACCAGGTTCAGGTGGGGTAAAATTGTGAAGACAGGTACCTCACAGAGCCGGGGATCAAGGTTTGATTCCAGCCTCAGGCAACTGTGTGGAGCTTGCTCATTCTCCCTGTGTTTGCATGGGTTTCCTCTGGCTGCTCTGGGTTCCTCCCACAGTCCTAAAGCATGCAGGTTAGATGAATTGGCCACGCTAAATTGCCCATAGTGTTCAGGGATGTGTAGGTTAGGTGCATTAGTCAGGGGTAAATATACAATAATAGGGTAGCAGAATGCGTCTGGATGGGATACTCTTCAGAGGGTCAGTGTGGACTTGTTGAATCAAATAACTTGTTTCCACACTGTAGGGATTCTATGATTCCTATGAAAAATATCAGTCCATCAGGCAATCTTCAATTTAAACCGTATTCACACCCTAATGATCACTGAGAAGTCTGTGCCATGTGTGTGAGCATAGCCAACCCCATCCACGATTATCCTTACAAGTCTTTCTCTATATTCCTAAGTGCATATTTCATGGAGCATAAAAAGCACATTGACTGATTCACTCCGCCGCCCACCCTTTTCATCGTACCATCTTACTTTTTTAAAAAATCAGGTCCATATTCTAGATTTGGAAAAAAAGTCCATTAACATTCAAAAGTTTTTGATGGGAGACAGTTGTGGGCTTTTTTTTTCATCATCAGGCAGATGAAGAGTTTTACCATCTGTAACAGAAATGAGATCAACATTTCCAAACATTGCCAGAGACCAACTGAGAAGTAGTGGAACCAGAGTCATTACTTTTTCAGTGCTGCTCAAAGCTTGGCCACAGCAGTTCCATGGCCAAGACAATCTCTTAAGATTGGACAAACACATAGCATTGAGTGGTCAGATTGCACAGGCTGCACAGGCTTTTTGACTCTGATCTCCAGCATATCTCATCCACACTTTCTCCGTATCCTTGGTTAACTGTGAAGTCAATCAATTGTACCTGTGCCTCCATTTCAATAATTTTGTTTTTGCTTCCAGCTTGTCTTAAAGATTAACTTAAAAAAAAGTGTTGTGGGTTTCTGGGATACAAAATGTGGCCAATTTTGACGATAGTCAAGTCACAAACTGACTGCTTTTTTTTGAAGGACTAGCTACTTACTTAAAATCAATGGCTTTGTTTACATTTCTGAACCACAAAAACCAAAGACAATATTAGTTTTCAGGCTGAAATGAAAATTGAGTGTTAATCATATTCTTCAGTTTATCTTGGGCAATGTCAGAGGAGATCCCGAAATAATAATAAAGTTTGCTGATCACACAATCCCAACAAGGAAAGGCTTAATTATCAGCAAATAAATTGAACAAACTGAAACAGGTTTCACAGAAGTAAACAAAGGTGGCTGTATACGGTTTAGAATATGCATAGACACAAAGGAACAGGTGGCTAAAGACAATGCGGCCAACTTATGTGATTTATTTTAGAATGGAATTGCCCTGTTGACTTTGTACTGTTAATGGGTGGAGTTAGTAGTTAGGTTTAGCAGTGAGGAGACACATGATTAGAAACATTGTCAAACGTAGAAGCCACCACAAAAAATGCCATTTTATTTGCTCTGTCCCATACAAAACAATTGAACAGAATAAGTTCGCATGCAAATCCAGTAAAATATTCAGGCAATCAAAAACCTGTACTTGCTACAGACAAATTCGACATGAAGGAGTATTAATTAACTAGCTTGGTTCTATGAATCTAGTTTATACTTTCTGAAAATGTAGCTGAGAACAAGAGAAGCCTATCTACGGCATGGAAGGAGTCATACTGAGCAGCCTGGAAAGAGAACTAGGAAGTGATTGGATTGCAATGACTCAAATTTGTTGTGCATGTTTAGGCACTATGGATGTTTCATAGAACATAGAACATAGAAGAATACAGTGCAGTACAGGCCCTTTGGCCCTCGATGTTGTGCCGATCCTTGCCCACCTAACCTACACTAGCCCACTATCCTCCATATGCCTATCCAATGCCCGTTTAAATGCCCATAAAGAGGGAGAGTCCACCACTGCTACTGGCAGGGCTTTCCATGAACTCACGACTCGCTGAGTAAAGAATCTACCCCTAACATCTGTCCTATACCTACCACCCCTTAATTTAAAGCTATGCCCCCTCGTAATAGTGACCAAAACTGCACACAATACTCCAGATGCAGCCGCACCAGAGTCTTATACAACTGCAACATGACCTCAGGGCTCCGGAACTCAATTCCTCTACCAATTAAAACCAGTATGCCATATGCCTTCATTACTGCACTATTTACCTGGATGGCAACTTTCAGAGACCTGTGTACATGGACACCAAGATCCCGCTGCTCATTCAGCTTATTCAATTCTCATGGAAACTGCATACAATGGTTAAATTCATGCCTCAAAACTAATTTGGTAGAATCCTGGTCTGCAACTTGAATCTCTTGTTCTATTGGCAGCTCTGAGAAGGGTTCTCCTTGGGCATTATCTGCAGTACTGCTGCGCGAGAGGTAAAGTGTCTATACTACATGCTTCCCTAGGTGTATTTATTAGATTAGATTCCCTACAGTGTGGAAACAGGCCCTTTGGCCCAACCAGTCCACACTGACCCTCCAAAGAGTAACCCACCTGGACCCATTTTCCTCTGACTGAGGCACCTAGCAATATGGGCAATTTAGCATGACCAATTCACATGATCTGCACATCTTTAAACTGCGGGAGGAAACCGGAGCACCCGGAAGAAACCCACGCAGACACAGGGAGAATGTGCAAACTCCACACAGGCAGTCACCCAAGGCTGGAATTGAACCTGGGACCCTGGTACCGTGAGGCAGCAATGCTAACTATTGAGCCACTGGGAGAGTTCATCATTCAAATGAAATATTAATTCAACACTTCTCTACTTTCTAACATAGACATAAAAGATCCATAAACGCCATTCAAAAAAAAGGAGAATTCTCTGACTCTTCAATATTTCTTCTTTACCCAACACCACAAAAACAGAGGAGTAAAAGCAAAATTACTACCAATGCTTGAAATCTGAAACAAACACAGAATGCTGGAGGAACTCAGCAAGAGTTGAAATCTAACCTTAACTCTGTTTCTCTCTCCACAGGTGTTGCCAGACCTGCTCAGTTTCTCCAACATTCTCTGTATTTGTTACAAAAAATACATTTTCTATTTTTAAGACCGCACTAAGTTGACTCATATTTAGCTAGAAAACACTATGGACTTTATTTGTAACTAATTGACCGCAAAACACTTTGGGATATCTGAAAGACAAAACACATGATAAAATTCAAATGAGAAAAATGGAATGCTAAAAATAAAAATCAGTCAGGCAGCATTTGTAAAGAAAATCCAAATTATGGTTCTATGTTGACAATCCTTCATCAGATTGTTTATCTCCACAGACACTGGCTGATTTGCTGAGTATTCCTATTTATTTAAATTTCAGGTTTTCCAGCATCTAAAATTATTTAGCTTTTGTACTTTACAACAAAATGCACATTCCTTTGCTTTTACAGCCTGTGTTTTCCTCTCATTTACCATATACCTGTTAGTGCATGTTTGTTTGTATAGAAGGGATCTTCTTAATATATTGATTTGTTCCCATTGTAGATCATTTTTAATGTCACATTTAGCAAGATTTTCAAGATGACATTTGAGAAGATGACATAAAATTTGGAAAACTGAAAAGGTAAGATATTGTAAATGCATAATCATAACATTCTGTTGTGTCATAAACAACTACTTTGAATTTTTGGTTCAGTTATTAGAGTTTATTTTACAAGGATATGCAGGTATATACTCTTGTCAGAATTCAGCAAGGTCTCTCTCCAAGTAAAATTCGATTTTAACTAGCAATTTACCTCATATCATTATAATGTTTCTTCCTTTCTCAATTAAATTCGCAGTCATTGATTTCATGTATACATCACTAAAAAGGTAAAGTTGCCATAGTCCTACTGGACCATAGTGCTGCACTCTCAGAGTGGGTTACCATGCCTCATGTGAGCGGAGAGGTTGAGAAGGAGATTCCTTCAGCTAGTATGGGAATTGAACACACACTGTTGGTATCACTCCACATCACAAACCAATGGATGCCCTGTTGGGTTTTTGAGTGTTCAAGGCTAGTGATGAGTTTTCCCACCACACTCCTCATGTGTCTTGTGATAGAGAGAGGGTAGACAAGAGATTAGCCACTCACTGCAAAATCAAAATAGTGACAGTACAGGCAAAGGCAATTCAGCCCATCAAGTCCAGGCTGGCTCTCTGGAAGAGAACTTTAACTAGTCCTACTTCTTTGCCCTTTCCCTGTATTCCTCCAATTCTTATTTGTTTACACTGCTCATTTAATTTCTTTCAGAAAACAGTGGTTGAGTTTATCTCCAACAATGTTTCAGGCTGATCATTACAATTCATAGCTGCGTAAAAAGGCTATTCCTCGTGTCATCTTGGTTTATCACCAATCACTTTAAAGTTGAGTTATCCAGTATTTGACCTTTCTGTCATTAGAACCAATTTCTCTCCGTGTATAAACCCCTTGAACCTTTGAACACTTCAATCTGGTGTCCTTTCAGTCTTCATTCTCTAAGATGACTAATATCAATTTGACTAGTCTATCCATGGACCCTGAAGTTCCTCATCACTGGAACCATTTTTGTAAATCTTTTCTGCATTCTCTACAGTTGCACATCCTTCCTGAAGTGTGGTACCCAGATTTGCACATACTTTTCTAATACAGGCAGAACCAGGTTTCTGAAAAACAAGTTCATCACAACTTCCTTGCTTTTGCACTCTATGCCTCTGCTTATTAATTTCAGGACTCTGTAGGTCTTTGGAATCACATTCTCAAGTTGCCCTGCCATTTTCAATACCAAGTCTACTCTTATTATTTGGAGAGCCTGCTCCTGAACTTAAATTTGTACTTCAGTCCCATGCACCTGATCTTTAACAATCAAATCAGGAAGGGTGCAGAGAAATTGAAGGATCTTCTGGTAGCATTGCTCCAGGGCCTAGCTAATGTGACCAGGCAGTGGGTTACAGATGTGAGTGTCCAGCTTGACTACCGAAAATTGCTGTTTTCTTTGAAGTATTTTTTGAGATCTTAAATCGTCTGTCAATGAGTTAAATTGCTCATTTGCTTCTCATTTACTCAAAAAATGTATAGCTCCAAACCTTTATGTTCCTGCATCCCATTTAGAATTGTACCCTTTATTGTTTCTTCTGCCAAACTGTGTGGCTTAGCACTGCTGCATTAAAGCTTCTCTGCCCCTTCTCCAGTGCTCTGTCTATGCCTTCTTGAGCTTGATCACTATCCTCTTTGTAGCTCCACATACTCCTACGTTTTGTATTATCTCAAAATTTTAAGGGTGAGCTGGTCCTAGAACAGTCCCTAAGGCACCATTGTGTGCACCCTTCAAGTCAGAAGGAGAAACATGCACCTTTGGTCTGTTTCCTACCAATTTGTCAATTTGTCCCATTCACTCCATGGTCTTCAATCTGATGTCAAGCCAATTATGTGTTACGTCATCAAATTCCTTCTGGAAGTCCATATACGTTATATAAGTTCCATTAATCTCAAAGCCGGATGGCTTCTTGGCATCAGAACTCATCTGTCAATTTTCAAAGAATCCTCAACTTTATCAACCACCTTCGGTGACCTGCTGGTTGCACATAATAAATGCTTCCCAGGTCGGGGAATCAGGTGTGGCTGTTGAGGCACACTGCTGGAGAGGAAGTCCTACACACTGCAGGAGGAGAATCCAGCTAAAAAGATATTGAATTTTGTTAAGCAAAAGAGGAGTGGGCTACACAATAACCTGCAGAGCAACATTCTGTACTCTGATCACTAAAGTAAATAATATTTGAAAAGTTCTGTGGAAGTTTAAACTTGAAATTGATTTTTTTTCTTCATAAAATATTTAAGCAGATTTGGTAAATATAATTGTTTACTTCTAATTGCCTAATTATCACCTTGCTTAAACATATTTGATTTTAAATGTGGTGAATTTATAATAAATTCATTTGTTATTATTTATTTCAATAACAGGCACAAGATGTAGCAGTGCAAGCTCTGAGAAATAGCAACTAACTGCTTTCAAAGAATGAAAGATTCAGTTACATTTTAAAAGATAGTTACTCTGTTATATTACTTTCTTGGTTTCAAAACTAATTTAACCATTTAATCCAATTAAACAAAAACATATTTTGAATATTTTAAAAAACCAAATGATTTGGATAGCTTGAGTAACCTTTGGATTATTTTGGGGATTAATTTTATTTTAAAATAATTGTAAATAATGAAAAATGTTATCCTTCAAGGCATCATGAAATGACTATGAGGTGGAAATGACTGTTTCTGAATCCAGAGCAGCATTTAACCAAGAATGGTGTGGAGGAGCATCAGTAAAATTGGCATTGTGAGAATTAGGAGGAAACCTCTGTTGGTTGGAGTCATGCTTAGCACTAAGTAAGGTGGTTATGGTTGATAGGAAGTCAAAAGGTGCGGTACTGGAAAAGCACAGCCAGTCAGGTAGCATCCAAGGAGCAGGAGAGTCGATGTTTTGAGCATAAGGTCTTCTTCAGTAATGTCATGAAGAGCTTAAGCTTGAAACGTCGACTCTCCTGCTCCTTGGATGCAACCTGACTGGCTGTGCTTTTCCAGCACCACACTTTTTGACTCTGATCTCTAGCATGTGCAGTCCTTGCTTTCTCCTCATGATTGATATGAAGGCAGGTTATTAACTGAATAGTAATAGAATGGAAAAAGGGAGATGCAATGAGACCATGGTGTCTTTGTAAACATTTCATTGAAAGTAAGCATGAAAGAGCAGCAGGTGACAAAGATGAAAGATGGTATGTTGGCCTTCTCAGCAAAAGCATTTGAGTGCAGCAGCAAGGTGGTCTTGCTGCAATTCGCAAGGTCTTGATGAAACGACACCTAAAGTATTACATGCAGTTTTGGTCTCCTTATCTGAAGAATGGTATTCTGGCTATGGAAGGAGTGCAACAACAGTTTACCAGATAGATTCTTGGGATGACAGGATTAATGTGTGAAGAGAAATTGGGGAGAATATTCTTTGGAATATAGAAAAATAAGGGAGAGGCTCAGAAATCTATAAAATTCTAACAAGACCAGATAGGGTAAATGCAGGAAGGATGTTTCTGGTGACTGGGGAGTTCAGTTTAAGGATGTGGGGTAGGCCATTTAAGACTGAGATGAGGAGAACTTTCTTCAGCCTAAGAGTGGTGAGCCTGCGGAATTCTCTGCCACAGAAAATGGTTGATGCCAAAACATTTAAGGTGTTAGATATAGTTTTTAGGGCCAAAGGGATCAAAAAGGTATGGGGAGAAAATAAGATACTGATTTGGATGATCAGCCCTGATCATATAGATTGCCAGAGCAGGTTTGAAGGGCTGAATGGTCTATTCCTACTCTTAGTTTCTATGTTTCCATGCTGTTGGAAGTTAACCACCTCAGCTCCAGGATGTTACTGCAGGAGTTCCTCAGGGTTATGTCCAAGCCCAACCATCTTCAGCTGTTTCATTGATGACCTTCCCTCCATCATAAGGTCAGAAGTGGGGAGATCCACTGATAATTGAACAACATTCAGCAATATTTGAAGCAGTTTGTCTTCTGGTGCAACAAAACTTGACAACATCTAGGTTTGAACTAATAAGTAGCAATTAACATTTGCACCAAATGAATGCCGGGTAATGGCCGTCACCAACACCAGATGATCAAATGATCCATTGAAGTGAAGTATAAAAATATTTGTGAGGATAATATTCACAGCAGTGAGATTAGTAGCAAAATGGCATAATATTATTTAATGCTGCAGCTCTTTTCACTGATTATATTGTTACTTATGTAATTTCAGTGAACATTTGATTTTATTGCAATGCTACAAGAAATAAATACTTGTTAAAATGCATAAAGTGAATGGCTTTTGTTCTTGTATGTTGCAATCAGACCATTACAATAGTGATAGTTCTATGGTTTTAAGAGGTGCATTTTGTCCTTTTTTTTAGGATAGGCTTTAAGACAAAAGTGCCAAGCTGTTTATTTGAATCTGATAAAGTAAACAGCTCATGATGCCTTGGGTTTGTTTTTATGTTGAAACAATAGAAGCCACCTGAATGGTTGGAGTTATTAGATTAGATTACTTACAATGTGGAACTAGGCCCTTTGGCCCAAAAAGTCCACACCAACCCTCTGAAGTGCAACCCACCCAGACCCATTCCCCTACATTTACCCAACACTGGGGGCAATTTAGCATGACCAATTCACCTAACTTGCACATTTTTGGACTGTGGGAGGAAACCCACACAGACACAGGGACAATGTGCAAGCTCCACACAGACAGTTGCCCAAGGTAGGAATTGAACCCAGGTTTCTGGTGCTGTGAGGCAGCAGTGCTAACCACTGTGCCACTGTGCTACCCACTTCCACAAAACCAGGATGTTTGGTTTCAGCAGTTGTTGGGGTCTTGAAGCTGGAAGTGGAAATTCTCCTTCCTCTGTCTGTTACAGCTAAAAGCTGGGGTTCTCTTCCTGCTGCTGGAATTGCTGGAGAGAGTCTATTTTACTGAATTTGAGTTTACAGAATTTTACTATATTGGAACATTTATTATTTAGTCATTAAATAATCCATTATTTGGTGGAGTTAAATTATTACAATTTCTTCTTCTGTTGCATTTAACTATGGTGAATGGATATGGTTTTCTTTACTTCAAGACGGATAGTTTGACCAATCAAATTGCATCCGGAACACAACACCGTACAGTTGCCTTTAAAAATAAGAAAAAGTTAGAGTGTTAGCTACCTTCTTAATATATTTTGAGAAAGTTTGATATGGTACATAACATAATACAAGTGCTACACTGAGAGTTGTGGCTTTGAAAGGATCACTGTTCACATGTAACCAGTCATGACAAAAACTTTCATTTAAAGTGCACTGTTTTTCATTGTAAACCGACACAGAAGCATGGCAAAGCTAATATTTGGTAATGGTGACAATGATGGTTCCTGGGGGGGGGGGGGGGTGCGGTTGCAGCCAGAGCCAGGTCAGTGGTACCACGGACAACTCAGCTGTTCAGCAGGCGAGGAAGATGAGTGGAAGAGCAATGTTAGTAGGGATAGTAGGGATTCATATAAGGGTTATAGCGACATTCCTGCTGCAGTTAACAAGATTCCAGAATTGTGCATTGCCTCTCTGACAGTAGGGACAGGGATTTCACAGAATGGCTGCAGGACATCCTTCTGGGGCAGAGTAGACAATTAGAGGTCATGGCATCAAACTGATGTCAATGACTAGGTTGGAAAAAAGGGATGAGATCCTGAAAGTAGATTCTCAGGAGTTAGGAAGGAAATTAAAAAGCAGAGCCTCAAATCTCAGGATTACTCCTAGTATCATATGCTCGTGAACAAATGATTGGAAGGATTGATTGTTTGAACATTTGCCTGGAGAATTGGTGGAGGAAGGAGGGTTTCAGAATTGAGGCACTGGGACCACTTCTGAGGTAGGTGCTTGCACAAGCTTTGATTGATTACACCTTTATAGGGCGGGACTGATACCCTCACAGAGAGATCTGGTGGTGCTGTTGGTAAGGTTTAAATGAGTTTGTCAGAGGTGGCAACCTGTGACTTAGCTCAAATTGGCAGGAAGTAAAGCTGGTCACAGGAAGTAGGAAAATGGCAAGTGAAATTAGAAGGTGGTGAGAATGAAAGTGAGCATCAACTAAGCTTAGGATGTGGAATAATGTAAAACACTGAAAATATTAGGTGTAGTCTACCTGTAGACATGCAGGATTCACAAAGAGGTGGACTACCCTGAATATTGTCTTTTGATTTAAAGGCACAAATAGAGATAGATATGATCTAATTGCCATGACAGAAATATGCTTGTAGGTGACCAAGACTGAGAATTGAATATTCAATGTCAATCAACATTTAGGAATTCTAGTCAAAAAGGAAAAGGAGGTAGTGTTGTGGTGATAATAACAGTAGGATCAGTATATTAATAAGGGAATATTTCTAACTGGAAGAACAAAATTATGAATCTATTTTGGTGGAGTTAGGTAACAGCAAGTATTATCAAACACTGACAGGAGTTTCAGCCGACCAAATATTAGTCTTACTGTAGAAATGCAAAGCAGCACACAGTAATGTAGTTGTGAAAGGGTGACTTCAATCTACACAGGCTATTGAGAAGTAAGACTGTGGAGGATGAATTTCTGGAGTGCGTTATGGATTGTTTTCTGGAATCATTTGTTGGGTAACACATGAGAGACTGGGCTATTTTAGACCGAGTGTTGCAAAATGAAAATGCGTTAATTAATACCCTTGTCAAATAACTTTTAGGGATACAGACCATAATGTGATAGAATTCAGCATTATGTTTGACAGTGGTAACTCACATACCACCAGGTTGAAACCTATTGGACGATAACCTGGTGGTGTGTGATTTTTAAACTTTGTCCACCCCAGTCCAATACCAGCACCTCCAAATGATGTTTGAAAGTGGGGTATTTCAATCTGAAGTCCATATTTAATTTAAACAAAGGAGGTCTTGAACATTTCAGGGATAAATTAGCTGAGGTGGATTGAGACAATATACTCACAGCACATAGGCAATGGACAGCCTTTAGATAGTTACTACACAGTTTACAGCAATTATAATTTTTTTTAGAATCCTTACTGTGTGGAAACAGGCCCTTCAGCCCAACAAGCTCATGCCGACCCTTCAAAGAGTATTCCACCCAAACCCTTTCCCATACATTTTCTTGAACCAGGTGTCACAATTTCACACTAAGGAAAAACACCACTTAGGACTGAGATGAGGAGAAACATATTTACTCAGTGGTTTGTGAATCTTCGGAATTCGCTAACGCAGAGGGCTGTGGAAACTTAATCTTTGAGCATGCTTAAAGATGAAATTGACAGATTTCTAAATACTAACAATACAAAGAGATGATATTGCAGGTGATACAGTAGCTCAGTTGTTACCACCGCTGTCTCACAGCACTGGGGACTCAGGTTCACTTCCTGCCTCAGGTGACTGTCTGCATGGAGCTTGCATGTTTTTGCTGTGTCTATGTCTCTTAAAGGTATACTGACTGTGATACCAGAAATAACAGTGAGATTGTTGATGCTAATTGTTATTATGGAGTCAATTAAACAGCAACATTTCTCATTGGCAATGCTGGAAGACTGTCTGTGGCCAACACCGCTACTCAACTGAGCATTACACACTTGTGTGTAAAACTATTGTTACTCCATAAGAGTTTAAAAAGGTGTTATACTCTATCTTACTCCAAACACATGAAGCAGGACGCATGATTGAAATGGTGATGCTGTGTAAAATTTAATAGCTTAATGTTAATGTAAACCCTGCTGTGCCTGCTAGTCCATAACAGTTAGCGATAACAAATGTCATGATATCAATGTCTCATTTCTTATATTATGGGACCAAATATAAGCTTTGCCACATTTGACAAAAATTCCCTGCTGGAGGCTGGCATTAGAAGCTAGCGTGATTTCACTCTTATTCTTCACCCATCCTATATAGAGTCATAGAGATGTATAACACGGAAACAAACCCTTCGATCCAACTCCTTCACGCTGACCAGACATCTCAAATTAATCTAATCCTTTTTGCCAGCACTTGGCCCATATCCCTGTAAACCCTTCCTATTCATATATCCATCCAGATGGCTTTTAAATGTTGTAATTGTACCAGCCTCTACCACTTCCTCTGGCAGCTCAGTCTATGCATGCACCACCCTCTGTATGAAGAAGTTGCCACTCAGGACATTCTTAATCTTTCCTCTCTCATCCTATAACTATGCCCTCTAGTTCTGGACTCCTCTAATATATATGGATCCTTGCAAAAATGATTTGCTCCTTGCTCTGAGACAGGTGTGAGGCAAAAGAAAGGTAAGGCTGTGGTTATTATTTTTTCACCAATTATTACAGAGAATGATGTTGACGTTTACATGAAGATCCGTGCCAATACATAACATGCAACATAGATTTTGATCATTCCCTTTGTGTTTCAAGATCAAACTGGGTGGTATTTAGTGGAGTTTAGATCAGAGTGGTTCTGGAAAAGCACTGCAGGTCAGGCAGCATCCGAGGAGCAGGAAAATCAACGTTTCAGGCAAAAGCCCTTCATCAGCTTTTGCCTGAAAGATTGATTTTCCTGCTCCTCGGATGCTGCCTGACACGCTGTGCTTTTCCAGAACCACTCTGATCTAAACTCCGGTTTCCAGCATCGGCAGTCCTCATTTTTGCCTGGTATTTAGTGGAATCAATAAGAACCTTGCACATGTGATGGTAAGAACCCCAAGATGTCACTTGTAGGGAATGCCCATCAAATTATTTTTGAGATCGTGGTTTTGGGCAGAAGTCCAACCCACCAAGGAGGTGTGGTGTCAGCACCAGAGAGGGACTGGTATCCAGTCCTGGCTAACAGCTGATTAATGTCAGGAATAAGGCTGTGGTGGTGGGATACAGAATGGTGAGACCCAGCAATAAAAGCTATTCTCATAGAGTCATAGACTATAGAGATGTACAGCATGGAAACAGACCCTTCAGTCCAACTCGTCCATGCTGACCAGATATCCCAACCTAACCTAGTCCCACTTATCTGGCCCATATCCCTCCAAACCTTTCTTATTCATATACCCATCCAGGTGTCTTTTAAATGTTGCAATCGTATTAGCTCCAGCACTTCCTCTGGCAGCTCATTCCATACACGCACCACCCTCTGCGTGAAAAAGTTGCCACTTAGGTCTCTTTTATATCTTTCCCCTCTCACCCTACACCCAAGCCCCCTAATTCTGGACTCCCCCTCCAGGGAAAAGACTTTGTCGATTTATCCTATCCATGCCCTTCAGGATTTTGTAAACTTCTATAAGGTCAACCTTCAGCCTCCCACAGTCCAGGGAAAACAGCCCCAACCTATTCAACCCCTCTCTATAGCTCAAATCCTCCAACCCTGGCAACATTGTTTTACATGAAAAGGTTCAGAAAAGAATGTTCCAGATCCTCCAATCTAGTTGGAACTCCATTATCCTAACCAGACAGAGCATTGCAGAAAAATAGCATGCAGTTTTTCAGACCCATCTTCTGACAGTGGATTCTGAACAACCACAGGAATCCTAACAGAGCACAAAAGAAAACAAGAAAATGCAGTGTGAATACAGTATCTGCACGAGCAATTCAGAGGCTTGGAATCCTGCAGCGAGTAACTCACCTCCTTTATCCTCAAAGTTTGTCTACCATCTTGAAGGCACAATCAGGAATGTGATAGAATGCTCCCTCTTGTCTGGAGGGGTGCAACTCCAGCAACATTCCAGGACAAAGCAGCCCACTTGATAAGTTCCACATCCACACACATCACTCCTCCACCACTGATGCTCAGTAGCAGAAGCATGTATTACCTACAAGATGCACGGCTGAAATTCACTGAGTCAGAAGTCATACGACACCAGGTTATCGTTCAACAGTTTTGTTTGAGATCACAAGCTTTCAGAGTATAGTTCCTTCATCGCGTGAGATGGAGGGAAGCGCACAGGCATGGAATTTATATGAATAGAGATAATGGCAAGATAATTCTAGGCAATTAAGAGTATCAAAAGATAAATACAAATAGGCCGAATAACAAGGCTTTGCAGGTGATCAAAATTGTCAAACGGTGTGAGTAAAGTGTCAACAACTGAATAGCAAGTGAAGGGATGACCTATAATTACAAAAAAAAATCAAAAATAGAATGGTGCAAGAGACAAAACAAATGGCTGGAATAACATGATAAGCATAAGAGTCACATGACGAGGGTCTAACTGAAGTAACAAGTAATTCAAAACTCTACAAACTAATTAGGATAGAGAGATCATAACAACAAGCCACCAAGGCTCCTTGGACAGCACCATCCACACTCTCAACCATTACCACCTAGAAGGACAAGTGCAGCAGAAACAAGTGAACACCACCATCTTAAAATTAAAAACCGGAAGAACTGTGGATGTTGTAATCAAAAACAAAAACAGAAGTTGCTGGAAAAGCTCAGCAGGTCTGGTAACATCTGTGAAGAGAAATTAAAGTTAACGTTTCAGGTCCTGTGACCCTTTCTCAGTTCTGAGGAAAGTTCACCAGACCCGAAACATTAACTTTGATTTTTCTTCACAGAAATTACTAGACCTGCTGAGCTTTTCCAACTTAAAATTACCTGCCAAGCCATAAGACTATAAGACCATAAGACATAGAAGCAGGAATTAGGCCATTCAGCCCATCGAGTCTGCTGTGCCAGTCAATCATGGCTGATAAGTTTCTCAACCCCATTCTCCCATTTTCTCCTCACAACCCTTGATCCTCTTGACAATCAGGAACCTATCTATCTCAGTCTTATATATATTCAATGAACTGGCCCCCAACAGCCTTCAAATTCCATAGATTGACAACAGTTTCTCCTTATCTCCGTTCTAAAATGTCTTCCCTTTACTCTAAAACTGTCCTTGGGTCCTATTCATTCCTATCAATGGAAACATCTTCTCAACATCCACTCTGTCCAGGCCATTCAGTATTCTGTGCGTTTCTATTAGATCCCTCCTCATCCTTCTAGACTCCATTGAGTATAGACACAGTGTCCTCAAATGTTCCTAATATGTTAAATGGTTCATTCCTGGGATCATCCTTGTGAATCTCCTCTGAATACACTCCAGGGCCAGTACATCCTTCCTGAGATAGAGTGAAGAATAGAGTGGTGCTGGAAAAGCACAGCAATTCAGGCTGTATCCAAGGAGCAAGAAAATCGACGTTTCGGGCAAAAGTCCCAATCCTTCCTGAGATATGCAGCCCAAAACTGCACACAATACTCCAAATGTAGTCTGACCAGAGCCTGATAGAACCTTAGAAGTACATTCCTGTTTTTATATTCAAGTCCTCTCAAAATAAATGCCATTGCTGCATTTGCTTTTCTGACTACTGACTCAACCTGCAGGTTTACCTTGAGAGAATTCTGGATTAGAACTCCCAAATCACTTTGCACTTCAGCCTTCTGAATTTTCTCCCCATTCAGAAAACGGTCCATGTCTCTATTCTTCCTACCAAGGTGCATGACCTCACACCTTCCCACATTGGACTCCATCTGCCTCTGCTTTGCCCACTCTCCTAACAAGTCTAAATCCTTCTGCGCCCTCCCTGCCTCCTCAATACTACCTCTCCCTCTATCTATTTTTGTATAATCTGCAAATTTAGCCATAGTGCCCTCAGTTCTTTCATGTAGATCGTTAATCTATAAAGTGAAAAGTTGTGGTCCGAACAACAAACCTTGCAGAATACCACTTGTCACTGGCTGCCATCCTGAGAAGCACCCTTTTGTCCCCAACACTTTGCTTTCTGCCAGACAGCCAAGCTTTTATCTCGTACCTTACCTCTGACACCATGGGCCCTTATTTTATTCAGTAGCCTCCAGTGCAGCACCTTGTCAAAGGCCATTTTGAAGTCCAGGTAGATAATATCCATTGGCTCTCCTCCGTCTAACATGCTCATTACTTCCTCAAAGAGTTCTAGCAGATCTGTCAGGCATGACCTCCCTTTGATGAAACATGTTGCCGTTGCCCTATTTTACCATACACTTCCAAGTATTCAGAAATCTCATCCTTCACAATGGATTCCAGGATCTTACCCATGACCGAGGTTAGACCAATTGGTCTGCAATTTTCCATTTTTTGCCGTACTCACTTTTTAAACACAGGAGTCACATTAGCAATTTTCTAATCCTTTGGGACCTTCGCTGAGTCTAGTGATTCCTGAAAGATTACCACTAACACCTCCACTATCTCTTCAGCTATCTCCCTTAAAACTCTAGGGTGTAGTCCATCTGGTCCATGTGATTTATCCACCTTCAGGCCATTCAGCATTTTTCTAGCACCTTCTCCTTGATGATGGCCACCATACTCAGCTCATCCCCATACTCAGTTAAATTTTTGTGACATTACTCATGTCTTCCACTATGAAGACTGACACAAAGTAATTATTCAATTCCTCAGCGACTCCCTTGTTTCCCACTACCATCTCTCCAGTGTCTTTTTCCGGCAGCCCAATGTCCACTTTTGCCTCTCTTTTGCCCTTGGTATATGTAAATATATTCTTAAGTCGGCCTTTATGTCACTGGCTAGCTTACCCTCATACTTAATCTTCTCCCTCCTCATTTCTTTGTTTTTGCTTTCCAATTCTCTGATTTCCCACTATTCTTCACTACTTTATGTGCTTTCTCTTTTGTTTTTATGCTATCCCTGAACCCCCTGGTCAGCCATGGTTGCTTCATCTTCCCTGTACCATGCTTTTTTTTCCTTGAGATTAATCCCTGCTGTGTCTCCAGAAATTCCTGCCATTATTGTTCCACTGTCTTTCCTGCTAGGCCCCTCTCCCAGTCAATTCTATCCAGCTTCTCCCTCATGACTCTGTAGTTGCCTTTATTCAGTTGAAATACCATTATCTTTGATTCTACCTTCTCCCTCTCAAACTGCATAGTAAATTCAATCAGGTAATGATCACTGCTTCCTAAGGACTCCTTCACCTTAAGCTCTCTTATCCAGTCTGCCTCATTGCACAACACTAAATCCAGTTCTCTAGTGGGCTCCACCACAAGCTGCTCCAAAAAGCCATCTCACAGACATTCCACATATTCCTTATCTTGCGAGCCACTACCAACCTGATTTTCCCAATCCAACTGCATATTGAAATGCCCCATGATCACTGTAACTTTGCTTTCCTACACACCTTTTTATCTCCTGATATATCTTGTGCCCCAGCTCCTGACTACTGTTTGGACGTCTGTACATGACTCAAACTATGATAATTCTTTACCTTTGCAGGTCCTCGATTCTACCCACACAGATTCTACACCATCTGACCCTACTTTGTTTCTTATTATTGATTTAATTTCATTTCTTACTAATAAGGTCACTCCACCCCCTCTGCCCACCTGCTTATTTTTTCGATAGAATGCATATCCTTGAAGATTCAGCTCTCAGTCCTGATCCCCTTGCACCCACCTCTCCGTGATGCCCACCATGTCATACCTGCCAATTTCAATCTGCACCACAAGCTCATTTACCTTATTCCTTATACTACAGTCCCATAGCCTAAACTATGACTCTCATTCAGATATAACACCCCCAGTCTTGTATTAATCATCCCTTTTCTCATTGTCATTCATTTGTCCAGTGTGCTTGACGAAGTTTGATTACTAATCCTTTCCATACACTCTCTCTTGTGCTGGAGACTTTAATAACCTCTCATGAGTTCTGCAGTCTTATCTCCTCCTTTAATTCCAGTTTACTCATTTCCACTGTAACTGAAACCCTATCCCACCCCACTTCAAGTTAGTTGAAAACCCTGTCTACGGCGCTAGTTATGTGATTCACTGGGCTGCTGTCTCAGCACGGTTCAGATGAAGACCATCCCCTAGGAACTGGTGCCTTCTTCCCCAGGATTGGCACTAATGTCCCAAGCAATTCACCATCTTGACTTGGAAATATATTGTTGTTTATTCACTGTCACTAGGTCAAAATTCTAACTAAATTGTGGGACTATGTACAGCACATGGACCGCACCAGTTCAAGAAGGCAATTCATCATCACTTTCTTAAGGGCAATTAGGGATGAACAATAAATGCTGGCTGAACCAATGATGCTTACATCCCTAAATGAATAAAATAAAAAAAATGTAAACTTGTGTGTATTTGTATCACATACTATTTTAAAATGCAATGAGTCTGAAAAAGAAAATGAATGCTTCCTTCCTGAAAATACAAACCTCTTCTAAGTTTCATCAATGTGCTTTTATAATTTTAGTAGCCACTTAAGTTACAGCTTAAATTCATGTTACATTCTCAACTTTATTTCTCTATAGGATACTAAGAAATATGACAATTTAAATCTGCAAATAATTGATACATCCATTGTATAAGTGTTACAATGTAAAGCCCTGATCTTTAGTGCCATGCTTCTCTGCAGAATAGCTGCCACTGAGCAGACAATACAACTCACCCCTAACTAGCATTTCACTGGCATTGGGAAGCATCTGCACTCTTAATGCCAGAGTGAGAGATCCCCTGGAAAATACCAGCGATTTCCCATTGTGTTTCTGTGGGATGGAAATCTTCCATAATAACTTCTCCATGAGCCACACAGAACAATTTTCTGAGAGCAAGACCCATCCTCATGTAAGTACGTTGTTGTTAAAGTGCAAACTCACACCTACAAAGGCTGACACTGCCTGCCTGATCCCTGCATGCAATGTAACCAAATTTAGCTTCTTTTTGCACCTTCAGAATTCACCACCTTGAGCAGTAGTATTGCCAAGCCACCAGCCTTTCGATTGTGACCAGTAAAATGTTGCACAGGATTCCATCACCTGAAGTGTTGGGTTATTCTCAGTCTCAGCAACAGGGGCCACTTTATTTATTTGGGAAATTGAATCCACCCAGTTAATGCCTCAATGACACTGATCTACTTCAAACCAAGTAATATTCATTCCATATTTACTCAGCTGTTTTGTTAAAACATCATGGAGCATTACTGGCAGGTAATTTATTTCCCATTCCAACTTACCCAAGAGATGGCAGTAGTGTGCTTTTTCCTCAACCACTTCAGGCCCATGTCTGAAAGTTGTTTCCACATCCTGTTTAGTAGAATGCTGAAAGATTTTGAGCAAGTGACTATAAAGGAATACCAACATATTTTGTAATATATGCTGTGTGGTGTTATATATAATTTTAGAGTTTAGATTTTGAACATGGCATGAGTTTTGGTCGGCATGTATGGTCAGTTAATTATTAATATCTAGAGCCATGATATTAAACTGATTGGGGCCTTCTTGGAATGATAATGGGAATTTATTTGTATTGTTAGTTTCACGATCAGACAGACCCACAAGTGAAATATTTTAGTTTATTTTTCCTTCAGAAAAATCAATAATTGATTTTCTCCTTGGCAAAATCCCCATAGGTTGGACAGCTTTTGGAGGAATTCAGATGTCTTGGCAAGCATCAGACCCAAGATATTTCTCTCCAGAAGGGAATTCATTTAAAGCAGTTAGGAAATAGGTTCTCTCAGTGTAACAGTTGTAATTTGAAAATTCCAGATCTGAAGGGGTTATTGAAGCTAAGGTAGATTTTAAGGGCAGCCACATCAATAATCAAGGAAATGGCCAATCAATAATTGAAAGTGTTTAATTTACAGATGTCACAGAAAAGCAACTTTCTCACTGGTAGATGGACACTAAAGGTCTTGATGTTAGGATTTTGATTTGCTATGTTTCAAATTGTTATATACAAATACTTTGGACTTTATTATCATTTATGTAAAACCAAATCTACAGCACTTTGTACTTGCCTGTAAAAACTACCACATTAAATAAAGAAAAACAAAGTATAATCTATTAGTCTGGTATCAGATGGCCAGCTGGAACAGCAACTGAGATCTAACAATTTACAGGGCGAGGTGAGACATTGATCTAATGATGCTCCCACAAACCTGCTCACCCTTGTTCTTCTCTGTGGTGGAGTTTGTAATTTTGGGAGGAGCTAAAATAAGATGTTTCCTCTACATTAAATCAACATGGCATCGAATGTCAATTGGAGGTGATTAGGCTCTTCAGTTCAAGATGATCAATCTTAACATGGACCAAAGCTGTAACAAGTTCTGGAGCTAAGTAGTTCTGGCAAACCCAAACTAAGCATGTGAGGTAATTACATTCATTGACAATTTCCTTAACCATTTTACTGCCAATTGAGAGTAGACTCATAAGGGTAGATTTCTCTTTTGTTTTTGTGTGTGGTTTAGGAGATACCTCAGCAATTTTCCACAATGCTAGTACTGTATTCACATTGAAAAAATGCCTAAATGATGAAACAGTTAGCACAAATGCTTAGAACCATCCAAAAGCAAAGGAGACATTACTGACAAATGAATTTTATTGATCAATATTCCACGAGGCACAGAGGACAAGCAGAGATAACTATATCCTACTCCAATAGTAGATTGCTTAGGAGTTGATTATTCATCTTGTTGAGCTTAAAATTCATTCATAGGTCGTGGGCATCACCAGATTTATTGAACATAGTTAGTTGTCCATAAGAACGCGAGTTGAGCGCCTCTTCAACCCACTACAGTCAATTTTGTATAGGTGTATCCACAGTGCTGTTCAGGACAAAGTTGCAGGCGTTTGACTCACGCACACTGAAAGAACACCAATATATTGAAGGGTCAGGTTGGTGAGTACTTTAGAAGGAAACTTATAGGTGGTAGTATTCATGGTTTTGAAATGTTCCATACATCAAGAACATCTCTGAAATGACAGCCAGACTACTGCGACCACTAGGACTTATAACAGCACACAAACCAACAGCCACTCTCAGACAACAACTCACCAGAACGAAGGACCCGATACCCAGCATGAGCAAAACTAATGTAGTGTACAAAATCCCATGCAAGGACTGCACAAAACACTATATAGGACAAACAGGAAGACAGCTAACGATCCGCATCCACGAACATCAACTAGCCACGAAACGACACGACCAGCCATCCCTAGTAGCCACACACGCAGACAACAAGCAACATGAATTCGACTGGGACAACACTACTATCATAGGGCAAGCCAGACAGAGAACAGCCAGGGAATTCCTAGAAGAATGTCACTCATCCACAACTCCATCAACAAACACATTGACCTGGACCCAATATACCGGCCACTACAGTGGACAGCTGAAACTGACAACCGGAAGCAGCAGGGGCAGGCCACTATAAATGCCGGAGGAAACACCACAGAAGCGCTTCACAGGAGGCTCCCAAGCACTGAGGATGTCACCTAGACAGGGGACGAAACGTTTGCAACAAAAACTTCCAGCTCGGCGAACAGAACCACAGCAACGAGCACCTGAGCTACAAATCTTCTCACAAACTTTGAATACATAATCATGCTCACATCTCCTCTTGGATCTGTAATGTCCCAAATTAAGCTTACATTCTATGCTTTGTTTTAACCCTTACAAACCGCAGTTAGTTGGCAACCTGACACTGTAGCCTGCTCTACACCAAAAATCCTTCTATATATTTGTCTCGTGTCTAGTTAATTTGCATTTAATGGGCATCTATACTCCCTTCCACAAAATGCTAACTAATACCATTTATCAACATAGCCAGAAAAAAAATGATTCAACAAAATATTTGTTACTCATTACATAAAAATTTATTGCTTCTTCTTAAATGTAAAAAAACCGAGCTTCCTGACATTTATTTTCAGATTAGAAATAATAGATCATCTTTCACCATGATATGACACACATAGGAGAGATGCATGTGAAACTAAACCAAACTTAGTCAACATTGACAAACAATATACAAGGCTACAATTCAGATACGTTTTAAGATGTTGTTTCTGCATACACATTTACATGAATATGAACATGAACATTTGTTGAAAAATTAAACTATTTTCCATTATTGACATTTAAAACAGAAATTCCAAGGGTATCAACAACCAACTGAATGGCTTTTAAAGGATCCACAATTTCTTTCATATTGTCTCTCCTCAAGACCCAGTCTGGTTTTAGTCTGCAACACAATAAAGAAAGAAGTTCAGCAAAACTGCAATTTAAAAAAAAAATGGAACAGATGAGTGAAAAAGAATGACAACTTAATGAAAAAGTAAGAAAATGGGTTCTTACTTAGAAACTAAACTTGTTCGGATAGGAGTAGCTGGAATACAAGAAACACCATTGCAAGGAGTAGACATCCGCAGCTTAACAGTCATTCTGTCTATATCCATCTTATGTTTTCTCATAGTGAGCTCATAAATGCTAAGGATACGATCCACTGCTCTGGGCAAGTTTCGAATTTCCTAAAAACAGAAACTACCGTTAGTGCATCGGTTTCAACCAAAGGGCCCTTTGTCTTCCCTGTTTAAGTGGGGAAGAGGAGAAATCAACAAGAAATGAACCAAATAATGCAAAATACTATAGACACTGTAAATCTGACACAGCTCTGAAGAGGAGTCACACTGTATTGACTGCTAACTGTTTCTCTCTCCACAGTTGCTGCCAGACCTTTTAAGTTTCTCCAGCATTGTGTTTATATAAGAAATTAACCATTACTCAATTATTTATTTTCTGCAAATAATAAATGGAATTTATCCAATTGAATGTTCCTGTATCTAGACAAAATAAAGCACAACCTCAGAATAAATATTTGTCCATTGAATACAAATCAAGCAGCAGAATTGGCAATTGCCACATTTTATTCAAACTGGCATTAAACATTATCCATAACAACGAAAATGTTTAGAAAATACACTTGCAGATATATTTGCTCACCATTGCTCTCTTTGAATCCTTTGAGAGGAGTGCCAGTAAACAGCAAACCTTTGTAAAAATGCTGCTACACTTGTCTGAGGTCTTGTCACCAGCTTTTCCTCTATACATTTGCAACAAGTCAAGTAACGTATTAATGGAATTGTCCACTTCATACACCACTGTAGATGTTTTGTGATACTGGAGGTCATGAAAATAAAAATGCAATTTTATTCATTCATAGCGGAAACTAAGCTATACCTTTATACTGATAGGGAGGAAAATCTAGAAAGGAACAACTACTACAATAAGGTAAGCAAATTTCCAATCATAAATATCCTACATGGTTTTTGTCACCATTGAACAACATAAAATACTACAAAAAACAGAAAGAGAAACCTGCCACTTTGAGAAAGGCTGAGGGTGAATAAAAAGAGATTTTGCTGATGCAGTGACTATTACCCTCTTCACCATCACGACCACATTAAAACCATACAGCTCAGTTGAATCCTGCATTAGTCCTGTGAAATGAGTGAACAGTTAGCCTTTATGGGTGTCAACCGAACAATCTAAAAACGTCCAGAATTATCCTAGCATTTCCAATGCAATTGTTTTTAAGACATAATATAATCGATAGAGTTAATGGTAATTCTCTTTTCCCTAGAATTCAAGATTGGGAACACAATTTTAAGGTAAGAGGAGATAAATTTAAACAAGATATGAGAGGTAATTTTGTTTTATACACAGAGGGTGGCTCGCATGTGGAATGAACTCCCCGAGGAAGTGGTGAGTATGGGTACAATTACAACATTTAAAAGACATTTGGATAAGTACATGAATAGGAAATGTTTGGAAGAATATGGGCCTGGAGCAAGCGATAGTGGACTGGTTTAGTTTGGGAGTATGCTTAGCATGGACTGATTGGACAGAAGGATCTGTTGCCAAGCTGTATGAGTCTCTGTAATTGGACCTTCCTGCAAAGATGAGACTGAAAAGAAATGGTCTACTAGAAAGAGCCCATGTGTGAAACATTGCAGGTTAACCCCTTAAAGGAGAAATGATAATTCAAAATGAGCTGTCAAGATCAGAAATCAGAGATGTTAGAAGTACCATACAAGAGGGATCCTATGTAAAGTAAAGCAGATTAAATCAGTTACCATCTTTTGAAGCTGCTTTACCTTGTTTCAGGTATAAGAGGGCATAAACTGCATGAAAAGTCGATTCAAAAATAATGTAAGGAAATATTATCAGTGAGCAAGTGAACATTTTGTGGTTCAAGTTCCTCAGGGAAGATTAGATTAGATTATCTACCGTGTGGAAACAGGCCCTTTGGCCCAACCAGTCCACACCGACCCTCCAAACCGCAACCCACCCAGATCCATTTCCCTCTGACTAATGCACCTAACACTACGGGCAATTCAGCATGGTCAATTCACCTGACCTGCATATCTTTGGACTGTGGAAGGAAACCGGAGCACCTGGAGGAAACCCACGCAGACATGGGGAGAATGTGCAAATTCCACACAGTCAGTCACCAGAGACTGGAAATGAACCTGGGACAGTGCTAACCTGAGAGGCAGCAGTGCTAACCACTGAGCCACCGTGCCCCCCCAAAGATGGAAACAATTAGTATTAGTTGATACATAGGCGGTCCTTGTGTTGAGAACAGATTCCATTCTGGAGTTTTTAAAGTCAATTTGAATGACAGTTGGAACAATGCAGGACAATAATAAAGGAGTTGTTTCTAAGTGCAGGAAATGCTTGTATATTTCGGATATTTAAAATTACACCCTGTGTGAGATCACATTCGTAAGTATGAGTGTTTGAGAGTCGTACCTTCATAAACCCTATGTAAATACAAAGATGGATTTCTTTCAAGCAATACTTTGGCTTACATTATGAGTAACTAGACATGATAACCATGGCAAGCCTGGAGCAGCAGGTGACTTAGAATACTGATCTGATTTTCAGATTAACATCCAAATTATGGGTCAGATTACTTCTCGACATTACATTTTCACCTTCTAATTCACCCTGCACGATCATCGTATTTTCAATCTGCAGCATTACAGCAGCCACCTCAGGAAACGTGCCCAAGGTGAGAAGAGAATTCTAATTTGGGCAATCTAGGAGACTAGTACTTCAACTCAATTATGAACATAAATATTATGCACACTAGGCCTGACCCCAAATGCCTCCTCCTTACTCTAACTGCCTCTGCCCCAATATCCATTATGGATACAAGTCATGAGCCCTGCTCTAATTTTGGAAAGTTCTTGAAATCTTCATGAAGTAATCAATATAAACAAATAGCCATTCTAAAACCTCTCCAAAAAAATATTAATTCTGAGCACAAAACTACCAAAACCAAGCTCTCAATCCACTTCTGCCTTTGTCAGCATCAGCTGCTGAACTAAATAAGAGTGGATTTGGATCTTAGCCAAATGCTCGCAACGAGAATGCAAAACACGACTTTGCCAGGAAAGCCTCTAAAGTTGAATCACTATAAATCTTTTGAACCAGAAGTACAGATGGTCTAATGCCCCACTGTTTCGAACAGCAATGCAAATTGCTGACTTTGAAATCAGCAGAATGACTCAAGTACAATGTCCAAATGACATCTCTGTACTATTGAAGGAAGAAAAATGTTTTATCTACTGGATAATGGTCTCTAATGTATCTGAGCACCTTTGCAATGCTGGTCAATTTTATGTTCATTTGATTTAGAGAACAAACCCCATAAATCACTGCATTAAAAATATGCTTAAATCATACAACACATAATTATGACATATCAAATTGGCAAACCTTTCAAATTTGTACGTCAATAGGTTCCCAATTTATAAATAACCCTCCCTTCAAGGTTCTTGATGGACAATCCGACATATTTCACACATGTGTGAGGAACTCATCCACCTAGCTAAAGATATTAAACTATGGGACATTTTAAATTGAGATAGGCATTTAAAAGACAAAGCATAATGTGTATATCAGCTCTTGTCATTCCCTGCACCACTCAAAATGGCAGTTGGCATGAGGCTATTGGGGAATTTAAATTTATAATGCCCCAATCTTCACTATTGGTCACCGAGCATAGATTGGTCCGGTGTAACAAAGACAGTCTGACTAATTTTCCCGCTTCCATCATTTAAGCTTGCCTGAAGGAAGGGGACAAATATATAGCTATGGTGGTAAAAACAATGACTGCAGATGCTGGAAACCAGATTCTGGATTAGTGGTGCTGGAAGAGCACAGCAGTTCAGGCAGCATCCAAGGAGCTTCGAAATTGACGTTTCGGGCAAAAGCCCTTCATCAGGAATAAAGGCAGTGAGCCTGGAGCGTGGAGAGATAAGCTAGAGGAGGGTGGGGGTGGGGA
>NC_057720.1:72177150-72229603 GCF_004010195.1 Chiloscyllium plagiosum | reverse complement strand
AAGTAGCATAGATACAATGGGTGAGTGGGGGAGGGGATGAAGGTGATAGGTCAGGGAGGAGAGGGTGGAGTGGATAGGTGGAAAATGAGATAGGCAGGTAGGAGACCACTTCCACTAAATAATAGCCTTTTTCCATTTCGCAAATCTTAATTTTAAATTAATTAACCTTTTAAGAAAACCATGGTGCCTACTGAAAATATATTTGATTGTTTAAAAGGTAACTGTCTGTGTGGAGGATTATGGGCATTGCTGGCTAGTTGCCCAGAGGACAGTTAAGACAACCACATTGTTGCTGTTCTGGTTTAGGCAAGACCAGTTAAGGACACAGTGCCCTCCCCTAAAACAAAATTAGTGAACCTCATGAGTGTTCCCTGACAATTAAGAATGGCTTCATGGTCATCACCAGACTGTTAATATGAAATTTTTATTGAATTCAGATTCCACTATATGCCTTGGCAGGATTCCAATCTAGGACCCAAACATTACCGGGTCTCTAGATTAATAGTCTAGCAATAATACTATTAGGCCTTCGCCTTCCCTCAACTGTTGCAATTAGGAGGTCAGCTCCAGTTAACCAATGTCCAAGTACACAGGGTAGTCAAAAACATATTTAGATGGAAAAATTTAACAATCATAACTTTTGAGCAAATCAACAATACAGCCACATCCTGACAACTAATTTAAATTCAACATACTTAATTATTTATATCTGCCTCAAAATAGGAAGACTTTCTTATACCAACTACCCTAATGTACCTTTAAAAAGCCCTTTTAAAAGAACAGAATTTCTTTTTAATAGGCTAATGTCATTTAAGATGGATAGTACCTTTGAAAGATTGAGGAGAACCTGTACTGCATACGTAATCACTTCCATAGAAGGCACACTGCGGTTACAACTCCTGATCAAAATTAAAATAATAGGAGTTGCTCCACTTCGAGTGAGATTTTCACAGCAAATGGAAGATAGTCTGGTTGCAGCCTCTGAAAATAAATAAGTGGATAATATTAAAAATATAACAACCTCTAATGGAGATTTGCAGATACTTCATGAAATTGGCCGGTATGGTCAATACCCACTTCAAGCCAAGTTTTAAACATGAGAAAACCTCAACTCTTCAGCGAATACATGAGAAAAACACTCTCCTTCAAATTTGCTCATCAAACACTGCCTGTGTGTCCTTAACCCTCACCCCAAACAAGTGCTAGATTTCAGAGATTTCTCTATTATTCAGTTTTATAGATGGGTTCTCTGAGTGTTCAAGTGGGTTATCTCACACCATCTTCTGCTTAAGTGACACAAAAAGCACAAAGATCAAACTGGAAGTTGCACTTGGAATTGGGATTATACAGGGGATGCCTGCCTCAGCAACATCAAAATATTTAGTCATTGTAGGATGACTTCACATAATTCGATTAATCAGAAAGACTAATCTAATCATTTCTCATCTAATCTTATTGTATTGCACAAATGAAAAAACAGAAATATACAAACCTAAATGTTTCAAAGCTGCAAGAATGTGAGAGAAATGTTTGTATTTAAGAATGTAATCTAGTGCTACAGCTGTCCTGTTGCACAATTTCTGCTCCTCAGTGCTGTTCTGATTAGCCTGTTCAATGTGGCGTCTGATAGTATCTATTTGAAGATTGTTGGTTTTCTTGCGCAAGCAATATCCTCGCCACAAAGCCTACAAAATTAGAAAATTATTTTGATATTTTCTTTGACAAATAACTGCATTATTCTAATAAACTTAAAGTCCATAAGAACAAATTGAAATAAAAGTATTTATGTATATCACCGTGAAACAGCACTCTCATCACTAGGCAATTGATTTTCAATCAAAATAAGACAATTTAAAGTTTTTAAAAGTATATGATATTTTGTAAATTCCAAAATAACCAGAAATCTAAATTATACAAAATGTACTTTTTTCTTTCTTGTTAGTTAATAAAGCAAATACGTTAACTGAAACTAACTACGATCAAAGATTTAGTACCTGTATTTTGATAACTCCACTATGAAATCTTTGTTTCCGAGTTTTATAAAGGAAATGTCTTGCAACTTTCTGAATTACAACAGCAGCCTTGTGACGACGCATGAGCCAGATCTTCACTGTCCGTTGAACTACAATAATCTTATGATAATCATCAAGATATCTTCTGCGTTGAAGACAAGTTCTGAACAATCTCTATAATGAAATATACGTGTAATACTGTACATTAACAAATAACCATTTCAACCTAGCAAAAACATCAAGGGGACCTTCAACACCCACTCAACCAGAAATGGATTTGGGAAAAGCTAGAGAAGTGTCAAAATACATTATAGATTAAATAGTCCAAGCAGACTGAGTGAACAAGTGGTTATAAGGTAATTTAAAAACAAGGTAATAAAGTAATTTTGGCAGCAGTAACTCAATTGAGCAATACTAGCATGCATGAGATTATATGACACAAGGTGCACAGATCAAGTCTCAATCGATGTTCCAAATTCAAAAATCAACGCTGACATTTTAGAATGCTGCATTATTGGAAGTGTGATCTTCAAGTGGAGAGATTAAAGCAAAGCTTCCAGCTGGCTATTCAAATAATAAATGATTCAACATCCTGGTCAACAATCCATGCTCAAACACAACTCATTCATTTTTCTGTTTTGGAACTTTATGTATAGATGGCCATTACTACAGTGACTGCATCCTCATTACTTGACTTCCCACCTGTTCTTTGGCAGAATGAACAGAGGAGCGACATTTAAGCAGCCTCTAGACAAGCACTTAAAATGCCAGGGCAGAGCAGTAATGGACCAAGTGCAGGTAGTGGGATTAGTACCTATTGGTCAGCATAGGCACGGTGAGCCAAAGTTCCTCTTTCTGTGCTGTCATCTCATCTGATGTTACATGAAAACCATTTCTTCAGAAGATTAGATATTCTCAAATAATGGTAAAAATTTAGAAAAAGTTAAAAGACTTGTAAAGGCTCAAGTCATCATAAAACAATGGGATTAATCTCTTTTGGTAAAATGTAGACACTGTAAAAGATATTTAACATATGTAGTAGACCAGTTCTTCATTGTCGACAAGTGGTAAACTTCCAACTTTTTAAGAATCCCTGTCTTAAAATGATCACCTGGATTGAACATCACCCTTTTCATTTTTTTTACCTGGATAAAGATGACAGAATTAATTGCTTCTTGCGCACTTTTAAGAACCTTGTATCTTTTGTACATTCTTTGAATCTTAAAAGCACAAAGATGGTGATAAACAGCAGCAGTGAAACGAAGCCTCTTTTTTGCCAATTTTTGTTCAACAAGCTGTAAAGGGAAGAGGAAAAATAAATACTGAAACAAAATAGGCATTTATAGCATTCGAGTGTTATTATGTAAAAGTCAAAATTTGAAATCTGAACAGACAATTTACATCTTTAATACAGCCTTCTGGAACAAAATATACGTTCAATTTAAATATGTATCTTGAGACCAAACATAGTTTTCCACTTCTTAATTTTAGCTCCTTATACCGACAAATAAAATGGACTATCCCCAACAATCCTAAAGGGCAGTAGTGATTTTCACATTTGCTGTCTTCATTCCCAGTGCCCTGAATGCAAGCAACTGGAGCTGCAACTTTGCTTTTGCATGTTAAACATTTTTAATAAATTTATTTTAGACACTGCTGTGACCACGTAGCATAATTTCTCCCTTCATTTAGTTGACGCCAACTCGGATTTACCTTTTATTTAGAGTCATTTTGAAAAAAATAAATTCATGGGATTTCTACACGACTGGTCGGGCCAGCATTTACTGTTCATCCCTGGTTGTCCTTGAGAAAGTGATGGTCAGGTGCTTTCTTGAACTATTGCAGTCTACTTGCTATGGTAGACACAATGCTTTTTGGGAGGGAGTTCCAGGTTTTTGACACAGCAACACTGAAGGTATGGTCATTTAATTCCAAATCATGATAGCAAGTGGCTAAGTGGGGAACTTCTGGGAGGTGCTGTTCCCTTGCAGCTATCCTTGTCCTTCTAGATAGCAGTGGGCGTGGTTTTGGAAGACGCTGTCTGAAGAGCCTTGGTGAATTTTATTCACCCCATTTACCAAATCCAGCCTGTACCAAAATCTTAAATGATCCCCAACTGACAATTAGGAGAAAAATTAAATTGATAACTCATTTTAGGATGATTATATTGCACAGATTTCCTCAACAAATTAAGTCAGTTATCAGTTTCTTCCTGACTGGTAACAATTTATAGTGAATAACATATTTCATCAATTTTCAGACAGTTGTGTATTAAAGAAAACTAGCATGAATTTTGTAGAGATAAATTGTGTTTAATGAACTTGATTTGAATTTTTAGATGACAGGTTTTATATTATTTATAGACTTCACAAAGGTATTTAATTAAGAGACATATAATAAACTTGCTGGCAAAAATGCCTCAATTAAAAATTTTGTTATGGGAGTATGAATACAGTTACAGTCAGTTCTTCTATAACACGATGGTTGAGTTTTGTGCAATGCCATGTTATAGAAAAAACGTGCTTTAGAAACAGTGCTTTAAGTGTTGGTGATGCAATTGCATTACAGTCAACACATGTTTTAAAAGTTTGTGCTTTAGAAACAGTGTTCCCAATTTGTCAATTGCGTTACAGTGAATGTATGTTGACAAAGCACACATTATAGCAGAACAATCTGCACTTGAGTGATAAGGAACATTGAATAATAATGAAGAGTTGTTTTTTGGATTGATGTTGTCATGTCCAGTACAGCATGAAGACTTTAAAGCTGTATTTTTAAAATGAACATGCCTTTTAATACAGAGTGATGCTGGAAAAGCACAGCAGGTCAGGCAACATCCGAGGAGCAGGAAAATTGGTGTTTTGGGCGAAAGTCCTTCATCAGGAATGGCCAAACCGGTGATTTTCCTGCTCCTCGGATGTTGCTTGACCTGCTGTGCTTTTCCAGCACCACTCTAATCTTGCCTCTGATCTCCAGTACTCACTTTTGCTTATGCCTTTTAATACGGCAAATATCAAAAACAATATTTAATTATATACAAACACAGCCACGTGTGAAATTCACAAGTCCCTTTTTAAAGAAGGGACCAAACAAGACAACGTACCAACTGCTCAATTTTCTAGCTTCACTGTGGATAACAGTGATTGAAACTCAATGGGTGCTCGGCAAATATAAAAATGAATCCTATCAAACTTTCACAGTCTTGTAATGATTTCTCATCTCAAATTCCAAGACATAGCTGTCTCAAACACTTGGTGTGCATAGCCACAATTCAGGAAGTATACCAGCTCAACGCTATTTTGGTAAAAGATAACTGAACTTGAAACAGGCTATGAGTAAGACATCATGTTTGTTACCTGTTCTTTCAAAAGTTACAGCAGAAGCTGTTCTATTCAGAAACATGATCAAAGATAACATCTGAAACATTACAAAAAGCTATTGAACAAGCTGCAAGCCAAAAATGTAGCCAAGGTGACAATAACTTAAGTAGGAGAAAAATTCTCCCCAATCTGTTCCACCTCAGGTTCTCCTGACACCTTGGCAATTCAGCTACAAGAAACCTTGAAGCTTACTATGCATTATCTGCTATACAAGGCTTCCATTCCATTTGGAGCATCAATTCAATTAAAGAGACTAATTAAAAAAAAAGAACTCTTTATCCTCTTCATCTGCAGATAAATCTTTGTGGTATATGATAGTTGAGATGTTGTGTTAAACTTCTGAGATAAATATGGGGTAATAAACTATCTGCCGAGTTTTAAACTAAAAAGTTTGATGCTAAAAAATTATTTAAATTGAGACAAACCACTCCGTAGGCAAGAAAATACATTTACCTCACAGAACAAAAATACTTTGATCGTGGAAAATAAGAAAGCATACAAGCTCCTGTCTGTGACAAATGGCTACTAGCCAAAGCGGATCAGTCACAGATATCAAAATCTGAACTTAAAAGAAGGAAGGACGGAAATGAGAAAAAGACAAAATTGTTAAAACAAAGCAGGGAATTACAGCAATAAGCTTTGGGATTACTTGCAATATAAGATGGCGACTTTTGACTTGAAAGCATTCCTGCAAGTGGATTCAACTTAGCAAAAATTAGTATCACTAAACATAGGGCAGTTATAAACCATAGCTAAGCAAGTAGACCTTAACATATACCTTAAAGCATGTACAACAAAGGTAGTAAAGATGCTGTTTGAGCAGGGCAAGTAGAAGTCACAGAATTTGAAACAAACAAAGTTACCTTAAACTTGCTTGGAAGAATGAAGGCTAGAATAACAACTTCAAGCAAAAGAGAAAGGATAAGACTAAGAGAAGAACTGAAAGAGAAGCCCAGAGATGACAAAATAAAGTGGATTTCAAGTGATTCAGGAAGGAAACATTTAAAGTTTGAGCAAGAGTTACAAGTACAGAAAGACAGGGAATTGAGACAGATTGCAGCAGCTAGAACCTAATAATAATTCCAACACACTTAGGCAGCAACACATTTTGTTTTCCTAAAATATTCCCAATTTGTGCACAATTTGAAGGAGGATGTGGAAATCTTCTTTGCAACCGCAGGGCATTACAACGGCCAAAGTTTTAAATAGAAGAGAATAGTAAATCATTGTCACTTGTGTTTTTTTTAAAGAAACAGTGAAAAGTGTTTAAGTCACCATACTACAGTACCTATATTAATAACAGAAGGCATAGATAAGAGAATTTTTAAAAACTAAGACAAAGCCTATCTGAGTCAAGTTCATGGCTCCTGGTTCAGGAAGACAGTACTGCTGAAGAAAGCCAGTGAAGACCACCACAGTGGGCTGCCGGAAGTCACGAAGTAGGCCATCCACATTGGGCTGCGGGAATCCCGGGCCACAACACTCAGCAGAAGCCGACCCAAGGACTAATCTCAGCTGAAGCCAGCCATCTATGCCAGGTGCTAGAATTTTAGGAATGAATCTCAGGAGCTGTATAGAGTATACCTGCTTCCTACTAAAGCTAATGTCAAATTCAGTCACCTGAGCTGCACCATAGTTCCAACGTGCTTCAAGGCCGCTATCATCGTCCCCATGCTGAGGAAGTCTTCAGCATCCTGTCTTACCAAGTACACCCCCATTGCGCTAGCACCCATCATCATGGAGTGTTTCAAGATGCTTGCGATGAGGCATATTAAAACCCTGCTTCAGTTCTGCATTTAACACTAGCATTCCTCAGCACCTGATTGGAAGGCTGAGTCTGCTGGGAGGAAATACTGTACTTATCTTTGTAACTGGATCCTGGATTTCCTCACTGGGAGACCTCAGTCAGTCCGGATTGGGAACAGCATCTCCAACATCATCACACTGAGCACAAAGCCCTCTAGGGCTGTGTGTTCAGTCCACTACTATTCAACCTGCTGGCACATGACTATGCAGCAATGCATAGGTCGAATCACATCATGTTTGCTGACTACACGACTGCAGTGGGTCTCATCAGCAAGAACAACGAGTCAGCATTCAGAGAGTAGGTGCAGTGACTAACGGACTGGTGCAGAGCCAATAACTTGCCCATGAACGTGGACAAAATGAGAGATAGTTGTTGACTTCAGGAGGGCACAGAGCAACCACTCTGCTGGATATCGATGGCTCCCCCGTGGAGTTCGTGAAAAGCACCAAATGTCTTGGCGTCTACCTGGCACAGAATCTCACCTGGTCACGCAACACCAGCTCCATCGACAAGAAAGCCCAGCAGCACCTCTACTTTCTGCGTTGACTGAGGAAAGCCCACCTCCCATCCTCACCACATTCTACAGAGGGTTCATTGAGAGTACTTTCAGTTGCTACATCACTGCTTTGTTTGGGAATTGCACCGTCTCAGGTCATAAGACCCTGCACAATGGATAGTGAGGACAGCTGAGAAGATTATGTAATTTGTGCTGGCCATGCAGTACCTTGGTCCTGGAGGAATGCTGCCTTGTTTTTTACTGTATCAGTTGCATATGGCAGAAATGACAAATAAAATCTACTCTACACTACTCTAGTGTGACATCATATTGTTGGCAGCAGTAGCACGGCATTGAGGTTGATGAGACCCTCCTGAGGTCAGGCTTTGTGACTGTGGCACTCATCACAAAAATGTTAGTTAGTCAGATAAAACTGGAGGTTTATTCCATGTTGTCAGTTGATAGCGCTGCCACTAATGATCATAAATAGTACTCAAACTCAAGTTTTATATCAGTGCAACTCAAACTTTAGAAGAAGCAAAGTCAAGTAAGGGTACTACAGACTTTAAAAAGAACAAAGCAGCTGAACCAAAGGTCTGGTTATTGAACAAAGTCTTTCCAGGTTTCTTTAGGATCTGAAGAATTTCCAAAGATACATACATTCTGTGAAAACCCAGTTACACTCTCTTGTAATTAATTCACTTACAGGTGTCTGTGAATGCTAATGATCATTTTTAAATATAAAGAAGGCAATGCGATCAGATTGTAGTTAATAGCCAAAAACATAGATGTGGATGTCACAAAGGACTAGCAAAAGCCAAGACGAGCAAAGCCATGATTACAGTTATTTTAGCTGATAGGTGCTTCCTACTCAGTTATTAGGATCAGCAAATGTGACCGTAATTCCTATCAGTTCCTCTCTACTTCCCTTTTGAAATAGTATATTGTCATCCTTTTAGATTTCTGATCTGGTGATTACATTGGTATATGATTAAGGTTTTGTCCATTTCATTAGTTTTCGCATCACAAACATTTCCTTGATGAATGTTACAACATTGTGTTGCACTGATGATTTTTTTAAAAAATTACTATTCAAGAAATCTTTGCTGTTTCCTTTCAGTTTCAATTAATTTGAATTTTGATCATCTTTGTCAAATATTTGCAAACTATTTTAATGAATCACTCATATCAATGATTTAAACTTGAGCATACAGGCAATAACTTAAAAATTTGGAGATAACCAAACTTGAAAACTACTCTAAAACATGAAAAGGATAATGATAGACTTCTAGAAGAGAAGGCTGGTGAAATACAATAAATTGCAGATAAAATGTAACAGAGAAGTGTGAAGTGAGAGACTTGTAAGAAGAATAAGTAGATGTAATATTACAAAGGACGTAATTCTAAGGAGTTTCAGCAGAAGAGGGACCTGTTGGTATAGGATCAGAAATTGAAGTTGGAAGAACAGGTCAAGCACAGCTATTAATGAATCTGAATCCTGGACTTTATCACAAAGGCATACAGTACAAAGAAAACAAATTATGAAGAATCTTCATTATAACATTAGATTGGTCTCAACTTGAACATTGTATTGATCTGTATATCATGCTTTGGTAAGGATGTGAAAGGGCTAGAGGGGGTGCAGAAAAGATTCACGAGGATGAATCCAGGAACAAAAAAAGCTTCAGGCAGGCTGACAGATCAAAGAAACTGGGCTTGTTCATCTTTGACAAGTGAAGATGTTGAAGAGTAATGATAAAACTGCTCCAAGTCATGAGCAATCAAACAGAATAAATAGAAGGAAGATACTCCATTTTAATGAAAAAATATAAAAGATTGGCAAAAGAATTAAAGGTGGCATGAAGAACAATATTTTTATACAACAGGTAGTTAGGATTCAGAATGCAATTTCTGAAAAGGTGGTGGAAGCAGAATCATCATGCTTTCAAAACCAAATTACACAAGTATTTTCTATGAACATATAATATTCTGGGAGGTTTATAGAGTGCTAACTGAGCTAAAAATGAGCTTCAATAAATTAGAACTCATTCTACTTACTAACATCATACCTTTTTGCGAAAAAGCCATCCACGACATATGGATTGCAAGAGAATTACAGCCTCTCTGATTTTTTTGTATTTCATGTTTTCAGTTTTTGCAAGTCGCCATGTTCTGTAAATTCTTTGTATAACCATTGCAGCCATTTTTTGCTGAAGAAACTTCTTCCTTTGCTTATAACTTCTGTAAGCAGACTGAATTTGAAAGGCAGCTTCATGTTTCTGTAACCCCAAAAATAAACAATTAGTATTGGTGGTATAATAATTTTTGAAAAGTAATTTGCTCCAGTAACTTGAAGTTTGACATCCTACTTCAAACATTTAAAAACTGAAGCAGAGACTGGGTCTGGGACAGGTTAATAAATCGTTCTTTGTGGACATATAAAGGATGGCAAAATATAAAATTTTCAGTCAGAGCAGAAGTAACCAATTATTTTCCAGAAATCTGGTCTTGGACTCCTGTGATTCATGATATTAATTGGCCATCTATTTATTACATCACTGTATGGAGAGGCAATGAATAGAATTTAACCAAGGAAGTTAAACCAAGTGAACAGTCATACCTGCATTCTACCACTGACATTTGTATCTGAAATGGGTTGTAAAGAGTGGCAGAGTGATCTGCACAAGCAGTATAAAATTTTTCATCGAAAGGACACTGTAACACACCCAATGTAATCCTGGTTGTAGTCCACATAAAATATCAAAATCATCATCCCTTGTTGCAATAAAATGGTCGTTACTAATTATGGTCTACAGTTCTCAAAGCCAATTTCAAACAAAAAGACTGCAGACAAATTAAATATTATGCAATGACCTGGACCTTTTTTGATTGAAGTTGCAAGGCTATTAGTTCAAGAGTTAAGCATAGCATTACCATGTCTTCTCTTCACCTGGTGCAGAATTTTACTCAAAACTTAGGCAAGTGTCAATTTTGGGGAGCTTCAGCGGATTTGCCATCATGAGCTCCATCAGGCAATTCTCTGCTGCTCACCCCATTATGTCCACACCTCAGTGCACTCATTCCAATTGTGCCCTCACCTGTGGAGGAAATATTTGCTGCTGCTGGGACCATTTGGGCCACCAATGTTATAATCAAGCCTAGTTGCGCACCAGGTCATACTAGACCTTCACTGTACACACTGTGGGATGGAAATGGAAAAAAGCTTCTCAGCGAATATAGGTAACATGAATAACATTTCATTAGAAATAGAACTCACGATCGTAAATATTTAACATCTTTACATTAACAACTGTCTGACTGATTGTCATAGCTGCAAGAATGAAGCTACACAGGTTACCCTGAACCCTATCTGAAGGAGAGCGAATCTTTCCCTAGTACCTGGGGTAGCCTAGAAGGTTAGCATTGCTCCATACTGGAGCATCACATATCAGAAAGCTTTCAGACAGCTAGTAATATCAACATTATTTAACAGCAGGAAAAATAAAATTATGAAAAAAGTTTTAAAACAATCTGCATTTGTTTTTGGAAGTGAGAAGAGTTGCTTGCCTTTTGAACAACAAATTTTGTCAGTCAATGAATGATGACTTCACCCAATTCATTTATTGGGAGCAGGAGTCAACTAAGGCCTGTCTGGCCTGTTATGTCCAATGCTGCCCTATTCTATCTAGATTTTCTGCTTGTTCAATGCCCTTATTTTCCTCCTGCTGCTGATCTCCCAGCTCCTCAACATTCATCACATGCCTCTTTTCCTATTTCATTGCCCAAAATACATCAAGCAAGGGTTATGTAACATCCTCTGTTTGGTCTGTACTGCAGGGCTCCCACCAGACCTGTACAAGCATTGGAACTAATCTTTAGGGGAAGAATTTCTGCTTTACCATCGCCCTGGAGGAAAAATGGTTGCTTTTTATCTAAACTTGACTTTAGTCAGCAAGTTGAGTAAATGAGTCATCAACCACGGTTGTAGAGGGTTGGTCTTGTTACCTAGCAGCCACCCTTATAAAGGTACATAGCCATTGAAATGAAGTAAGAACCTGAGCTATCAAGGACATAAAGCCTCAGTTGCTTCCAAGGTAATTGATGCAGACCTCGAAGATATGACCACAGTTGTCTCCTACATTTACTGAATGGGAGCATTTTCTATTAACATCAGCTACATTATGCAGTGCTGAGTATAACATGTATTAGAGTCAAGATTAGAGTGGTGCTGGAAAAGGACAGCAGGTCAGGCAGCATCCGAGGAGCAGGAAAATTGACTTTTCGGTCAAAAGCCCTTCATCAGCATATTAGTGGCATTAAACGCAAGACATAGGCAGAGATGCAGTATACATCCAAGTAAGAATTAAGGGAGCAAGCAAAGACCCCGGAGATATACCATAATTTGATGTAAGAAATGGGTGCCTGTCCCTGTGCACAAAGGTAGCCTCAGGTACACAGCATTGAAAGGCGCTGGTATACTCCAAAATGAAGTGGCAAACAGAATTCTAGGGGAGTTATATATGTGCCATGATAAATGGAAGGCTGGAGCATTCTGAAGTCAAACTTCATGGCTGAAGGATGCAGGTGGATGCTGCCCATGTAGTATGCCCTGAGGTTTCAGACCAGACTTATGTTCATAACTGCCACAATCTAGTTTCTCACCAGTAAACTGCATATTGTACAGGCCTCTCACCACTCACTAACAACATTCTCGTCTCACCATTAAAACCTGGGTGGAAAATTGGAACTTCTTTTTATCACCGTTGAGAATCTCATTCTTTCCAATCGTGCTATCTTTTCCCAATGTACCTGTTTTGTTTCAGAAACTAGGTAAAAATTATTCAGGTTCACTTCTTCCTCAAACTTTCTCAAATGTCTGAAAATAAAGATTATGTAATACTAGCAATTTCGTCCGAATTTGAATCCTGATCCCAGAACTAAATGAAAACAGAAGTTTAGAGCTTCCATACTCAACACAATTCACCATAAAAGATGACAGAATTTTAATTCAGTTCACAGCCAGTCTAACTGGAGTGTCTGCAAAGTTTAACATG
Source organism: Chiloscyllium plagiosum (assembly GCF_004010195.1). Taxonomy (NCBI): domain Eukaryota; kingdom Metazoa; phylum Chordata; class Chondrichthyes; order Orectolobiformes; family Hemiscylliidae; genus Chiloscyllium; species Chiloscyllium plagiosum. The sequence continues at coordinate 72,216,854 of NC_057720.1, read as the reverse complement.
GTTTAATCAACATCATGCTGGAAACTGGGTCCCCAACCATAACATTGCACTCATCTTAGTTCAAAGTAGTAAGCATGGAGAAAACGCAGAAAATTGTAGAGAAGCTGAACACCTACTGAAGAAGAGTCATGCTGGACTTGGAAACATTAAACTGTTTCTCTGTGCACTGGTGCTGCCAAAACTGCTGAGTTTCTACAGCATTTTCTGCATTTGTTTCAGATTTCCAACATCTGCAGTATTTTGCTTCTGATAAGCATGGAGATCTTTCACAGAATGAAGAGCCGTCTTAAAGAGGCATAAAATATTCTAGGTGCTTATTGACACAAAGGTATACTTGAAATATTGATAAAGATTTGTTTTACAAGGAACAGACTGTGCATGAACGATACTAAATAATATCATGTTATGTTTTGAAATTTGTTTTAATTGGAATTATTTGCTAGTGGGTACTCACAGGTGGTACATTACAAACACACTGTAAATGCTTCCTTTTGCAATAAACTCATTTTTAGCCTAAATTAATAAAGCTGTGCAGGTGAACACTCTCAAATCCATCATAGGAATGTCTTTTAAAGTAACTGACAGCAGGAGAGGGGTGAGGAAATCCGTTATCTCTATTATGCAGCCAGTTTGCGTTGGTTCAAGGAAATGTTGAATTCAATGACAGAAACCGGTTTTAAGCTGACATCTGAATCTTGGAAAATGCACACAATTTGTTCCTACGTTGCACAGAGTGGACATTCTAACCCAGTATGTTTATGCCAATCCCTCAAATGCAAAGCATGCCCAATGAATGAGGAAAATGCAGTCTACCTTCATCAGCTGATTTCTGGCTCTAAATCCTTTCCAAAAGGCCTGGATTTTGATTGCTGCCAATGTCCTTCTCTTGTTTTCATCCTGCAATTTCCTTGTTGCAACAGTTAGTCTCCATCTTTGCTGAATAACAATGGTGGCAGCCCGGATCCTTAAGAACCTAGTTGTGAAATACAAGAAAATGCAACCGAATCAAACTATATTGAAAAAAAGAGAAAATTTAAATCAGGATAAAAAAAGTAGTCAACTCTTGATCTTTGTTTACCTCTGGTGCCTAGGAAGTGAACTTGATAAATTCTCAGATAGTAAACCAGGCAGTACAAAGGACAGACAATCATTCATTTTTAGACCATTTTACAGGGAGCATGGAATTGAGGCTGAAACAGCATACTTTTTATCAGAACCAAAACATGGAATGAAGGTCTAACTACGATGTGATTTTAAGTGTGTACATCACAGAAAGTTATGTAATGTCACATGATCTCTCTTCTCACTTTAAGGCAAGCTGAAGACGTGTTAAGGTATTCTTAAGAAGATACTTTATCTCAGCAGACTATCTAAATTATTCTTTAGCAGCATAGCAAGACCAAGAATTGTAGAACTACTGAAAATGCAGCTGCAAGGGATTTAACACTTAAAATGTTTTTACAATGAGAATGTTGTGTGATAAATTTAAGTTCACAGCAGAGGTCTGATTTCTGTGTTGATTGCATCTAGAACAACAGCATTCTCTTTAAAGTAGGGAATTCCTTCCAAAATATTCCGTATTTTAAAGTTCATGTGCTAACTGATATAACTGCTAAGCTGTGCTATTACAAATCAACTTAAAAGTTACCACACAGGTTTTGTTTGGAAACTAACTACATGCACAAGTGGTCAGACAAGAAAATATAGTGGGATTTTATAACAGGAAAAAAACGTGACTATGCAGCATAATAAAAGTTCACAAGGCAACAACTGTAATCATGTCAGAAGTTGCTATCAGTAAAAGCTAACAGTTCTGTTTTCTCTGGAACTAAAAAAACACAGGGTGTCGTTTTTAACAAATTATTTGCAATAAAATGTTACCTTAATCTTTCTCGTTTTGTTCTCAATCGCTGTTTAATGAATATAACAGAGTCAAGTATGGACTTATACCGCCGACGTTCAATTTGAGCCTTGAACCATGCCTGGATTTTTTGCGCAGCTCTTGCTTTTCTGGCTAGCTGCCTTGCTTTGTATCCACGGAATGCATTCTGACAAAAAATTATAAAATGGAATAAAATATTTATTGACAACAGATGTCGAAGTTGGTCAGAAAGAACAGTAAGCAGTTGTAAGTAAAATCATATATTTCAACTAAAAAAAAATGTAGCACTCTGAGGTAGCTATATTTATGCAAACATCTCCTCTAAACTCAATCATGTATGCCTGGCCAGTGAGCCTTGAATAAAAATGAGAAGGAACACAACAAAAAACTAAGAAAATGAAATTCTGAAAAGACATCAACTATTGAAAGGTGAAGAGAAAAAGGCAGCCCAAAGAACATATACTCTATAATTGGATCAACTGACGGAGTTGAAAAAAAGCTCATTTCAATAAAGTTGAAGGAAAGTGCTTCAGTATAAATAGTTTAATGACAATGTCTAGAAATTGTGCACATATTTGATGAAATTGTATAGTAAGGACAGATATTCAGGATAAAAATGGAAACAAAACTAAACAAGAGACTTTTAGTGACAAATGATGTGAAGAGCAGAATGTTGATTCTTTCAAAAGTCCCAAACTTGATTAATTTGAAGTGAAATTGAGAACCAACTGCATCACACCAGTTCTATGAGATTAGCAGTCATTGCCAAGGTGACAAAATCTATCAGATGGCACTGCAGCATTTTGTCAAAGAATCAACTGTTGCAATTGTGATGGATCAGATTAACTGTTGAGTACAACTATGCACATTTAAATGTAAACGTACGGAAAGACTATGCGCAGTCAAGTGAAATCACATCAACAGTATAACACTTTACTGTCAGGGCTCCTCAGAAAGAAAACAACAATTTTAAAATCAGTGAATACAAAATATATGTGATGATATATTATTTAGTTAATCATATAACTAAATAGGATCGGGGCAGGGGCATTAAAATTGTAGGTTTAAAAAAAAAACTGGTTTGAATCCAGTATTAGAGCTACTTTGCATCACCTTTTAGGGGGAAAGGAAAGGCAATGCCAAAGTCAGGGGTTGTATATTCAGGGCCATTAGAAAAACAGCTTTTTAGTTAAAATTTAATGCAAAACACATGTCTTAAATAATATATATTTGTTGACTGATAAATCCTTCGAACAATTATACTTTCTGGAGTATGTCCTTATAGAGTGAAAGATAGAAAATCGAATTCTTTTGAAAAAGACAAGCGGTGACTTAATCATAAATTTCAGTCAAATTTGAAATCTTTTAAAGGACTTAGCTGGGGAATATCTCAAGCAATGCTGTTTTATAAGGAATAACAGATTAGAAGAAGAAAAAAATTCCTACTATTTAGCATTTGTGAGCGAAATACCTGAACTACGATAGCAGCATGCCTCAGTTGAATGTATTTTTCTTGTTCAACCTTTCTTTGACAATAAGCTCTGTAGTGTTGCTGTATCACACATGCAGCTCTCTTGTTTCGAAGAAATATCGTCCTTTGTTTTTTCCTACGATAACAGGCCTGCAAAGATTTTTTATAAATAAAACTGAAATAAAATCCCTTAAAAGGGAGAATCAAAAAGTCTTGGTTTTGGCAAAATGTGAAAATATTTCATCGGCACATTATTCCCCATTGTCCTGAATCTAAATCTTTCTTAAAAAGCATTTCACATTTGCTGCTGCAAATATAGCCAATTATCTGGGAGCATTTCTTTGTTGAATCACTCATTAGGCAACATAAAATTTCCCACAAGTGGTGAGCAAAGACAGAATGCTGAAAAATAGAATGACAGGTGGTCAGGGAAGACAAAACAAAACAAGGAAGTTTATTATTGTTCAATGAACAATGTGCACAGCAAAGGCAAACTGAAATCTGCCTCCTAATCATCCCCAGTGAGTTAAAGAACTATTTAATGAAGTCACAAGATTGTTTGTGCTTCTAAATTAAAACTTCAACTATACTGATTATATAATACTACAAAAAGGTACCAACTTACATACTACAGCCAATTTAAATATATTATTTGAAATACAGTATTACCTGAAGTTTTGTTGTGCTCTGAAGTATCATCTTATAATGTCGTTGGGCAAAATTTCCTCTTACTCTGGCTTGGAGCCTGATGACTAACTGCCTGAATATCAAGTAGCTTGATCTCTGTTGCTTCATCAAAAGGTAGGATCTGTAATAGCCTTGTAATATAGTAGTTGCTAGCTTATATTTTTTGTACAGTTTTTGAGCTTCTCTAGCCCGGAAGTGAGACTGCACTACAATGGCTGCAGATTTTATTTTGAGGAAAGTTCTCCTACGTTGAATCATACGGAATGTTGACTGAATTTTAACAGCTGCATTTTTCTGTTTAACACACCGGCGGACAACCATACATCTGTATGCAGTCTGAATCGTGATAGCTGCCTGCCTCATGGACTGATATTGCACAAGCTGCAAACGGCCCATTTTGCAAGCTCTATACCAGTTTTGGATTGAAATAGCTGCCTGGCACATAGCTCTATAGCGTGCCTTTTCTCGATGACCACGGAAAGCTGCCTGCAGTACTATCACAGCTGATCTTTGAATCAAGAAGAATTTTCTGGCAACGCACATCTGCAAGAATGATGTAATTCGGCGAATTGCCTTAATTCTTTTAGTCAAATCACGTGCTTTTTTCTTACGGTAAAATGCCTGAAATTTAATTGCTGCATTCTTCACATCATTATATTGTTTCACACAGACATCTCTGACTTTGCATGCTCGGTATCTTTGCTGCACAGCCGTGGCTGCCCAGCAGAGTCTCTTATAACGCTGTCGGTCCTTGTGCATTCGATAGTAACTCTGTATTAATGTTGCAGATTTATGCAGGCTTCTCAAATGCCGTCGAACCATCATTCCCCGGTACGCAGACTGAATAAGTCTAACACCATTGCGAAGCTTTATGTAATTATCATGATCTGTTTTCATTTGAAGGTGAGCTCGATAATGGGTTTGAATTATTGTAGCAGCCACTTTCAACGCCCTGTATGGCAGGTGCATCCTGTGCATCCTAAACGTAGCCTGTATGACTGTAGCTGCCTTGTGTTCGCATTGTATCTCTCGACGCGTTTTCATTCCCCTGTAAGCAGCTTGAATGGATATGGTTGCATTACGAAGAGTGGAGTAATTTTTTTGTTGAATCCGAGTAAGCAGAAGTGCACGGTAACGCTGTTGAATCACAATAGTGGCAGTTTTAAGAGACAGATATCTTTTTCTGTCATTATAGGCATGAATTCTTCTCTGGATAATTACTGCAGCTTGACAAATTTGCCTAATTTCTTGTCTCGTTTTCATTCCTCGGAAACAAGCTTGAATACGAATTGTTGCTATCTTAACATTATAGCGTTTCACACAGGCATCTCTAATTTTGCAAGCTCGGAATTTTCTCTGCACAACAGTGGCTGCCCAGCAGAGTCTCTTATAACGCTGTCGTTCCTTGTGCATTCGATAGTAACTCTGTATTAATGTTGCAGATTTATGCATGCTTCTTAAATGCTGTCGAACAATCATTCCCCGGTACGCAGCCTGAATGAGCAGAACGCTGTTGCGAAGCTTCCAGTAAATGTCACGATAGGTTTTCGCTTGAAGGTGAGCTCGATAATGAGTTTGTATGATTATAGTTGCCAGCCTTAAGGCCTGGTATGGAAGGCACACTCTGTGCATCCTAAATGCAGATTGTATTATTGTAGCTGCCTGGTGCCTGTGCCGAATCGCTTGCCTTACCTTCATGCCTCTATAAGCAGCTTGTATAGTTAATGTTGCGCCACGGATAGATAGATAGGTTCTTCGCTGCTTTCTGCTCAATGCCAAAGCTCTGAATTGCCTTTGCAATAAAATCGAAGCAGCTCTAAGAGTAGTATAATACTTTCGGCTTGAGAAAGATCTAGCTGCAGCTTGGATAATTGTTGCAGCTTTGTGAATTTCTTTCACTTTTTTCCGGCTTTTCATTCTACGAAATGAAGCTTGCAATAATATGGCAGCAGACCTTATGTTTTGATATCTTTGACGCTGATATTTTCTTTGCACATGTGCCCTGAATCGATTCTGTATTATTAATGCTGCACATCTCATAGCCTGAAACTTTGCACGCATTTTGTGCATTCTGAAACAAGACTGTATCGTAATACAAGCTTGCCATTTTCTACTGTATTCTTTTCTTGCCATCATGCCCTTATAAGCTGCTTGAATTATTATTGCTGATTGGCACATTCTCAGATATTTTTGACGTTCTTTTCTTCCCATGATCTTTGCTTTAAAACGACGTTGAACAGTTAAAGCAGCATTCTTTAATAGTACAAATTGATGCTGGGCCTGAAATTTCCGGAAAGCAGTTTGAATGGCTACTGCAGCCTTATATTGCACTTTTAATTTTTCCCTTGTAGCCATTCCACGAAATGCTGCTTGAAGAATAATCACTGCTGTCCTAATATTAAGGTACTGAACTCGCTGATGCTGACTAACTTTGGAACTTCTATACCATCTCTGGATTGCAATGACTGCATTTTGCATTGCCAAGTATTTGACCCTTGATGCATGCCCTCTGAATGCTGCCTGGATTTTGGTGGCTGCTTTATGCTGAAGGTGAATCATTTTGCGCACACTGTAACCTTTGTAACCTGCCTGTAAACATATTACGGCTTCTTTGATTCTTAAGAACTTCTGTCTTTGACAAACCCCTTCAGTGTAGGCATGAAATTTTCTTTGAATTATGACAACAGCACAACGAATCTTAAGAAACTGCTTTCTTAGTCTATGCATTCTGAACATGGACTGAATTTTAACTGCAGATTCCATCCATAAACGCAACTGCTGTTGCATTAAGTACAATCTAATAGCAGACTGAAGACGTACACAAGCTTCCCTTTTCTTCAGATAGTCTTTGCGCGTCTCCAAGCCAAGTCTTTTAGCCCGGTAATGTCTCTGGATGTACAGTGTAGACTTCTTAAGAGATCTGTAATATTTTTGTACTTGCACCATTTTCATGGAGGCCTGAATTTTGATGACAGCGGTTTTAATTTTCATGAACTTTTTCCGTGAAGCATATCCCCGGAAAGCAGACTGTATCTTTACAACTGACCGTAAAAGCCAAAACTGTCTTCGTGCTTGAAGCCCTCTGTATGCAGATTGTAAGACAATAGCTGCAGACCTTAATGTGTTGTACTCAAACTGAGCTTTTTTTTGAGCTGTAATTGCTCTGAAATGAGTTTGTATTATACAAGCAGCCGCTTTCATTGAACAATATCTTCGCTGAGCTTGCCATTTTCTCACATAGGCCTGAATTGTAATTGCACATTGTCTGGATTGTAAAAATGTTAATCTTTTTTTTCTCATTTGCCAGTATGACTGAATAATATATGCAGCTTTCAATTTTTTGGCAAACCTACGAGCCTTCATGCCATGAAAGTAAGCTTGTATGGTTATTGCCGCCTTGAGCATCAACATATGCTTCTCATTTTGAGCTTTTCTTACTCGGTAAGCTCTGTAATATTTTTGAATGACCAGCACTGCAATTTTGACAGTGCAAAAAGCATGTTGAGCAACGCAGCATCTATACCATGACTGTATTCGTATACAACTTTCTTTTTGACGTAAATACTTCTGTTTTTCTCTACACATTCGATACCATGACTGTATTTTAACTGCAGCTTTATTTTCTCTTATCTTTTTTTGAGCTTGCCATCTTCGAAAAGCCACCTGCAGTTTTACAGCTGCCTGTCTAAGTTTTCGATAATGCTGCATCTCCTGCCACCTCTGTTGTTTGGCTCTGAAACGTCTCTGCAAGTTAATGACAGCTTGACGATATTTTTGGTACCTAATCTGAGCTAACCGCATTCTTACTGAAGTCTGCATTGTGATTACCATTTTCCGAATGGCAACGAACCTCTTTCGTTGCTGATACATTCTAAAAGTAGACTGGATTACTAAAGCTGACTTTGTTTGGCAATAAAGCTTTCTTGCTTGTACGCCACGGTAAGCAGATTGAAATACTACTGCAGCCCATTTCAATTTTTGATATGAAACATATTCACGCTTTCCTGTCACATATGCCTTTATGTGCTTCTGCAGTGTAAGAACAGCTTTCTTCCTCTTATTGATTGCACTTCTTACTAGATATCCTTTAGCATAAGTTTGCAACATGAATATGGATCGTTGAAATAGTTTGTATTTATATCGACAGAGGAAACCTCTTATGTATTTCTGGAGTAATACCGAAGCCTTGGCCTGCTTTTTGAGTTTCCGAGCTTTCCATCTTCTAAATGCAGACTGTATTATAACAGCTGATTGTTTGAATTTTAAATAATTCCTCCGCTCAGCTAAAGCTAACTGATGGGCTCTGAAATGCCTCTGAAGTATAATAACAGCCTTTTTTGTACGTTTATAAGTGGTGACTGCGATTTTCATTCTTATGTGGCTTTGTATGAGAATACAAGAGTGCTGCATTCGCCGAAGCTGTCTTCTAGCAGCATATCTTCGCCAATAAGCCTATTGCACAGATACAAAAAAATTACAATAGTAAAAATACATATTCTTGTATGTTTTGATGTATGCTATAATTAAAGATTAGACCAGCCACCCAAAAGAAAAGCATTCCAAAGGGTTAACAATTATTTATTACACAAAATTGTAAGATACCATAATTAAGCATACAAAATAGTTCAGAAAATTTAAAATAATATCTGAATAGTTATCTCTCATTTGTTTTTAACTCCCCCCCCCCCCCCCGAAAGTGATTTGATATGCAAGGTTAGCAGATCAGAAACCAACGCGCACTTAACAGAATTGACACAAGACTGTCAACACAATCTAATCAGAAATAGGGTGTAGGTTTGCTCGCTGAGCTGTAGGTTTGATATCCAGATGTTTAATTACCTGGCTAGCTAATTACCTGGTTAACCCTAACCCGAGCCAGGTGATGAAATATCTGGATATCAAACCTACAGCTCAGCGAGCAAACCTACACCCTAAACCTCAACCTGAGCTACAAACCTTCACAAACCTTGCTAATCAGAAATGTCGCCTCAAAATTAGAAATATTCATGCAGGAAATAGAGACTGGATTGAAACTCCTCATGCAAAACCATGTGTTCAATAAATGCAGCTGAACTCTTAGCCTGCTCAGTTTTCTATAGGGCAAGATTTAAGAATTAAAACTTTGTTCAGATCATCACAAAAGAGCAGATTTTTAGTGCTCTCCAAGTAGGATACTTGAAGTACAAAACAGCAAACAATGCTGCCAATAACAAGATAGCAGGTTATAGTCAACTAATAATACACAATATAGAAAGCAGTGAGGAGAAAATTATTATGGTCAGGTTATAGGCCAACAGCAATCTCTGGTAACTCAGAGCCATTGCTGGTTCCTGGATAATTTATATGGAACATCAAGCAAGCTCAGGTGGAACTGCCAGATGAAACTCTCAGTTACAAGTACAAACGTTTTACTTAATATGGCTAAAAGAAAGGATCAATAAAATGAAAAGGCACCAGGTGGAATTTCTTTGGGAAGATGAAAGAAGGTAAATCAGCACTTGAAGTGCCTAGCAACTTCAATGAATCAATCCAGCCACTATAAAGAGTCATGAATATACAACAAGCAACAACATCTATCCATACCCTGGGCAAACCATTGAATATTGATGCCAATCTAAGCATGGAACATTTGTTATGGTTTGGCTCCTACATAGTGTCTCAGGAGTTTCATGCTTCATTTGTGTACCTTGAAGGAAAATACTGAGGGCAAAGCAAATAAGAATTTAATATATTCCTTAGACAATTTTTTTTTGCTACATTTAAAAAGGTATAGAATTCAATTTTGAGGCTGAGCAGAAACAAAAAGGGGAAGATCAAAACAGTACTCAATTTTAAGGTTTAACCAACAAAAGGAATTAGACCTCTTGCATGAGAAATGTATGGAAGTTTGAGAACCATTCTCTGAAGTAGGTGGCAAAGTACCCTGAAGTCTCAACAAAGGAAACCAAATGAGAGAGAAGAGACCAAGTTCGAGAAAATCTGCTGGCTCACTAAAATTATTGGCATTCTCAAATTGCTGTAATACTGTGAAGCTTGCATGATCATCTTTGATGCTTGGTGAATTTTTCATTTTTCTCTCCAAATTGTTTTATTCTTAGTATTTTTTTAATAGTTGCTGTCAAGATTTCAGAATTAGTGTTTTGGTACAGGGGTGTGGCAGGAAAGAAAATTTGCTTGCTACTACAGTCTATGTGCAACATATTGGAATGAAGTACATTTGATGGTCTCCTCCTGTATTGCTTTTCCATGTTTAATATAGCTAGAAAGGATTGTAGGTCTCACCCGCATTTATAAGAAAGGCTTCATCTGAACCCAGGTTGTCTCCTGAAAATCATGCCCCTTACGTTTTCAGGCAATACGTTGGGATGATTGAATCGACAGAACAAATAACAGGCAATGGAGATGGACCAAGATCTGCATCGTTAATTGTCGGAACAGTGTTCTATTTATATTATCTAGACTAATCCACACCAGATTCATAATTACACAATCTGAGTAAATTAGAGAAACCTCACTCAATGCACCGGGTACAGGCCAATATGAAGATCAATATTTCATTGTGCAAAGTAAGCCACAGAAAAAAGATGGCTCATTATGTCTCATCGGTATTCAGAAAGTTAGCACTGGGTAGACAAGGGAACATAATTCAGGCAAAACCACTAATGTCATCAGATCTGGATATTATTAGAGTAAAAAATAAAATTTCCTTCTTTTGTAGTCCAACAAAATAAACAGGACATCAGAATAAAGATAAAATGGAAGGCAGCAAAATATCAAACACATCTGATCCTTTTTAAATGCGTTTGTTATTCATCAAGTAAACGTATGTTAAGGCAAGGCCCAAGTGAACATTCACTTCAATGCATGAAAGAAGCCCTAAGCTGGAGATATATTCATTGAGTTATTTTTTCCACAAAATAGCGTCTTCTTGGACAATTCTGAGAAAACATGTGTACCTCTACTGCCTAGATTGAGATAGGTCAGTTAGGAAAGAGGTTTTAAGCTAGTGACAGCGACAATGATACAATACTGCAATATAACTCTAAATCAGGATGTTGTGAGATTTGGATGGAACTTGCAGGTGGTATTGCTAGATATCTCTTGCCCTTATCTTTCTGGCTGAGAGGAGAAGGAATTGTATTGATTTGTACAGCTCAAATGAATGACTCAATTACTACTTCCGACCAGACTTGAAGCTAAATTTTGACAGCTTACTATTGTAAAAGAAAAACAACATAAATATCTGCAAAGGTGCCATCTAAAACAGTGGAATAACGAAGCAGCATTTAAGCCTTAAAAATTGTCCTCATTATGTAGCATATTAATCTAACCTGAAGAAGTATTGCCGCTTCAATCTGCACTCTTTGCATTTTCATCATCATCAATGCTTGAGCTTTCTTCCTGGTCATATGACCACGCCAATGCTTTTGGATAATCAGAGCAGCATTTGTTGCCTTTTTGACATGCTGTCGACAGAGGAACTTACGCACAGCTGCTTGAATGACACAGGCAGCTTGACTTTTTTCCTAAAACAGTACATAATACAATTTTTAAATTTAGAAGAACAAATGTACAATTTAGGCACTGCTTGCCATGGTCTCAAGATCTTCGAAAGCAGAGGAATGACAAACATCTTGCAAAATGCATTCTTTATATATGTTGGGATGAAGGGCCTGTTTCCATGCTATAGGGAATCTAATCTAATCTAGTCTACTTTGACATGTGGGAAGGAATACAGAACTGGTAGAGTAGCAGTTAAATAATTCACATCTTCGTGCCACCTCATACCTCAACATATTGGGTATCCCATTAAGCCCCAGTGTTGAATTACAGCAATGTTCTGCTGAATGGAATTACAAAATATCTCTATGTAAGGAGATGCTAGGCAAAGACATCTCGACACAAAGACAGAGGATGATACAATGCCTAATCAACAATAACCAATAAGCTGGAATTTAACTCACTGCTGCAAAGCTAAAATGGCACTGAACTAATTAAAACTGAGACTGGAACCACAGTAATGGGATAACTGGAAAGAATTCTGGACAAAATGCATTTTCGTGCATAACTCATTAGTCACCTGCAAACATGCATCTTTACTTCATTGTAAGGTCTTGATGAAACGCATGAAATGAAATGAAGGAAAAAAGTGTACAGAGTAGTGAAGGCATAAGTATACTCTGATGCTTGCAGTAATGACGTAACAGGAAAGTAGTCCAAAAATCATACAATTTATTTAACCTTATTTGCTTCTTTCCAATGGCAATAAAATGAAATATTAGGACAATCAACAACTATTCAAGTCATTGACATATTACCATGCTTGCATAAAATCTACTGCACATTACTAGAAAAAGAATTCACTCAATACGTGTACATGAGCTTTATTGGGACCCTGTAAAGGACAATATATGTGACAATGAATATTCTGGATGATGCTTACACTACCTTTAAAAGTTGAAGCTCACAGTTGAGCTTGTACTTCCTCCAAGCTGCCTGAATGATCCTAGCAGCTCTTGTTTCATTTCGAAGGTCCAGAAGACGAGCACAAAGAAATGAAACATAAGTAATAACAACCTATAAAATAATTTTTAAAAATATTGGAAATAAATTGTGACAAAGTGATAAGAAAAAATAAATTTGCTGTGGTGGTACACGGTGGCATTTGGAATATTTAGTCAAAATAACACTGAACATCCTGGCCATGAGCAGCAATGATAGAATTATAATTAATCAGCAGCTTGATAAAACATCCAATGCTCAAGACTAAACCAGAAACATAACTTATCAAAACAGCAGTCATAAATTTTCAGATGTCATTCTATACTTAATTTTTAAATTCTGTACAAAAACAGAAATTGCTGGAAAATTTCAGCAGATCTGGCAGCATCTGGGAGAGAAATCAGAGTTAACGTTTTGGATCGAGTAACCCTTCCTCAGAACTCGACCCAAAACAAAGGTTGCTGATTTTTTTTATTTTTTTTTTACAGCAATCTGCTTTTGTTTCTGATTTCCAGCATTTGCAGTTTGATTGTTTTTTTTAAAAAAAAGCACACTATTTAAATGTTATCACCTCAAGGCAAGGATATTAAATTTTACCTTCTCTTCAGGGATAGTATTTGACATATCTGCTGGTCGTATCATAGCTGGAACCCCTCCAAGTGTTGCAACAGCAGTAGTCACCAAATTAAAATTCTTCTTTTCATTCTCCAAAAGTTCTTCAAAGAGTCTAGTTGATGAAGAAGCTAAAAAGTGAAATTAATATACTGTTTTGTATCATATATGTAATTCTAAAAGCAACAGATGGCTCAAGTACATATCTAATTATTTACCTAACTGGAATAAAAATTAGCATTTCACCTTGTTACCACAAGTGTACACACTAGAATAGGGACTGTTACATCTCTGTTCGAACAATTCAAAAAGTAACCCCACTATCCTGTTGTCACTGCATATTTCCGTCATCAAAATTGATCAACTGGTCTTTAAAAAGAAAATAAATTCATTATTCAGCTATGTATACAAGTTCTTAGAATCTCACTATTTCAAATTGATGGCTCTTAAATGACTGACTCATGAGCCACAGAAAATATTTTTTTTTCATTCACATCATCAAAATTGTTCATAATTTTTAAAAACCTTTTCAATTCTCCCCTTTGACCACTCAGCTATGGTGGAAACAGTAAAAATATCTGAAGTTTCCTATTCACGAGACTAGTTAAGTAAAATGTACATCACACAATTGCCAGACAATGACCATTTCCTGTAAGGAAAGCCAATTTCATCTTTTTGATATTCAACAGCATTAGAGTTGCCTAATAACACCTGGGGAGCAGAGAGCAGGGGAACAGCATCTAAACTGCACCTGCCACATAGAAAGCTAGCCAGAGATGGAGTATTCTGTAGCCCACACAAATAAAACTCCCAACAAGACACTTGTTAAAGACACACATGAATGTTCTCTATTTGCTTGCTCTCTGATAATTTTCAAAGATTTCACTTCACAAACCTACAACTTGCCTGCCCTAAAAAGAAGGCACATGGGGGACACAACTATTTTCAACCTCCCCTCCAAGTTTCACATAACCCACACAAGAAGCCAGATCTGATTGGTCCTTTACCTCCCAGTGAGTAAGATTTTCTGGGCAACAGTATAGCTTGGATGCCCTGGATTAGTGCAGGTCCTCCCAGCTGGCCAAAGCTCCAGTATTGACAAGTACAGCTTGTGGTCCGCTGCGCAGTAGCCAGTATATGAAAACGATGGGGAACTGGAGATCTGCCTTCGAGGACCAGCTGTCCGGTGCACTCTCTGTACCCTGTCGGTTCTGGGTCTGTTCCTTTGTGCTCATTTGGTCCTACTTTAGGGCCCAAGGTCATTTAGCTACAACCAATTTTGGTCTCAGTTTCAACAAGGATGGCTTGGACCTTGGCATTAATGAGCAGTAGTCTTTTTTAAAATGTTTACATCATATAAAACCACAAATGTTTTGTCTAATTGCAGATGACTGGGGGGATAAATACATATTTCTAATAAACGTGCACTTTCTAGAAATAGTATAGTCATTAGCAATAGGGCGCAAATGTCACCATTATCTTCAAAATACTGACCAGACTCACTGTGGTTTGTTGGGATGACATCAACAGAGCTTTCATCAGATTCACTGGTTGATGTATCAATTGCCACTGTACCACGGTGTGCACATTCAACCGTCTGCAGCGTTCGTGAACAGATGTCATTTGTAGCAAGAAGGCCCGGATGATAATGATGGACAAGGTAACACAAAACCCTGCCATCAGAAAAGGCTACAGTGAAGTTCTCAATCTGAAAGAAGTAGTAGAATAATAACTTGATCAATGCAGCTCAATTGTCATTCTGCCAGTGACTCGCTACTCTTGCGCAATGAAAACAGCCACATATGGAGTAATGATGGATGGCACTTACATACAGATATATTAAAAAGACACACACAAAAGGGAAATTTGTGCAGATAAAATAAATGAATCAATAAACCTACTTTGACACCATAATATCCACAAACAGCATTAACCCAATTCATTAGCAATTTGATTCTTGGGCTGTATTTTTCAGGTGTATCTTTGAGGTTTTGATTTTTTGGCGATTTTTGGGACAGTACAGACACAGAGCGCAGGGCTACCAGTTTATGGCATGTGCGCAAAGTTTTTTGCAAGAATTCAATTTCTTCTTGTAATTGTTCTTCATTCAGCAAAATCTCGACCTAAGAGGAAAAAAATCAGCACAGTCAAAATACTTAACCTCCAACGCACACATCATTGTTGAAAATACACAGGGCTGGTAGTCAAATTTACCCATGGAACTTCATGAGTAACCCATGGAAAAAAAAAAATCAAGGATAGAAACAAAAAAAATTCAAGAATTATTGCCTTGCTCCTATTGTATGAATCAACAGTTCCTCTCTAGTCTAAACAGACCTGAACAATTGTAAGCACAGTTGTCCCATTGAAAGAGTAGGAAAACAATGCAGAGATTTTTTTTAAAGAAGCAGTGTATGTAGGAGGGATGTCTGCTTCTCCAAACTCAGATTTTGTTGCTCCTATGCTCCTTGTTGCAACTCCCTCCCAGTCGTTTGCTTTTCCTGAGACATAATCTACGACAAGTGGAGCAGAAAGGGTGGGAGGGAAGCAACCTGTAGCTGGAGGAGTTGGAACAATTACATTCATTGGTCCCAGTGCCATCACCTGGAAGACTGTTGTCTGCACCACTACTCATCTATTGAGAAGTCGGAGGAAAAGAAATGAAAACAAAAATACAGATGAAGCTAGTAGTCAGAAACCCAGTAACCAGGCCAGAAGCAGGACCCAAGGTGAAGGCTGTACCTAGAATAGGTTCATGATCCATTTCAGTCACGTTTTGGCTAAAGAGGATGGAGTAGGCGGGCAGAAACCCAGTAATGAGGTTGGGGTCAGGTCTCAGGGGAATCACCACTTTACCTCACCTTCGCTCTCATCCTTTGGTGCCTTTGCTAATGGGACTGGGAGTTTTGTCTGACCTTTCACATTTTCACTGTGACAAGAGTCTGAATAAATTGCAGGCTATTTGGAAAGGAGGTGAGGAATGGAGGTAATTTGCAGAACCACCAAGTTAACAGGAGGTGGTGTCCAAATCTGGTGCTCATTGAGGAAGACATTAGGTGGTGGTCTGGATCACCATAAAATGAGCCACCTTCTGATAATAAACATAAGTTAAAGCTTACTTATGCTTCCGAAAGCTAATCTCAAACAAAAATTTTGAGAATATGGATATTAGCATTTTAAAAAAAACAGGAAAAAGGTTGGCATCAACATGTTAATATCCAAATTTTAGCTTAATGACTACCTGAAGCAATGTTCTGTTGGAGCTCCTTTTGCATTTGATTTCATTAAAGATGGATTCTCCCTAGTCAGCACCACTTGAACAAACAAAATGGGTATAAAGACCCACACTTAATGCTCCTTTGATCATTCAATCTTGCATCACTTAAGTACACATGATCACTAAGGTAGTGCTTGTAAAGCGGCTGCAAATTATACAAATCCTTAACTGATGGCTGGTTTGATGCAGCAGCATTAATTTGTGCATACTCTTTGTTGCACAGCTCTAGGATCTTATGGCACAATGGTACTGTTCCTAATTGAGCCGGGAAGCTCAAGTTTAAATTCCACCTGGTCCAAGGGTGTGCAGTAACATCTCTGAACAGGTTGATTAAAAATATTGTGTTGAACAGTTCACCCTTGCAAGTCAGTACCATTTTCCATTAGATGGCCACCTGGCTTTCGCAAGGCTGCCAGAAGCTAAAAATCAAAGAAAGTAAAATTCAAAGAGCTGAGTATTTTCTTCAGCGTTTGAGGCAGTAAGATCCCAAGTGATGGTGAAAACAAATAAATGGATGAAGTCACATACATTTATAAATATGTATTGTGTAGAATTTCAATCCTAACCCAGCAACTCTTTCACTTTAATTTCAGAATATTTGCACCATCTTTGAGGAATGACAGGTATACTTTTAAGAAACACATACCTGAAATGCAAAGATGATTCTCCACAACAATGATAAGGTTTTTTCTCTATGTCCATCAACAATATCTCTAGAATCTATTACGCTGCCTTATAAACAAAAAGTGGAAAAAAAAGGTTTAAAACTAATCATGAATGAAAAAGCTTTGTATTCTCAAGTCACAGTTACAGAATTTCAATTTTACCCCGTTCATCTCTCAGGTCAACTCCTCGAGTTTTAAGGGAATTTAATGCAACATCCATGTTGTGCAGTTTTTGAAGACGGCTAATAGCTGGAACTCTTAGCTGCTTTGACAGTTTCCAGTTTCGTGTGAGAAGCTCCACTGCTCGCCTATAAAAGAGATTGTCCAAATCAAAGAAAACAAACGAACATCCTACTAAATACATCAATTGGAATTACACATCGTTAGCAATTCTCAAGGTTGAAAATCTCGACTAAGTTTAAAAATTGCTCAATGTCTTGTCTCAAGACAACTTTACTATATCAATTTGCTTATTTAGAGCACTCATCAAGTCAAAGGAAAATTAATCATACAAAATTCTAACTATATGGGCAGGCTAAAAGACCAGCTAGGTAAGTTGCAAAGTAATATGTCCTTATAATTTATTTCATTTTCTTCATTAAATATTCAATGATTAAACAGCAATACTAGATAACATTAACTCTAAAAACCAAATACTTTGTCCATTGGTTTGAAATACAATCAATGTAAATTTGATCAAACATTTGTTGAACTCCACGTGAAGATCTACAATTGGACATTCTGTAGCAATTACATTTCAAAACAGTCAATGATGAATTCCATGGAGTCTATCATTTTTAAAGCAAGGTTACAGTTCAGAGTCAAATACACTCTGATTGCAGAGCACATTGCATAATTTCAGAGTTTCCTATTCTGCAATGCATTAACTTGATTCTCACCAAATCCTAAATATTCAGTCACTCCACCAACATTCTCAGCAGTGTACACCATCTACAAGATGCACTGCAGAAATTCGCCAAAGATCCTTCGACCTCACATTCCTAACACAACCAATTCCATCCAGGAAAACCAGGGGAGAGCTCAACACCACCTTCTTAAGAGCAACAAGGGACAGTCAATTGCTAGCTCAACTAGCAACATAAATATCCCACGAGTGAACAAAAACAATTGTTTCATCTTCTGAAATGCTGTTGATTTTGGAACAGTTACAGTGGATTGGAAGGTAGTAAAAGTACCACAAACTATAAGCTAGTTTTCCTGATTCAGCTATCTGGAAAATGTTGGAATCATAAAGGATGTGTTAGCAGGCAATTTAATAAAAAATTGTAAAACCATGTTGACTGCACCAAGTCATATTACAAAAAGAAAACTACATTTAGCCAATCTACAAGAGATTTATGTGAATAAACAACTAGCAGCAAACATGAGTTGGGGATATTGCCGCATGTTTCAAATTTCTAAAAGCATTTGATGAGGTGCCACAAGAAAAAGTTGTTGCACAAAATAATGGCTTGTTGGGCTATGAGTATTTTATTAGCACATTTAGAGAAATGTCCATCAGACTGGAAACAAACAGTCAAAAAAAAAATCATTTTCAATTAACAAGCTGTTAGTTGGATACTAAGAAGATCAGTTATAATGCCTCTAACATTCACAATCTATAGTACTATACTTGGCCCTTTGACCTGAATCAGTATTTGCTAAATATATGTTTTTTCTTCTTTAGTATGGACTTGGTAATCTGTTTGGTTTTACTGTTTTCTAAATTAGCTGCTCGCGAGTTTCGATTCCAGCATTTTCCTGACGGCTGACATCATTAACTGGCATACAGTTCCACACGCTATCTTTCTCCTTTCTTGAATAGCAATGCTACCTTCCAATCCCCAGAAAGTTCTAAATTTTTTGCAGATATTGGAACAGATTAAACCAATGCATTGAAAAACAATCAGACTCTCAGAAATTGTGCAGTATGCTCTTCCATTAAAAGTGCATTTGGCTCTGCGATGTAGAGTTAAGATGAAAATCGTTAGAAATTTGACTGTCTGCAAACAACGCTACGTGGTAAAAGTTAAGCTAAGATTATAGATAGGTTAAGTGGAAAATTGGTGGCAGAAGGTATCTAAAGCAGAAAAATGGCAGTTATTCATTTTTTGGAATTTACTTAAGCGACAAAATGTGAAAATTAAAAGAATTTGGTTGCCATTTTGCCAGAAACACAAAATTAACATTCAGGTATAGCAAACAATGAAGAAATAACATATTGACTTTGATTACCAGGGGTTGGAGCACAAAATTAAGAAAGTCTAGCTGGAACATAGGACTTTTGTGAGATCACATCTAAAATCCTGCACACGGGTCTAGTCAGACTCCAAGGAAGTCAACAGTTTTCTTAACAGGGCTATCATCAAGGTTCCTGGATTGACTCCTGTGTTGAGAAGTTTGACTTTCCAGGTCAGGTGGAGTAGTGTGAGCTCGTATTCCCCAGATTTAAATGAATAAGAAGTGATCCCATTGATACATGCAAAGTTCTGAGAGCATTTCACAGGAAAGTTGTCAACAGGTTGGGTCCCTGGCTGGAAAGTCTAAAACTAAGGGATTATGCAGTGCCAGGATCAGAGATTCGTCACTTCCAAAAGACAAATAAAAATTTCTTCACTCAGATGTTTGCAAATCTTAGGATCTCTTGGCCAATGAGGGAAGATAGGGAAGAAAGGAGTATGAGCAGGTAAAAATAATTTGTTTCAAATTCATCAAAAACAGTTTCAAAATAACTAATTGGTTCAAATCTTAGAAATATACAAGATATAAACATATTGAGCAATTTTAGACAGGAGAAAATTGCTGGAAGAACATCAGGATGTCAAATAACCCAGAGACAAACAAAATACTTAAACCTATGTTGGGTCAGTAATGCTATTCATACAAACTACTCATACCTTAAAGTATATAACTTTATAGCACTTCAATTCTTTAGAATATGCACCACATTTAAGAGAAAAGTCAGAGGCACCATCATTCCATTGGATCAGTAAAATATACTTACACCAAACGAACACCACATCGAAGATCGACAGCTATATTGGTGATAGCAAAATTAAATTCATGAAGAGGTGTCTGAAAATGGCTAACAGTCAACCCAAAGTAACCGAGATGACGAGAAATATCTCCTTCACCACTAAGAAAATCTCTAGAGAAAGCAAGTAACAGATCTTTGCTTGTCTAAAAAAGAAAGACAAGTTAAAATTAGAATGTTCAAAGTTTACTAGTAAATAAAGTCATATCGTAATGCACATGGTCTATAATTTTTGGTACAGAATACACTACCTTGGACCAAATAAATTTTTCACAGAGCCAAAAAATATTTTGCAAATGTTTAAGAACATTCAAGTCACACAGAATGTCAAAAAAAAAGATTTTCTAACCTAATCTCACCATTTAAAAGAAAGCATTAGTGCACTTAAATAAAACCTGTTATACTTTTGCTTTAAATACAAAAAGTGTTATAACAAAATCTATGCATGTATAGATTTTCAATAAAAACTCAATGAATATGCTTGGAGAAGCAGTATTTTTTCATATCTGACCTTAAATTCTGCATCTTTGCAGAAAAGGCATGGATCATGATCTATCAACCTAGACTGTTTGGCACAATCCAGAAACCAAACCAAAAGCAGGAACTTCTTCAGTGTAAACTGTGCCAAAACCTCTTGATGCTCTAGAAAATCAAGACAAAGAGTTACAATGTAATTTACAGTAAAATTAATTTCTAGTTGAGCCTTAATACATTACTAACAGTATTTTTACACTACTAACTGAGGTGCAACCCCAAATTCAAGATGGAAATGTAATCAAGGCTCAAGATACAATATACGTTAATTAAAATCCACTGCATTTAAACAAGCAAATTAAGCTTAATTAACTTTGTGAAATCACCCATTTTGGTAGGAGTAACTGTAAAAAGGATTACTATTTGAATGGTAAAACGTTGCAGCATGCCGCTATGCAGAGGGACCTGGGTGTACTTGTGCATGAATCATAGAGGGTTGGTCTGCAGGTACAACAAGTAATTAGGAAGACAAATGGCATGTAGTCCTTCTTTGCTAAAGGGACTGAGTTTAAAAGCTGGGGGTGGGGGGTTATGTTGCAGCTGAGGCCACATCTGGAGTACTGCGTGCAGTTTTCTTCTCCTTACTTGAGAAAGGATGTACTGACACTTGAAGTGGTGCACAGGAGGTTCACTAGGTTGATTCCGGAGTTGAGGGGATTGGTTTATGAGGAGAGACTGAGTAGACTGGGATTATATTCACTGGAATAAGGGAGGAATCTTACGGAAACATAAAATTATGAAGGGAATAGATAAATTGAAGTAGAGAAGATGCTTCCACTGGCAGGTGAAACTAGGACAAGAGGGCATAGCCTCAAGATTAGATGGAGCAGATTTAGGACTGAATTGAGAAGGAACTTCTACACCCAGAGGGTTGTAAATCTATGGAATTCCCTGCCCAGTGAAGTAGTTGATGCTACTTCAGTAAATGTTTTTTAAAGCTGAGATTTCATGACTGCTTCAAACTACACTTTCATTTAAATTAAAACAATCATGACCAATAAAAGGAAGCTGCAAAAATACTTTTGTCTTTGAGGTAGCCAAAATAATTCTTGCCCCAAAGTGGCTATGTCCCTTAACTAGTATTGCTGGGCAAACTGGCTGGTCCTCCCTGCATTGCAGCCACGGCTTGCAAACCAACAGCTCACCCATGCCCTCAACAGTCTTATGCATCTACTCACTTTTCATTTCTCCTCCAGTCAAAGACCATTCCCTCCTGCACTTGCTGCTGATCAACAAATGTAGGGAATTAAATCAGCCTGGCAATAGAGGAACTGTTCCTTTCAAAATTTTAATTCCAAACTGGGGGCAAATTTTCTTTCTGATTGTCCAGGAAAAATCAGTCATGGATTGATCAATTTGTGGGGATGTGTTCACCCACTGCCTTTGTGTATTTTGTGTGTTGCAGCTTATGTTCTACAAGCTCCTCCACTTTTGCAAACTATACATAATACAACTGTTCAACTTGTAACTCAGGTAGCACAATTACAGGATTCTGAAAATTAAAAACTGATAACATACAGAAGAGCAATTAGTTCACTAATGCCATTCAGGAGAAGGGAAAATGTCAATCCGCTATCTGATTGCACTGTCCATGTGGTCAAATTACAATGATCTTCAGTGGACTAACAAATCACCTCAATTATAGAAGTAGTAGCAGAAGTAGAATCAACAATGACTTTTGAAAAGAAGGGAATTTGTAAAACAAATTGCAAAACTTGGAAAACTTTATTGGAGATAACATAATGCAGTGTAATCTTATTTTGTGCTGTAAAATTTAATGATGTTAATCAATATTATTCCAATTAGCACAACCAAAATACGTACACAGAAAACTAAATTTGCACTTATTAAAACTTAGATGAAAGTTTAGTTCCAATCCATCTTTCTCTCAATACTTCTGGAGGCACTTCAAGTCAATGACAGCCCTGTAACCTACATGTCACACTTCAAATATGAAAAGTGTTTCAAAATGTAAGCAAAACTTTTTTTACCGTCACGATATAAATGTGGCACGGTCGGATGTTGAAATACTGCAGCTATATCAGAATTCCAAAGTAGGCGATTTAAAATAAATCTAGCTAAGCCAACCACATCGCTGTTGCTTTCCAGTGGAATCAGTTCACCAAATATACACTGAAATGTGACAAGATGAAGATTTCAGCCATTACACCAAAATATATGCACCATTACACAAAATTGTCAAATTTGCTTATATTATTCCTAATTGTACAAAGTAAGCCTTACCTCCAGTCCTATACGCAACCACAGAGGATTATATGACAAAAGCCACTTTAGGATCTTCTGTCGCTCTCCTTCAGTGAAAAAGAAAATACAAGAGGTAAATATAATAGCATGTACCTACAGATAAAAAGTTCCAAAATCAGTAAAATTCAAAGTTATGTTCCACATTCCACAGTAACAGAAGAGAAGTAACATTTGTGCAGCTATACAACTTAATATATAACTTTAAGGATAAATTGAACATTTGAACATGATAACTTTCTTTCTAATAAAAACATTGCTTGAATGGGGATGACAAATTATTCTAATTTTCATTCTGCTGTCCATTCAATACAAGTAATTGGACCTGTGTTCCATTGCAGAATTGCACAGACATAAAAAAGGCATGCCTTGAAGTTAGACAGATACCACCTCTGGATTTTATTTACCTTAGCAACAATTTGTGAGTGAATCCAGCATTATTACAGCCAGACCAGATTAACAGGAATGTTACAGCTCCGTATCAATTTTGGTGGGAGCCAATTCCTTTTACCAATGATTATTGCAAACATTTTGCTTCGGCTTTTTAGCCTACCTCATTTGCAAAAGCCAAATACAAGAGTTTCAAGTATCAGTGGGGGAAAATTTAGGGCACTCTAATCATCACCTCAAAGTTAGGTCAGCTGTAGAAAAAGAGCAAGCTAGACTAAAAAAAACAAATTTGTGGAAAGTCAATTTTGATGGGGTGAAATCAATTGGAACCAAAGACTTGCAGGTGAAACAGTATCTGCAAAATAGGCTGCATAAATGGAAGAAATAGGACAGCCACAGACCAGGTACAGTCCCATGAGGCGAAAACAGCCTAGTGGTATTATCGTTAGACTATTAATCTGCAGAAGCAGATAATGTTCTGAAGACCTGGTTTCAATTCCCACATTGACAGATGGTGAAATATAAATTCAATAAAAAGAAAAATCTAGAAGTAGAAGTCTAATGATGACCACTAAACCATCACAGATTGTCAGGAAAAACCCATATGGTTCACCAATATCCTTTAAGGAAAGAAACTGTCCTCTGGCCTATATGTGACTCTAGACATATAGCCATGTGGTTGTCTCTCAACTCTCAATTGAACAACTAGGGATGGTCAATGAATGCTGGCCTAGCCAGCAATGCACACATTCGGTGAATGAATAAGAAAAAGTAGAAATGCAGACATCCCTGGATGACAAAAATAATAGAGAAGAAGACAAAGATGAAGTGGTTTCAGACATCCTCGTGCAAACATGAGCTTAAAGATAAGCCCAGCAACTAGAGTCCAGTCGGTTTAATGTTGATAGTGGGGAGCTTACAGAAATTGTAATTCTGGACAAAACGGTTCATTAAGTGGGTAAATGTGGGCTTATTAAGGAAAGCCAGCACTGACCTATACAGCAATAAAATTGAACTAACTAACTTGGAGCTTTTGATCAGGATGCTGTCAGCTTTATTAGTTATGCTGACAACTTATTTTACAATAATTTATGAACACATCAACATAAGTATCATTGCTGTTGCATCCACTTTGGAACTGTATTCTTTGGAATTGTTTCTCCACATTCTTCCAACCAAGACATATCACAACACACTGCATTGCACTTGTTCTGTCTTTTTAAACTTCTGCACTGTCCTCCTCAGCTCACAATGTTGTCTAGTTTTGCAACATCTGCGAAATTTGATTTGTGTTGTGATATAGTAAACTTCAGAACTTTAATAACTAATCATGGATGGAAAAAAAAAATCAACAAAGCAAAAGAGTTATACATGGAAAGAAGCAGTAATAACTCTGTCTGGAGTAAACTATATTAAAAACAAAGACAAATTTTGTAGGAATTGAAAGCCCGGGAAAAGGAAGTGTTGAAGCAACATGAATATAAATGTTCCGTCATCTGTTTGAGAACTGGCTAGTTCACAGGTAAAGAGAGATGCAAGGTGTCAATTTAACATTTCTGCCATGCTTTCTGTCTCCAGGCTTACATCATTTATTTGAGTCACTTATCTGCCCGACACCTACTTTTGCCACTGCGTTATCAATGTATCATTAGAAGACTTTGGGATTTCCAGACCTTGGATACCAGAGCTTTTTCCAGAATCCCCAACTCCCCTCATTTGCTTTTCTACATCCCTCAGAATCTTTTGTTTTCAGCTTGGATCTCAATTGTATTTTCACTTGATACTTTTCCTTTTTAACCTTTATTTCGATCTCCTGCACCACCCAAAGACATTTTGATTTGTTAACCCTATCTTCCTCTTGAGAAATTGCAGAGGCACATTCAGTTGAGATATTCAAGAAAGAATTGGATTGTTATTTGAAAAGGAAGCAGCATAGAGTTCCAAGAAGATGGGAAAATGACACAATGTAAATTGCCAGCATTGGGTCTTGCCACAGGCACAACAGATCAAAAGTTTTGTTCCGTTCTCTGCTAATTGCATTTCAGTGCTCTATTCCTTTCCCAGAGGATTGCATATTTGATTACTTGATAACGTTTGTACATGGCTTCATTATATCCCTATGTGACATGATTGGTGATCTTGTCATTTCTTTTAGTTACGCTTCTATAGTCCCTGCTTCTCTTCCCTTCCAATGTTACAAAAGATATAACTTAGTGAGGTTATAAGAGGTTTACGTGAATCATGAATTTGTTAGGCCAAATGGTCTGTTTTAATGTTGTACTTCAACCACCAGCTTGGAGGAATTTCTCCCTTCATACTGGTAATTCTGTGCACTATTCAGGAAATTTTGAGCTGCCAAGATTTCCAAAACCTCTTAATGGCCTTAGTCAAGGTCATGAAGCACAGAAACTTTTCAGACATTCACAAATCTTGTTTATACTGACACAAAGTTAAGATCCCACAAACAATGGTGTTGTCTCAGAAACTGTAGTTGAAAAATGCAATTCATACTTCTCTGCTGTGAACAGTGACAAAAAGATAATTTGCTATCCAAGAACATTTGACTGAGCAAAATTTTGAAAATGGCAATTTCACACAATATGGCTTAGTTTTTATTAAAATTGAACTATAAAACTTCATCATATCAATGTGTTTGTCAGGTAGAAATCAGAACAGTTTCATTCAAACAAGTAGCTTCATCAAACCTCCCTCAAGATTACGATTCCCACCTCCAAGAACTTATGTCATGTTTGCCTTTAGCGTCCCTCCTTGTGTGGGTATTTAAAGCACCTTCATGTGAACCAGTAAATTAGATCTACCTCACATACGCAATCAGATTCAGCCCATACACTCCTGTAGACACTACAACCCCACTGCTCCCTCCACCACATGGAACCTGAACACCCTTCTCCACTCCAGTACAATCACTGCTCCGATTGCCTACTAAGCCAAAATTTCCCCTTCCCCACTCCCTTCCATATCCCTCCTTCCTGCAACTCTGGACTGAATGGGAGTCATCACATTGATCACCCACTCCACACCTTAATCCATCCCTCTTCTGCTCTGATGGAAATAACCCTGCTTCACCCATTTTGCACCAAAACACCATCTCTCCCAATCACCACACCTGAGCCCCAGCCCAACAGCAACCCACCCTAAACACTATATCTCTTACCTATCTGACTCACACTCTATCCCAGCTGACATCCTGCAAACCTAGTACCCTAATGTCAAACTTACCTTATGTATTTACTGTTTGACAGCAGCTGTCAAAGTGGAGATCAGGACCTTTAATTGTTAGAATATAGCAGCTAATTCTTATGTAAAGCAGGCATCGATTTCCTTATCCAACAATTCTAGAATACAAAGTGACTGCCAGAATGGAACTGTTTCTGAATCTTTGAAGGAACTCTTATCAGAATCTCCTCTCGTGTCACGTTCCCTCCATTCGGAAGAAAGTGACGGATGGATTGCAAATCTTGCACAAAACTTCAGAATTAGCACAATAAACAGAAAAGTTATATGTTGAAAATTTACCAATGTCTTTCCAAAGATATCGGTCTTTCCGCACAAGTAGATGTTTAGCTTCAATAGCTGCTTCCAATTTATGTATAACTTTAACCATCCCTTCAGATGCAAATAGTCTGCAAGCTGCACGACGAAGACGATTAAGTCGACATTTTGCGGTGTATGCTCTCAGTGACATTTCTTCATTGGTTGGTGCTGCAGGGACACTAATTTTGTGGTGCTGGATCTCAGAACCCATAAACAATGTAGCAGTGTTTACTAAAAAAAGATAAAGTTAAATATTTAAGTTACCATAACAGCAGGGCTTAACATTTTTGGTAATTGTCTCCCTGATTAAGAGTCTGAAAAAGATTTGTTTAATTGATCATACAAAATTTAAAAATTAACATTAAAAATGTTAAAAATTGAAATTCCAAATTGTTCATCCAGCACCAGGATTTTAAATAAATTATTGCCAATATAAAGATTCTTAAATACACACTTGAAAAAAAGTGAGAAAGTTTGGGAGAAGATTTGTAGCTCGGGTGCTCGTTGTTGTGGTTCTGTTCGCCGAGCTGGGAATTTGTGTTGCAGACGTGAACACCAACTAGCCACGAAACGACATGACCAGCTATCCTTAGTAGCCACACACTCAGATGACAAGCAACATGAGTTCGACTGGGACAACACTACTATTATAGGACAAGCCAAACAGAACAGCCAGGGAATTCCTAGAGGCATGGCATTCATCCACAAGCACATCGACCTGGACCCAATATACCGGTCACTGCAGCGGACAGCTGGAACAGACAACCGGAAGCGCCAGGTACAAATCACTATAAATGCCAGAGGAAACATCACGGAAGCGCTTCACCGGAGGCTCCCAAGCACTGAGGATGTCATCTAGACAGGGGACGAAACGTCTGCAACACAAATTCCCAGCTCGGTGAACAGAACCACAACAAAAGTGAGAAACCATGGCACAATGAAACACCTGGCACTGAGAACTTAAATGTTTTTAGGAGTAAATCATTAACTACAGAAAAAAAACACCCAAAGCTCAATATTGTATGCTGCTCATTTCAGTTCACCTCTGGAGGACTCAGTGTTCACTGTTAAGTCATCGGGTGTAAGAATGAAATTCAGCCACCACGTGAAACCTCTCTCTTGCTTCTCTTTCCATTGCTCATCATAATACATGTTTCCTGTAGAAAATGGGTTTGGATGCCTAGGAATGACTGCAAATAAGAAATTTGAATAATAGTATTTCTAATCAATACATTTAGATACAAGTACTCGCCAACAAGGTAATCTCAAGATAATTATACACAGCATACATTTATACTTTAATATTTTCAGCGCTTTGGTTGTAACACGAAAAAACAAAAAGAAGAGTGCAAGTGACTCAATGATAGAAGATGATTGTGATGAAGTTGTTTATATATTCAACAGTACTTTCTACTAGAACTAATACATCTGACCAATCAGTTTACTTAATTAATAACACTGATTCCAAATAATTTAGCCTGGAATCTGATAGTACACATAACAAACTGGGTACGTCACCCAGTTTACATAATTATAAAATGCACCCCACTCACTGGGTAATAGTCACAGTATTGCATTTTAACATAAATAATAAAATGTATTAATAAAAATTTCTATTAAATGGCCTGCAGCAAACTGAAATGCATAAATTCTTCAAGTTTCCTGAAACAACATTTGATAAGACAACATAAGATAAGATGTGAGCTGTTCAGATTTATCAGAATGACCAATTACAAGAGTCGTAGAATGTCCAGCTGGATGGCATTTTAAAACAGAGTTTTTCTGCTATTGATCGTAGGCACAGCCCATTTCTCATCTTTTTAAAAGATGATTGTGAGCTAACTGTTATGTTGGGAAAATAACAGAATCTTGCCCATACCAGCAGAAACCTTGTTGAGCATGCTTTTTGTACAACATTTCACTAACCCAAGTCCAGTGGCCTTTCACAGACAGCTAGCCCTAGGTCAGTCGAGGCAACATCTTTGAGAACAGATTTTGTACCCTCTAAACAGACTGTTTTGCACCAAATGGATAAATTTTAATTGGGGCCCATGGAACCAGATTTAATTGCCAGTATCCCTTAGTAAGGTAAATCCAGTCCATTCATATCTTTTTTGCAACTGTCATGTACCAATTTTAGAATAGTTCAAATTTCACTGTACAATTCTTTGCCAATGTAACCAATGACCTATCCAACGTGTCATCAAAACAGCATTACCATCAGCTGTATTAAAATATATGTAACCATATTAAAAAGACTTGAACAAAGTAAAAACACATCAAGGAAATTAGCAAATGGAACCTCACGTCATTGCAAAGTTACTGCAGATAAACAGTTAAACAGATCATCTTTACAAAGTAATAAGATTTCTAAATTTGTTCAGTTTACAAATAAAATTAGCAAGTTTACAAATACTGTACATTCGCCTACCTGTCTTGGTCAATTTTCGAAAAACAAATTGTGACTGAGCAACTCCAGGCATTAGTTTTCCAGGTTTTATACGTGCAGTAACAGAGGCCTGAACATGAGAAACTGTGGAGTTCAACAAAACTATACATTTATTGCATGAACTTATGACAAGTTATAATAGTTAATCTATAAAGCAAGCATCTTGAAAACAGCAAAAACAAACTACCTATTTGCATAATGCAAATACATTTACTAATGGTTTATACAGTAATTTTTAAATACAGTAATGAGCTTGGTTTGGAGTTATTAGCCAACTGTATACCAGATAATTTCCATCAGTAATAAACGGACAACGTTGGACTTCTTTTATGTTAAAAATGGATACCACTTGCTCACAAAATACAGGTAATATTGCTGGAACGTGTGGTTTGCCACAGCAAATTGGCTGGAGTGCAATTGACGAATGGGAACATTGTTTCTAAAGTGCAAACTTTTTAAATGCATGTGGTCATAACGCAATTACGTCACCAACACTTTGCACGATTCTTACATAGTGCAGGGTCTCAAGAACATAACAATCGCATAATAGCAAAACTACCTGTACAGAAAATTCTGAAACAAGGTGAAGAAACTGTGCAGCAGCACTTCATTTGCCTTACTGGCAAGATAAGCCACCCAAGAACATATTATTTAATTGGACCTGGAGCTCAGGCCTACGACAAAACCAGGGATTTATCTGATCGAGCAAAAGCTTAGCTATTGCATGATCTAAACAGTACTAAAATTCAGTAATATTAGACCTCAAGCTGCTGAATAACTTCCTATTTCAGAGCAGAAGTATTCAGTAACTGCTGAACTTCTGGGTCAAATTTTACAAGGAAGGGCAAACTTATGCAGCTTGCTACTTTATTCCTCAAAAAGAAGGGAACTCAAGGCTCTCTTGGAAATGTGTAACTGTACTTCCATTCTGATAGTTCTTTTGACGGTCAGAGCATTTAGAAGAAGACATGCACATTCTTTTTCACAGCAGTGAGAGACATTATTCTGTAATGTAAAAGGTGTTGACAACCACTTTAGCAGCTGCTGTCAAGCAGTGACACAAGTGCGATGTCAGGGTGCTATGAGGGTAGAGTAGATAGGGTTCTAGGCAAGTAAGCCAGAAGGTGGGTAGGATGCCATGTATGTAACGTGCTGTGAAAGGGTTACGGTGCCAGAATGTCAGATGAATACAGGTACGAGGCAGAGAGAGGGATGCAGTGGATAGGGGGCCAGATAAATGATGCAGGTGAGGGTGAGTGGAGAAAATGGAATGGGAAAGGTCAAGTTGGTGGCTGGGAGGTGGTGTAGTTGGGGACTGCGATAGGTATGGGGTCAGCCGAGGAGTTACTCAGAAATTAGACATTTTATTTAAATGCTCAAAATTCTCCTGAATAACTATTTTATTTAATGTAAACTATAGGAAGTTCCACCCAGTGGAAAATTCAAAAGATTGCTCAATTTTAATGCCACATATTCAGACTTCAGCTCTGTCTGATCTTTTCAACGTCACCATAACGTTCAATTTCAAATAAATCTACAATGCAGATGCATGTTTTCTTTAGTTATTCAACAATATATTCATATCAGATAAACGGCTTCTGGGCACAAACATTCAAATGGCTTTCTCATTTTTTCATGTCCAACATGATTCCAATACAGAAGTCTCACACTGTTCTCAAATCTTCCCATCAGTGATAGACTTGTGGAATATAATGCAATGGTTTCAAATATCAATACCTTACATTAGTACATTAACGAAACAAATGAAATATGCTCTCCACAAATCCACTACATTTTCTGCATAAAATTGAGCACATCATTTCATACCAGATTTCCTCTTCTGAAGTGATTTTCCTCCAAATGAACGGCATTTTTTCACATTTGATTTTCTACTCAATTGTTCCACCTGTACAGACTTTCTTTTATTTGTAACAATATCCTTTTCACATGCTTGCGACAAGAACTCTGAACTTTTTCTTTTTCTGCCAGAAAAGGATAGTTGGTTAGCAAGACTTGGATTTCTGATTTCAGTGTCAGTCTGTATAATAGTAACAGAATGAGAACTGGAATTTGCATTAACTTCAATAACTTTCTTCCTGGATAACTGAACTTTTTTTTCCAATTCAGGAGGTCTTACAGAGTTACATTTGGTTCCTGTAGTGGTGTAGACAGGGAGCAATTTGGTTTGCGCAGCAGATTGAAGTGCTTGCTGTTTAGCAGGCTGTGCCCTCTGGTGGCCATTAGATGTTTTTGACGTCACAAAGAAAGTTAACCTTGACTTTGGTGGCCCCAGTTCTTCCATACTTATAACAGGGGGAGAACCCTTCTCTGGCGTGTATAATCCAAGCGTCCCCTCTAAGCCCAAACTCTCATTGCTCCTCTTCTGTTTTGCAGAATTTCTTGATTGCAATGCAATTTTGTTTGAGGTTGTTTCAACAGCCTGTACCTGAGTTAAACTTGGTAAAGACTGATTCATAGTTTCTACTGTATCCTTCAAAAACTGATCTGGTGATAGCACTGATGGCTCAACGATTACGTCAGGGTTCTCTTCAGGAACATAACTGTCATTTACAAAAGAATCAGGGCTTAAGATCCGACGCCCATTAATTGGAGTATGAGGAGCAGATATACAAGGCAAATTTGCTGGAGTCCGGACAGAAAACTCTTTTACTGGTTGATTTACCAAGTTCCCTCCAGATTCCGGAAAAGTCTCAACTGTGCGCAATGCATTAGGCTTTTTGTCACAATCCAGCCTCATCTCATTTTGCACTGTTATTCCATTACTTCGAAGGAGAGAGTAAGTAGTGGAACGTTTAAGTGAAAGTGGTGTACAATTTTCAAACTCTTCCTTAATTTGACCTGGTGGCAATATAGGAGATAATTGCAGTATCTCATGACCATGAAATGTTGAGCAGTGGTGAAGAGGAGGAACTCTATCGCCAATTGGACCCACATTTTCACATGATTGAAGAGGACTGCGAGGTTCCCCCGTTTTCATAGTATCCACCTTTTGTGATATAATGATGGTTTTGCTGGCAATTGACGCACTTCGTTTTGGCTTCAAAGGGCCAGAACTTTCCGAGGCCTTCTTTCTTTTAATTGATTCCCACAGGCTTCGCTATGGAAGAAAGGCAAGTATTTATACTGAATTTTCAAACTATTTTGCACAAGATACTTGCAATAAATTCTCAAACAAATAAATCAGATATTTGCTGACTTTTTTTAATAACAGGAAATCCGAAACAAAAGCAAAACACTTAAATTCTAACTATATCAAACCATAACAAAAGTGTTTTTAAGAGTTCTCGAATAAAGATATGATAATTTGCAAATTCGCACATAAGAACATCAGAAGTAGGAGATGTAAGCCACAGGGCTGCTTTCTCATCCAGCTTAAATGATCAGACAAATGGGCTCAACTCCACTTTCACATATGTCCTAACAAACCTGGATTCTCAAGTCAAAACTCTATCCATCTCAACTTTAAATGTATTTGTCGTCTCACATTTCCACAGCTCTCTGGGGTAGAGAATTCCAAATATTCACAATATTCAGAAGAAACTCACCCTTTTAAATGGACAATGTCTTATTTCGATTTCAGATTCCCACATCAGTGGAAATATCCTTTCAATACCTACCTGATCAAGCCCTCTTAGAATCTTATATACACCAATAGATTGATCTTTCATTCTCAACTCCAGAATGAACGAGAGCTTAACATACTTGATTGCTCCTCACTACATAAAACCTTCATCCCAGGAATCCCGTGAACCTTTTCTGAACAGCTTCCAATTTCAATATTTACCTCCTTGTTTAAGGAGATCAAAATAGTATGCAATTCTCTACTTACAGTCTATCAATAGCCTGTACAGGTGGATCAGGATTTCCTGACTTTTAAACTCCATCTCCTTTGCAATAAAAGGCAAGATTCTATTCACTTAATTACTTGCTGCACATGCATACTAACTTCAAAGCGTGTGTGTAAGGAGATCCAGATCCCATGGATGACAGCATCCTGCAATCTCTCTAAATTTGAACAAGTTTAAATTTTTCTTCCTATCAAAGTGAATATCCTCAAATTTCAACATAATCCACCTGACAAAATTTGATCAATCAGCAACTACATCCTTCTACAGGCATTGCCTTCGTTCCAATTTATATTATCAAATTTAACTATAATACACTCTACAGATTCTAAAATAGTTCATAGTCCGACATTAGTATCTGTTGCATAGCTCTAGCTACAATTTGCTAATCTGAAGATGACCCATTTATCCTATTTGTTGTCTGTTAGCCAATTCTCTATTAATGTAATATATTGCCATCGGAAGCTCTTAATGTGCAATAACTTTTAATATGGAACCTAATCGAACATTTATTTTGAAATCCCAATACATTATATCTGCTAGTTCTTACGTATCGGCTCTGGCAGTTACATTTTACTGTACTGTCTAAAATGATTTCTCGATCACAGAGTCAAATTGATTTTATTATGATTTTCGCAAGAATAAATGCAAGAGAAACTGGTCTACATTATCCTGCTGACAAACTCCTTTCTCAACAAGCATCAAGATCTGTAACCTTTCACTGGTTCTTATCTGTACTCTAGAAAAATTTGGCACATCGTAATCAATCCATTTACAATCTGTGCAGCCATTTCTTTTAAGACCCATTAGGCATTAAGTCCAGAGATCTTGTCAGCTTTTATTCCAATTGTTTGTAAGGTAATTTTTTTCTCTAGAAATAATGTTTGTAATAGTGAAAGTTCTCATACCATGCCACCAATTTCGACAGAGCTGATGAGAGATTGAATTTTTCAGAATTAGGACTTTTGGGATACAGCAAATATGCAATTTGCAATACAGTGCAGTAAATATGGTGCGCTTGGAGGAAAAAGGTAAATTTTCTCCAGTTACCAAAACATCACAAGTATTGTATTCCTTGTTATGCCTGTGTCTGTTGTAGAATACCTAATAGAAATTGTTACGGTTAGTTAACAATTCTATTACCCAATGCATAATGCAACTTCTAGGATAAGATACAGCAAACTAAGTTAACTTTGATTTTTTAAAAAAAACATTTATCAGTAGCTATGCTGCTGCATAAAATCACCAGGTCAAATTTACAGCATCCATTGAAGTAACGAAAGAAACCAAAATTGTTCTCAAAATTTTTTTTTACAAATATGAAAATTGTTAATATTAGAGTTTTGAATTCTTGTAGACATATAGTGTATACATTAAAAATCATAGCCATCTTCTATTTTGAAGTTTATTGACAAGAAGAATATAAACAGGCGTTACTTATGGTGGGATGAAATGGAAGGGATTTCTGAAAGGATGAAAATAAATGAAATTACATATAATCCACGTGCAGTACCTTCTGCGGAGTAAAACATCAAGACATTTCCTGAAGTTTTAATCAAAATTGGACTTCAAACCTTACAAGGGAATAGCAGGATTAGTACTGATCAGAAAGGTAAAGATTTATGGATGCCAAAGGTGAATATGACTGCGATTGTACAGATCAACAGCTATAGGCTAGAGTTGGAGAATTCAACTGCATTTGTAAGTGAGTTGTAGAGAAGGCTTATTTGCTCCACAAGCTGTATGGAAAAGGATATGGAAATACAAATCTTAAGAAAGCGATCAGAGATGTCCTTAGCCATGATTCAACATTGCAAGCATGCGTATGACATAATGGACAAGGTTGTGGGAAAAGGCAAATGTCTGGTGGCAAATCTCTGTCATACGTCTGCTGGGGCAAAGGTAATTTGGCAGATGTTAGGATTTTGTGTGGTTGACTGGGCAAATGTGCCTTTCTTGACCTCATTCCACAGACGAATGTAGAGTAGTTGACCCACTTTGCCCTTTTGTTTTTCATAGCGGTTTATGTACTACTTGATAGTTACTCCAAAGAGTTAACCACATTGCCCCAGCAGACTCTTCGAGCAGAGCTCAGTCGAAGTTACAGAATCACAGTTCTGAGGCAAAGCCCAAAGTTGTTTCTTCACCATGCTGGCCAATACAGGACAGACCCAATACAGTACAACAGTATGCAATTAAGTACTGAGGAATTGGGGTCCTCAACATTGACTGAAGATCCGGTCAGGTTCCACAGCATCAGGTCAAACTTTCTGTTGATTACCAGAGCTGTGCACCTTTCAGCTATGAATCTTTGCTTGTCCATTTTTGAAATGGTACAATATTGAACAACTACTTGATTAATTGACAGGGTACTGTCAAAATCCAGTCACAAATTCATAAGATCGACGCTTATTGTATCTGCTAATACACATGTAGGTTATGGTTTGTAATAACTGATTTATTAGTTTCATTAAAATGGTAAATTATAATTAATTCATACTTGTTTCGCTTGCATTGTAGTAAAAGTCACAGAAGTGAGGCTTTCGTGTAGTGTATGGATCCAAAACGTCATTGTAACAGTTTATAGAATGGTTAGAGAATCAAAAATACACTGAAAACTGCAAGGTTATTTTTATCCCTAAAGTAGGGTGAAGAATGAAAATCTGACCAAAGTATTTTTATCTATATTATAAATACACACAAACATTGTTTCTGTTTCTTTAATTAACAAACCCTCCAACCTTTTTTTTGGGTGCATCCTCTGCCTTTCCCAGAAGAATGCAAAGAACTTTCACACAGCCAACATGAAATGTCACAGTTTCTCGAATGCCTCCAATATCTACTGGTGTCCAAGTTATGGAAAGGTAATATTTTTCTGCTGGCTGAATTCAAAAGATGAGAATTACATTGAAAGTTTAGTTTCTGATAATTAAAAGCAAATGAGAAAAAGCAATTAACAATGATATAATATGAAATGTTACTGCAGGATTTGTTTAACAATTCTAAACATGTTTGAACACACTTCTGTATTAGGATTCAGCCAATACTGAAAATGAAGAAATCTTGTAAATACCTTTTCTTACCACATTCCTGAGAAAATGACAGCACACAATCATCATGCAATAGCTATTGCTTAACACCATGGAATTCTGCTGAATGATCGACACAATACATTCATTGTTGTTGCAAAGGATATTTGTAATCACAAATGTAATAAATGTACACAAATCAGTTACATTCTGGAGCTTGTTCACAATTGCTTCAATTTCCAAAGCAGAAAGAGACACAATCCTCTTTATTTAAAACAAACAAGGAAGTTTTGAGGAGTCTTCATGTCACACCTCATGGACTGAAATTGTCACAAAAATTAAAATTTTGGGGGACTTTGTGTAACTTGACAATTTACCTGTTGGGCTTCCCAGGCTAAGACAGACCCCCATGTTTCTGTACATAACAAGATTTAGTATTTATTACAATAACCCGAGTTGCCCACCAACCCCCTTCTGAACTACACACACACGAAAACTGGTGTTATGAGTGGACGGAAAAATAAACTGGGGAAGCAGATCAATGGCCATATTCCACAGGGAAGAGAAAGTGAGGACTGCAGATGCTGGAGATCAGAGCTGAAAATATATTGCTGGAAAAGCGCAGCAGGTCAGGCAGCATCCAAGGAACAGGAGAATCGACGTTTCGGGCATAAGCCCTTCTCCTGAAGAAGGGCTTATGCCCGAAACGTCGATTCTCCTGTTCCTTGGATGCTCCCTGACCTGCTGCGCTCATATTCCACAGGGATACAAGAATAGTTGAAATGATGCTTTCGCTTGTCAGGAGTTTTTGCTTTTCAACTTCACTTCTGTAAGTTCACATCACTTTTTTGCAGGAGACACAGGCGATTTGGTGTATTATTTGCAAAAGCTTTTACATACTAATTAAAAGACCATAGCTCTCAGTTCCAACGAGGGAAGGTAAATTGGCTTTCTTGAGGTTTCTTGAGAGAAAATGAACCAGACACTTGCTGTAAGGGTTATGGCCTTGGCCATTCACAATTCGTCACAACTCCACAAACTAATCAGCAACTTGTTTCCAGCTTAATTCCACTTTGTACACAGGCCAGCACCAAGGATGGAAATAATCTGACTCCAATTGCTTGAACAAAACTGCACTTAAAATGAATTTCAATCAATCCCTTTCTTTGTAAAAGTGCAGAAACTCCTTCTACATTCCTCTGTCCTTTTCAGTTCACCATCAAAAATACAAAACAAACGTGGTCTTGTCTTTACAGGCGGAGGAGATGGCCTAGAGGTATTATCATCAGATTATTAATCCAGGATCTGAGCTCAAACACTGCATGAATTTATGTAAAACTCCATTATCTCACTTTTTAGATTAGAATCAAGCTAAACATCATGGCATAGACAGAGAACACAGGGGGCCAACACCTTCAACATACTGTCTAGCTACCACCACTGTTAACAGCTAACCCGAGAATGCAACTTTTTAAATAAAAAGGTTGTGATTTACACCTGAAAGTGAAACCATCAATGTGTTCTAACAGATGAAAGGCTTAACAATCAATTTTTCAATGTATAATTTCAGTAACATGACACTGTAAAGTTTTGCTATAAATCCTGTGTGTTAGGATTGAGCCCTCCACTACCACCTGATGAAGGAGCGGCGCTCCGAAAGCTAGTGTACTTCCAATTAAACCTGTTGGACTCTAACCTGGTGTTAACATCGTTAATAGACAATCTGAACATCTTGACACTGGCCAAATTACTGGAAGGGTGGGTTGCATACTCAATTAGATACGTGTGCAGTATTTTATCATCAAATGTAAGAACTCCATCCAAAGATGATCCGGGAGGTTGGGCGGGGGGGACATTGGGAACACAGTTTAAAGACTGGCCCCCTTACCTGCACCATGAACTCCCGTTCGCTGATTGTGAAGCCCCTGGAGCTGGGGAACTTGTCGATCGTCACCCAAACCGGGACGCTCTCGGGATTCTCGACGGCCAGGGTCTGGGTCTTGGAGCTGCCGGTCCTCACGCTGTCAAAGCAGACGAACGGAGTCCGGGCGAAGTGAGTGAGGACGAGGACGGGGACATCCTCGCCTCCGTCGGACACGGCCGGGACCGAGCGGTGCGGCCGCCGGGCCGAGCTCAGGTCCATCGCGGTCTTTCCGAAGGCCGCTCCCGACGGTGAAGTCCCGTCGCGCTTTGTCTTTTTACCCCCTTGCAAGCCGTAGTCCCCTCCGTCGATGATCACCTCCGTCCGACCATCACTGACTACCACGGCGACCGTTAGCACCAGTTCCCCGCCCACCCCGCAATTCAAACCCTCACTTCCAGCCAATCGCCCTGCCGGGTTCCGCGCGTTCCCCACCAATCAGGGAGCTGGCACGCCCGGGCCAATAGGACAGCGCGGCGCCCGCCAGCCCCGCCCCGCCGTCCGATTTCAAACCCCGGACCGCCAGCGGCCGCGGCCGTTCCAAAAATCATTGCCGCCCTCCCCGCGAGACGATGGCTGGCGGTTGGTGATGTGGCCTGGAGGCGGGGCTTAGCCAGGTTGGAGGCGGGGCCTGAAATTAACCTCAGGGGCGGGGTTAATACTGAGTTATGGGCAGTGTTCATGTTGAGTGGGGACAGGGCTGGTAATGAGCAGGGGTCAGAACTGACATTGAGGTGTGGCAGGGCTCAGATTGAGACGGGGGGGGGGGGGGGAAGTGCTGAACTGGGCTAACGAGTCTCAGTCACGAGCAGAAAATGCTGGAGAAACTCAACAGTTCTGACAGCATCTGTGGAGCAAGAAACAGAATTGACTTTTCAGCTACCAGGTGATGCTTCCTTAGGGCTGGTTAATCTGCTGAGTGTCGCTGGCATTTAAAAAAAAAATCATTTTGGGAGTTTTATTCATGAATTTCAGTTCTCAAAGCAGTTCCTCTGGATGACTTGCACTCACTCTGCTTCCATGGGTTCCAAGATAGCTGACAATGGATAAATTTGGTAATGATCTGCAGATTCTGCCATATGTGGAGCAGTAAGTGCTTGCAGGTTTGGAGAGATGACTTTCTCCTCTTCATATTACTGACAAAGTCTCTAGAGTTGTTTTGGTATTGCCATAAATGAATCTTCTTCATTTTTAGTCAGTCAGAAGCCAGGGATGCCCAAGAGTTAGAAGGATGTTTTGACATCAGGGATGACCTCCTACTGGTTTTGTATTGAGACCCATTTCCAATTGCTGCAGGAGTCTGGTGTTAAGTATACATGTGGCAGCTACTGAATTTTGATGGATTAGTCTCTCAGTGTTGAGAATGTTAACTTCAGAGATACGCTGCTGTTGGATTGTCTTTCTTGTCATCAGATACGGAAGATCTTGTGAAGGTCATAGAGATGTACAGCATGGAAACAGACCCTTCGGTCCAACCCGTCCATACCAACCAGATATCCCAACCCAATCTAGTCCCACCTGCCAACACCCGGCCCATATCCCTCCAAACCCTTCCTATTCATGTACCC